>NC_045445.1:121353097-121440035 GCF_002776525.5 Piliocolobus tephrosceles
ACACACACACACACACACACACACACACACACACACACACACACACAAAAGGCCTTCATCCTAGACTCTACAGTGACTTTCCATATGTGACCTAACTGGCAATTTCTCTCAATACTTAAAAGAAATCACAATTCGAACACAGCCTTTTATTTCTCAATCCCTTTAGTCATTCTTTGCAAGTTAGGAATCATTTGTGGGAAGGAATGTGTAGTGAAGTGCCTTTAATTAATGAGATTAGGACATTTTCAACTGCCAGCAAAGCCATCAAAGTGCTGCTCAAGAGGCAGCTTCAAAGAACACTAACTTCATCACATAGGACAATATTTTACCTTATGTGTAAGAGTGTCCTCCTGGGGCATTTGGTAATCTTGAATACAGGATACATTTCATGACCCAACATGGGAATAATCAGTCCCTTCATTACCTAGAAATTAATTGCTTCCCCCCCGCCCCCAGATTATCAATCTTTCTTAATCACCAGATTCAAAGAGTGATACTGCATTTGATCGTGGGATGCGGGCTGGTTAACTCTCAGTCCTATTTTCTGTTGTCTCAACTTCTTATTGTTCTACTGCTAAATTCCTTATTACTTTGCTTTCCTACACAAAATCAAGAAAAACAACCTAAAGGATTTTCCCCCTAGGGAAACTATTTCTGGTTTTTCACAGTTTTTACAAATCACTTTTTGAGGTGGATAGGCAAGAATTTCCTGCCACTTTTCCTATAGGAACAGTACTCTGATTTATCTAGTTATAGTACTTTTAATTTTCATATAAGATATGAATAATATTTAAATTGTGATTGGATTTAATACTATTGCTATTATTCTACTAGTATCAATAGCAATAGTAGTAATGACAATGATAGCACCAGTAATTATTATTCCATAATATAAACTCAGTGAATAGGGTCAGAAGACTGGCATTGACTTTACATGACCTAAATCATCAAGCATAAAAGAAAATGAATATATCTAACTTCCTTTTACATTCTTTAAGTTCTCAGGTTCATTTGAGAGATATTTCCTTGGGCAAGCTGGGAAAGACGAGAAACAATTGGAGGGCAATCCTGCTCCTAGTCAGTCTTTCCCACATTCTATTTAGCAAAATGATGCTGCTGCATGCAATTATTGGTATTCACAGACTTTTTAAAAAAGTTTGATATTTGTTTGTTTAGTTACTAAACTATCAGGAGAGACCAACTTGGTCAATTGTGTGTGTCAATACTTGTCTTTTCCCTACAAGATTCCATCTATGAGGTATATTAGTATTTCTTATTGGAAGAAATATTTTTGGCAGCTCTCTCAAAGGAGATAAAATTTACCCAGGGTCATATAATAAAACACATTAAACTATGAGATATAGATGTTTTGTTTGTTTCTTTCTTGGAAAAGAAACTTCTTTGTATAGGCCAATTTTTTTCAAATCAATTATTTTGAATTAAAGCTCTAAATCATTAAATCTATGAATTAAGAGAGTTAGGGAATAAGTTAATAATCAGCATACTTACTAATTATTATTTATTTGGTATTTTAGGTATCCTGCACTTAATATTTTATAGACTATATAAAATATGAGTACTTGTATACTATAGCCAGGTTATAATAAATGATCATGATTTCAGCATACAGGATTATTTTTACTTTGAGAATCTTTTGTCAGCTGGAGATGGTGGACATGTAAAATAGCAAGTCCTGAGTTGCATTCTATACAGTTCCTTCCTCTCATCTCTCTTGCAGTGCCTATCATATGAACTATAAGCTCCCAATTGATACTTTGTTTTAATTTGCATAAATTTAAGAGGTATAAACTCAATTTTGTTACATCAATATATTGTGTTTTGGTAAAATGTGGGTTTTCAGTATATCTATAACCAGGACAATGTACATTGTTACCCATTAAGTAATTTCTAATCATCCACCTCCTCCACCTCCCCCAATGCTTCTGTACCTCCAATGTCTGTCACTCCATATCCCCATGTGTACACATTATTTAGCTGCCACTTATAAGTGAGAACATGTAGTATTTGACTTTCTGTTTCTGAGTTGCTTCATTTAAGATAATGGCCTCTAGTTCCATCCATGCTGCTACAAAATACATGATGTCACTCTTTTTATGGCTAAAGAGTAGTCCATGGTATACATATACCACATTGTCTTTATCCAGCCATCCATTGATAGACACTTATGTTGGTTACACAAATTTGCTGTTGTGAATAATGCTTTGATAAACATATTTGTGTGGGTATCTTTTTTATATAATGATTTCTTTTCCTTTGGGTAGATTCCCAGTAGTGGAATTGTTGGATTGAATGGTAATTTTATTTTTAGTTCTTGAGAAATTTTAATACTGTTTCCGCAGTCATTGCATTAATTTACATTCCCACTAACAGTGTCTAACCATTTCCTTTTTTCCACATCCTCACTAAGATCTGTTATTTTTTCATCTTTTTAATAATAGCCATTCCGAGTGGTATAACATGGTATCTCATTGTGGTTTTGATTTGCATTTTTCTGAATGATTAGTCATGAGCGTGTTTTTCATATGCTTGTAGGCCATTTGTATGTCTTCTTTTGAAAACTCTAGAAAAAAACCTAGGCAAAATTCTTCTGAATATTGTTCTAAGCAAAGAATTCAAGACTAAGACCTCAAAAGCACAAGCAACGAAAACCAAAATAGACAAATTGGACTTAATTAAACTAAACAGCTTCTGCACAGCAAAATAAATAATTAACAGAGCAAACAGACAACCTACAGAATGGGAGAAAATATTTGCAAACTATTTATCCTACAGGGATATCTAGAATTTACAAGGAATCCAACTGATACTTTTAACATTCTGCCTCAGGATTTCATGAAACATAATGCTCTTCCAGCTTCCCCTTGCCATTTAGTCTCAAAAACAGTGCTACATTTCACGTTTTGTTAGGGCAACACTCCATTTCTAGGTACCAATTTTTGTATCAGTGGCCTATTGCTGCAAAGTAAATTATCTCAAAATTTAGTGGCTCAAAATACCAACCAGTTTTTTTTCACTATTCATGAAGGTGACAATAAGGACTGGCTTCAGTTGCACAATTCTGCTAGTCTTACCCACTGTCATTGAAATAGCTACAGTCATTTGGTGGTCCAATTGGACCTTAATGGTCTAAACTCAAATTTCTAACAATTTGGTGGTGGCTGTCAGCTGAGTCATATGTCTCTATCAGGCTAGCCTGCAGTTCATTACACAACTGAGAAAAAATGTCAAGAAATGAAATTCCAAGAAATTCTCAAGACCTTTTGAGAACTAGACTTAGAAGTCCACATCAATTCTGTAGGTAAAAGCAAATCACAAAGCATTTGTGGCCAAATAAGAATAAATTACATTATTCGATGGTAGTATGATTTTAGTTTTAATTTCAACTGAATCAAAATATCTAAACTCTTCTCTCTCTCATATATAATCTATTTAACTACTACCCTTTGGTGGAAGATCAAGTTATTTCCTAGGAGTCATTACTCAAGATAAAGACATAATGTAATTGTAATATGAAAAACAATAATCTGAATCTGAAATCCCCAATTTTTAAATTATTTTTTAAAATTTTTAATTGGCCCAAATTAGTTTTCTTTTAAAAAACCTACTTGCAAATCCAGTCATAGTACAATTATGCTAAATATTCTACCTTGAGGATATTCTGTGTTTCTTGTAAGACTAAATACAAAACAATAAAGACATATGTTTTAAAATACGGACATGTTAAAAATCATAAATTTATGATAATTATAAAATGTGCTACAAAGAACTGAAAAATCAACATGGTCAAATCTGAAGTTCAGAAAGAAGCTAATACATGCTTTCTCTCTTTCTCTCACACAAAAATTTAAGGCACACTTTAAATATGTAGTTGTATTTGGCTACCTCCAAATTTGGAATGTCTTTAAATAACAGAACAAAAAAAAAAGTTTGAAATCAATGAGCATATCTATGTGTCTGCATTTTTACAACATTGAGTTAATATAAATATAATTTCAATTAATTAGAAAAATATGACCATGCCAAAAAAATAGAAAATTAAAGACATAAACTAGCACTTTATAAAGGAAGAGATTATACATATATATGCATATTACTTTATATGGTAGATATGATATGGAGAAGAAACAGGACTAGAACAAACATGCACAAAAAGAAACTATTTACAAAGTATTAGGAAGCAGGAACAAAATGTGACAGAACCTAGAGATATTTGAGATGTTATGAAACATTTGTTCATATATATATATATGTGTGTGTGTGTGTGTATATATATATATATAGAGAGAGAGAGAGAGAGAGAGGGAGAGAGACAGAGTTTCACTCTTATTGTCAAGATCTTGGCTCACTGCAACCTCCACCTCCTGAGTTCCAGTGATTCTCCTGCCTCAGCCTCCCAAATAGCTGGGATTATAGTCATGTGCCACCATGCCCAGCTAACTTTGTATTTTTAGTAGAGACATGGTTTATTCATGTTGGTCAAGCTGGTCTTGAACTCCGGACCTCAGGTGATCTGCCCGCCTCGGCCTCCCAAAGTGCTGGGATTACAAGCATGAGCCACTGCGCCCAGCCTTGTTCATATATTTGATCTAAGATAATTGAGTGAAAAAATATATCAAAGATGACTCCCAGATTTCTAGCTTGAGTAACTGAATGGATTATGGCTATATTTAACAATACTGTATGATTAAATCTAGAAGATAAATGCTGCTGGGAATTCCTTTTGAACATGGTGAATTAAGCTATTTTGTCCTTTCCAGCCTCCCTAATTTCTCCTTCTAAACCCCCCTTTAAATAGAGTTGGAAATTTCAAATCAATCTTTCTCTGTCAAATTATTTCTATTTTTTCTTTTGCTTTATGTTTCCATTTGAGGGAAAACCCATTACTTGAGTGTAATTTCTATTTCTCCACTCTGCTTTTCAACTTCACCCAATCTGCCATTTTTCTTACCCATTACCTCTAATTGTTTTTTGTACATAATAATGCAATGATTTACAATAACTATGTTTTTCTTCTGTGCATGTAATATTGATATTAACTAAACTTGTAAGTTTCTACACTTGTAGTTGCAGTGACTATTTTTATCTGAGTAACTTATTCTCTATTTCAAGTCACTATTCTCTCATTCATAGTACTGGCTTTAATTAAATGTTTAATGATCTTTGAACATGGCAATTTTATGTAGTGAGTATACCAAAAGGAAGTTTGGGGTGGATTAAAGTTTGAATGAGAGATAACGGAATGGAGACAAAATGATTACCCAATAATTATAGAAGATTGTCTTCAACAGCTAGAAAAAAATGGGGGCACAGTGTAGTTGGAGAGGATAAGGAGTCAAGAGTGAAGTTTTCATTGAATATTTTTGTATTTTAATTTTTAT
This sequence comes from Piliocolobus tephrosceles, assembly GCF_002776525.5. NCBI lineage: Eukaryota > Metazoa > Chordata > Mammalia > Primates > Cercopithecidae > Piliocolobus > Piliocolobus tephrosceles. The sequence goes on from NC_045445.1 coordinate 121,358,497, forward strand.
ATTATATTTTATTATTTAGAAGGTAAGATACCAGATCACATTTATAAAAGTTTCACAGCTTTATTCAAATAAGAAATGTTTAATAACCAATGCTAACCTACTGTTAATTTTATTATGAGGTAACATTTTATTTTCTACATTAGATAATTTGTCTTTTAAACATTGTATGTATGATCATTGTAGACAAACTGATGACTGCTGAGAAGTCAAATGTTGAAAAAATCACCCATTATCCAACATCTCAGAATGACAACTTTTAATATTGATATGATAGATTGAGTTTCCAATGTTAGCTGCAATAATAGCTGCCATTTCACATTCTTTTTTGTGATATGGAACTTGCCATGCCCCCATCCAGAGGTGGAGTCTATTTCCCTTCCTCTTGAATCTAGACTTTCCAATAACATGTGGCAGAATAAACTGTGTAACTTGTGAAATTGGACGTTAAGGAATCTGTAGCTTGAAACTGTACTGCTCCCTCCTGAAAATATTAATGTATAAGGCATATGACTACCCTAAGACAACCATGCTGTAAGGAAGCTCAAATATGCCACATGAGGAGAAAAGTCACATAGAGGAGCACAAAGATGCCAGGTGCAAATAAAATCGTTGTTTAAACGTCTACATTTTGGGGTAGTTTGATATGCAGCAATGGATAACTGAAGCATTTAAAGTGTGTTTATTAACAGCCACCCTTTTCTTCCTAAGTGCAAATATTTTTAGTAGGTTAGTATTCTATGAAGAGTTTTTTTAAACATTTATTAACTTTCAAACATACAGAATATTTATAAATATGAAAATAACAAACACCCATATATCAATCACTCAATTTAAGAAATAAAACATTACAAAATATACTGAAAGCTCCCTGTACAATCTTCTACCAAAATATTTTCCTGCCTCCTCTTACTGGGAAACCACTATCCTGTAATGCTCTTTATTAATCTTAAGGTGTCTTATACGGTTACTTTATAAATATTTTTTCTTAAGCACTGTAGACTATTCTTATGCAAATTTAATTTTCATAAAAATGGCATTGACTACAATGATCCACTGAAAAGTTGTCATTTTGTGCAACATTAGTTTTTAGAGATTCATCTATATTTGATACAAGTTGCTCTACCTAAATTAATTCATTGATTCTAACTGCATTGTTTTCAGTTGTTTATATTACAAACAATGTTGTTATAAATATTCTTATACATTATGCATCTAGGAGTGAAAAATGCTGGGCTGTAGGGTGTTCACACTGTCACTTTTCTTAGGTATTGTCAAATTGATTTGCAAGTCACCAGTATGATATTTTACATAATACTCCATAGTTTACCTAGATTCATTAACTCTAAACATACTCATGAAGATATTTTGTCTTACACAGTTTCACTTTGGCAAGTTCAGTATGTGGATTGTCTCATGTTAGCATCTGACATGAAATAATACATCTTTTATTTAATTATTTGTATAATTAAGAAAGTAATGTTTCATAGTGTGGGAACAAAATCAGGAGTGGTTATAATTCATTCTCTTATGGATTTATAATTTGGCGTTCTGAAAGCCAAGTATGATTCCTCCTGTCTCTCCTCATTCTGCTTTTTTGAAACTCATAACCAATAGGAAAAATAAAAATTTCAAACCTACTTTTTTACTTTCCATGCCAGCATATTTACTTCTGGGTTGTTGTTTTTCTGAATCAAAAGATTATTTTTCCCCTGCTTGCCTCTTTGTCCTTTGATGCAATTCTGATATTTTATATAACACTGACTTCTGCTTCTCTGTAATTTAGTTTCTTTCAACAAGACATAACTCTAAAGAACACAAACAGAACACAAGAAGGTTTTAAAGCAGAGGTAAAAAGTTATTTCTCCACAATAATCATGGTATAGATTTATACATATTGTATTACTGGTAGTTCTCAATCCACTACCGGAAATCAAGAGCACAATATCTACAAACTAGCAGTCTGAATTGTTGCTCTGACTGCTCCATTTGTAAATATATATTGGAAAAGTAAAAACAATCAAACTCTAAATTGGGTTGCACATCCATCTTGATAACACCCTCTTCATGCAGAACGGAGCACCTGAGCTACAGTAGCCTATCGATTTAGGTTCCTTTCAATGGAAAAAAAAATGTATATATGGAAGGAAGCAATTCTTAGCTCCAAATATTTACCCTTCTCTCATGTTGTTTCAGGAAGAATACACTCTAAAATTCTACATAAACTTTAATAGTAATATTTCTTATAACTTCATGCTGGCATCTTTTGAAGAGCCCCTCTTTTGTGTTATGTAAAGTTTAAATCAAATTCTGAAATACATTCCCAGAATAAAACTAATGCTTTCCAAAGATTTATATTCATATAGAGCACAGTATTCAGTTCTTGATGATCCTTAGCTTTAAAATAATAACTGCACTCCAAAATGGAGGCATGAGGGGAGAAATACTTTTAATTTTTAAGTAATTAGCATGTGAATCTCCCTTACCTGATTATATATAATTTTTTGTTTTAATATTACTATATTTGTCTCAATTTTCTTCAATGTATAATTGCAACCCAAATCAAATGATAATTACTGACACTTATTTGATACTTTCATATGCCAGATATTGTGCTAATTGTTTTATGCATATTTTATTTAATTCTATCAATTTATTAGTTAATGTCCTCATTGTACATACGAGGAAACCCGAGGCATATAAAAACTTTCAGACACTGATTTCATGTATTTATAAGAAAATCATTTTTTAATTTAATTTTACAAACTCAATACATAAAGTAAGAATGAGGATACAGACACATAATATTTAAGAAAGGTATTTCAAAATTAAGAAGTTAAATTAGACTGAGCGCAGTGGCTTACACCTGTAATCCCAGCACTTTTTGAGGCCAAGGCGGGTGGATCATGAGGTCAGGAGTTTGAGACCAGCCTGGCCAACATGGCGAAACTCCGTCTCTACTAAAAATACAAAAATTAGCTGGGTGTGGTGGCGGGTGCCTGTAATCCCAGCTTCTTGGGAGGCTGAGGCAGGAGAATCCCTTGAACCTGGGAGGCAGAGGTTGCAATGAGCCAAGATCGTGGAAGTCTGGGTGACAAGAGCAACACTCTGTCTCAAAAAAAAAAAAAAAAAAAGTTAAACAACAACAAAAAAGACACTTTATTACTTTTAATGGCAAAAACCACAATTACTTTTGGACCAACCTAGTAATTCCATGAAAATCTTCTTTAAATAAACTTATACAACCCAAAAGTCAATATAGAATTGAGACTAAAAGCTACCTAAAATATTTTCAGTTACTTTTCTATATGAATTATAGCAAATTATTTATGAGGAAAAATATTTCTTACTTTATGTAACTTATAAACTCTCTATCAAAACCCTATTTCTGATTGCAGGCATTAGTAAAATCATTCGACTTTGGGTTGTAATCATGACCAATTACTTTCTGTCCTCTTTGATTTGCCATGGAATTCCTGATATTTTACTCTATTAATCTATCTTCTATTAGTTACTCATTGAACTATCAAGTTTATGATATGAATAGATAAGTTACTTGATACTGAATTCTGTTAAGTTCATCTCTTAGGTTTCTGTTTTTTTTTAATAGATGAAATTAGAAGGAATGCAAGTATATAGTTTCTTTTATGCTTGCTAATATTCATTAAACATTAGAAGAAAACGGGAACATTTTCTGCAACACTTGAATATATAATTTCACAATCAGTTTACTTTTTTAAAAAAGATTATTGTACTCATAATTTTATATTGGTGACTGAAGTAAAGCTTTAGAATACATAATGACAGAAGCATAGATTTAGAAATGTCCTTTTTATATTGTTATCTATATTGTCATTTGATAAATTGTTAGTACATATACTTGGAATATGAAATCAGTGATTTAAATTTGTACCTCTAAGAATATGCAGGACATACTTATATGTTCTAGATTTATATGCATGTTTCCTCCTTCCAAAAATAACTCAGTTTTAACTTTTGACTAGCTTTCTCCATATGTGGAATTTGAAAGGCATATTTCTGAATATTCAGATAAGATGAGATAAAGGTATTAATGGGAAAAGGGAATACCACTGAATTTTATATTGTTATGTGTCCTAATTTTAAAAAATAAAGTTATATGCAACACATAAGAATTTAGAAATTTCACCAGAAATATCTTCTAAGTGTTAATACATCACTGTCATTCTTAGAGGTTTGGCAAGTGCTTTTTTTGTTTGACAGATTTAGATTCCACATAGAACACATTCATTTGTTTATTCATCAAATATGTATTGAGTGCCTATCAGACACCAGGAGTTCTACTAGGTACTGATGATCCAAGATATGACTGAAGTATCTTAAAATATTTAGAGAGGAAGACAGATAATTTAATGAAAAAAGCAATACAGAAGTGTCATGTTCTATGCTATATACTGTTCAATCAAGTTTAGCCTGAAGTTGCCTCTTTACATATTTTAGGTTTGGCCCAAAGGTTTCTCTGTACATTGTGAACTATAACCTAAATGGAAATGTAAACAGACTGTAGCCTACTCTTGTGCCAATCACAGAGTTTTGGCCAAAGAAAGGTGGCCAACTGTTCAAACCATGTTGAAATAAGGCAAACGCGAGCTGTAACCTATCTGGCTGTTTCTGTACCTCACTTTAATTTTCCATACATCACTTTCCTTTTTCTGTTCATAAATCTTATTCCACCATGTGGCTGCACTGGAGTCTCTGAGCCTACTCTGGCTTAGGAGGTTGTGTGATTTGTGAATTGTTCTTTGCTCAATTAAACTGTGTTACATTTAATTCAGCCAAGATTTTTTAACAGATGGTGTCAGATGTGGGATCTAAAGTAGACTTTGTAGCAACCTCCAAGATCACCGAGTGACCAAGCAAGGTACCCGCTGGGCCCACTGCATCAATTTCTCTTTCACAGCAACTGGGGATCATGGTAAGTTCTCTCTTGGATTCCAGAGATCCACAGATTTGTGTTTTGAGCTCTCCAGGTTTCTTTGAGCAAATTTTGGATTTAAACTGGGTTTGGAAGTTGCAATAGAAACTGGACTGGGTCCACAATCAGACTGGATCTGATAATTAAGTGTCTTGGTTCCAGTTAGAGGCCCCTTATAAGTCTGAGTCAGAAAGAAATCTGTAGTCAATGGCAATATTACAAGGGGTGTAAACTTTGGCTTTTGGAAATTCACAGGGATTTTTGTGTTCTACTCCCTTTGTTTCTTCTTTCTTGTATGCTCATGCTTAGGTAGGGAAAAAATCACTGGCTAAAAAAGCTGCAAAGTCTTTTATTATTTAAATACTCTTTATAAAAGGCAAATAAACAGATTAAGTGACTAATTGATAAGAAAAGTTAAATCTGCTGACCTTTTGGCTTAGCTACTATCCTGCCCTGAAAATGGAAAGAAAACTATCCTAGATAAAGTGCGTATGAAAAGTAAACTCTCAGGTAAAGTAGGCTTGCTTCATTTTCATATCTATCTATGTTGAGTACAGGCATAGACAATGATTTATTAGCCCTATTCCTTATTGGGTTCCACCAAGAATTCAGTAATTTTAGCTAAGAAATAGTAGCTAATTTTAAAAGACCATGAATTGAACTAAGATACACCTTTCTGGAATTTAATTGGTGCTCTAAAAATTCTTTTGTAAAAGAAATTTATGTCTATAAAGGAAATCTCCATTTTTAAGGATGTCTACCTATATACATTAGGAACTCTTACTATTCTTTTAAATGTACATAATCATAACTCTGTTTAAGATGCTTTTCTGGCCATCTTGCCTTGAGTTATCTTTCACTTAAGCATGGTTTTATTTTTCTTGGTTTGAGCAAATGATGATACAATATTTAGGCCTAAAATCTTAGCTTTGTGCTTATGAAATATACATATATATATTTTTGTGACAACTAGAGTTGTCCCTTTAGAAATGCAATTTGTTGCCTAGTTAACGATTGCTTAGAGCAATGAAATAGGTGAATGGAGGGAAAAAAACTATTTAAAAGCTGGCAAATGAAAATCCTTTACAACAGCTATAAGATCTGCTTCTCTGTGTTTCAATATCTACATGTGTTGTGTGTCTCTGATAATATTTGGTAAATAAAGCTAGTTTTAATTGTAAGTAAAATAGGAAAAGTTTCAAAATTATCAGTTAAATATAATTGGATACTTGCTTTATTTGACCGTGAGCTGTTTTTGGTTAGAGCCTCTGGATTCAGGAGTTTGGATAGGTGGTCATGATGAGGTCTGGAAACATGTTCTTAGTGTCTAGACCAGCAGCTACGCTTGAAATGCTTGTTCCCTGGTGACATAAAGAAATAGCATTTGAATAGAAATTTAATTTCCTCAGTAAGGCCATTTTTACTTTCTGCAGGAAGGATACACTCGCCAGCAGTTTTGCCACGGGGGTACACCGAACAAAGGAGACAGGGTCATTTATAACCTGACACATCCACCCTACTGCTGTGTCTGGTTTCCATTGGCTGGAACGGGACTTCACATTCTGTATCTGTCCCGATTGACTAGCAACTTAGAACTTTTTAAAAGAGGCAAAGGCAGAGGAGAGCAAAGGAAGGAGGAAGTAACTTGTGGAATGCTGAGAAAGGTAAAAACACCTTCAAATAAGGAAGAGGAACCGGCTATGACCTAATGCTTGCTTAAACCAGTATAAGCATGCCAGGGCAAATATTTAGGCTAAATTGTAGGAGCTAAGAACATAAAGTACCTTGATTTCTTTATTATGGCTAGCAGATATTTAAGAATGTTAGCACAGGTCTTTGAATAAATTTTGCTTCCAAGAGAAGTTACTATTTATTCCTAATTAGATGGGGAGGAAAGTCTCTTTGAAGAGGAACCTCTACTTTACTTCTTACAGCTAGAAGCCAGAATCAAGCCCAATATGGTCTCCTTCTTTCCTACTTTTGCTGCCTGTCTACTGGTTATTTTGGGAGGGATTGGATCCACCGGGTATATTCTTAATAGCTCTATCTTCTGTCCTGACCTCTACACCTGGTATGTAAATTCAGGACCCAGACAGGCCCTGAGCTTCACAGTCCTCCTGGGTGCCATGTGGCTACTTGAGACCCAGGATGACTGGGAGAAGATATTAGGGCAGGCACCTGTGTCATATTTTCAAAATTATTTTTGGTAATTTAAAATCTTGAAGTCATATTATGTTACATTAATAGATAATTACAAAATTTCTAAGTCATTTTTAAGTTAAAATACTGAAATGTCAATTATTAAACATTAGTTTAAGTCTATATACCTTGACATGTTATTTTCATATTGAGAGACAGGACTAGCTGGATTTCCCAGGCCAACTAAGAATCCCTAAGCCTAGGGGCGAAGGTGACCACATCCACCTTCAAACACGGGGCTTGCAACTTAGCTCATTTCCAACCAATCAGGTAGTAAAGAGAGCTCACTAAAATGCTAATTAGGCAAAAACAGAAGGTAAAGAAATAGCCAATCATCTATTGCCTGAGAGCACAGGGGAAGGGACAATTATCAGGATAAATCCAGGCATTCCAGCCGGCAACCCCCTTTGGGTCCCCTCCCATTTTATGGGACCTCTGTTTTCACTCTATTAAATCTTGCAAATTCACACTCTTCTGGTCCGTGTTTGTTATGGCTCCAGCTGAGCTTTCACTCGCCATCCACCACTGCTGTTTGCCACCATCACAGACCCACCGCTGACCTTCCACCCCTCCGGATCCGGCAGGGTGTCCTCTGCACTTCTGATCCAGGAAGGCAGCACTCATTGCCGCTCCCAATCGGGCTAGGGGCTCGCCATTGTTCCTGTGTGGGCTAAGTGCCTGGGGTTCGTCCTAATGGAGCTGAATAGAGCTATAACACTCACTGCATGGCCCAAGATTCCATTCCTTGGAATCTGTGAGGCCAAGAACCTCAGGTCAGAGAACAAGAGGTTTGCCACCATCTTGGGAGCTCTAAGAACAAGGACCCTCCCCCCAACAATATGGTACAGAAAAGCTAAATATATTTAGATCTGTTAATAAACAATAATTTGAAGAACTGTCTTTCTAAAAAAATTTAAAATGGTTTTTATTTACAAATATTGATGTAAAATAGTTCAAAATTACTTAGGTGTGAACCCTGAAAATTTGAGACAGATCTCAATGTAGAAAGATTATTTTGCCAAGATTGAGGACGTGCGCCCATGACAGACCCTCAGGAAATCCTGACGACATGTGCCCAAGGTGGCTGGGGCACAGTGTAGCTTTATACATTGTAGGGAGACATAATACATCAATCAATATATGTAAGAAGTATGTTGGTTCAGCCTGGAAAGGTGGGACAACTTGAAACAAAGGCAGGAAAACTCAAAGCAGGGAGCAGGCTTCCAGGTCACAGATAGGTGAAAGACACAGGAACAGTTGCATTCTTTTGAGTTTCTGATTAGCCTTTCCAAAGGAGGCAATCAGATATGCATCTATCTCAGTGAGGCCAGGGATGACTTTGAATAGAATGGGAGGCAGATTTGCCCTGAGCAGTTTTTGAAGGGGCCCAAGATATTTTTCTTTCACAAAGGTTTTCACTACAAATTAGGGCTACTACGAGTTCAAATTCTAGTTAATATATGTAATTAAAGCTCCTAGATATGAGAGAAACAAGTCTGTATTCAGAGTGTATAAACAAAAGCAAGATATGCTTTTGATAAGAAAAGTTATAAAGTCATAAAAATGTGTGTTTGTTAAAAAATTTTTGTATGGTAAAAGTTACTTAAAGGTTTCAAATTGAAGGAATAAAAAGCAGATAAAGCATGATAAATATAAAAAATTAGGGGAGGCCGGGTGCGGTGGCTCACGCCTGTAATCCCAGCACTTTGGAAGGCTGAGGCGGGTGGACCATCTGAGGTCGGGAGTTAGAGACCAGCTTGATCAACATGGATAAACCCCATCTCTGTCAAAAATACAAAATTAACCAGGAGTGGTGGCGCATGTCTGTAATCCCAGTTACTTTGGAAGCTGAGGCAGGAGAATCACTTGAACCCAGGAGGCGGAGGATGTGGAGAGCCAAGATTGCGCCATTGCACTCCAGTCTGGGCAACAAGAGCAAAACTCCATTTCAAAAAAAAAAAAAAAAAAAAAAAAAATTGGGGGGAAATTAATATAAAACAAAAGGTATTTGGAAATCTTGTGTGGTTAAAAGATGACAGATTTTATAAATTTACTGATGAGGTTTTGTTAAAATCAGCTTTAGTATTGATAATACACTAATACAAAAGTAAAATTTTGTTTTCTTTTTTTGAACAAAAATGTTATGTAGTATTAATGAGAGAGTAAAAATTTGTGTTCAAATGAGAAATTGATGTTAAACCTTCAAGTTGTGTTTTAATAAATGTTATTAATATATATTTAAAAATTATATGGGATTTCTAAAATTCTACTATGTCTGAATATGTGCTATCAGTCATAATCATGGTGGTTATGTTAAGTTATTGTAGACCACAGAAATAACAAAATTTCCTTGTCAATTGTATTTTTAACTATGACCATTTTAAGTCATTTCCACAGTTAATTGCTGAATTTTGATGCAGTTTCCGAAATCTTCACAAGCACACAAAATCCTAGAGTATGTTGTCTTTAAGGAGGTTCATGAAAGGATAGGAGGTCTTCACTCTTCTAGATGGGCATCACTTGTTAGGTTCTTTATTCCATGGTTTGGAGTAAATGAGGCAATAATTAGAAATTTATTCCTCATGATAGGCTTTATAGCAGATTCTACTGTAAAAGCTATGGTTACAAAGCAGACCTTAAATTCTCTTGTGAAAGTTATGTTAAATAACAGAATTGCTCTAGATTACGTACTGGCTAAACAGAGAAGTTGCTGGCACTTCTTGTGGCCCATGGAGAAATAAATTGAGTATTATAGAGATTCAGTTGAGGGGATTAATGAATATGCTGTTTAGTTAAAGTGAGTATACTCTTTATCTAGCTCATTCTGTGATCTATTTGATTTTAGTTAGTTTGCTTTACGGGGGCCCTGGCTAAGGAGCATACTCCAAACTCTTGGTATTATCCTCCTGATAGTCATAACAGTAGTCTCCTTGGTATGCTGTATTATCTCTAAATGTTTGCATGCAGCCACCTCTAGAATGTCAAATGGTGTCTCTTCAACTAGAATGACAACAGCTGAAAGAAATTTGTTACTATGAGGGCACCATAACCTATGAATAATATACTAAGACTGATAACCCAAAATGATGGTAATTGAGAGTGGTGTTAAGGCCCTACGTTTTGCTCACACACTCACCAAAGTAAGAACCTGAGCAGAAGGGGGAAATTTTAAACACAATTATGGGAGGTCATAACTTTCAACTGAGCTCTTGCAGTAGGCCCCAACAGACCAGACCAAACCAAAATGGGGTCACTCATGCTAAGTGTGACATAATCAAACTAAGACTTTAAGGAAACTGATAGATTCTAGAACATACCAGGTTTTGTTTTTCTCTTGTAAACAGGACACTGCAGCGTAAGGAGGTACCCACTACTCTTACCATTACAAAAAAATAACATGAAGTCTTTATTCCCACCTTATAAAACCCACTGTTCTGCTATTTCCCAGTGGGTTTTGGACCAAATAAGTACATTTACAATGGTAATGGTGACACCAGTGACTAAAGTTTTGGTCAATCTCTCAAAATTGAGAGGATGACCAAAAGGGGGGAATTGTTAAATCATGTTTAGCCTAAAGCTGTCTTCTTATATATTTTAAGTTTGATCTAAAGGTTTCTCTGTACATAGTGAACTATAACCTAAATAGAAGTGCAAATAGACTGTAGCCTACTCTTGTGCCAATCACTGAGTTTTGGTCAGTCAGAAGGGGACAACTGTTCAAACCGTGTTCAAATAAAGCAAACACCGAGCTATAACTAATCTGCTTGCTTCTGTACCTTACTTCTGTTTTCTGTTCATCACTTTCCTTTTTCTGCCCATAAATCTTTTTCCACCACATGGCTGTCTCAGAGCCTACTCTGGCTCAGGAGGCTGCCCAATTCATGCATGGTTCTTGACTCAATTAAACCCTGTTAAATTTAATTTGGCTAAGGTTTTGCTTTTAACAATTGTATATTTCCAGAAGTAAGAATTGCTTTTACAGAGGAGAAAGACAATAATAGATAACTATAAAATGTATGCATATGAGTTCTCTACTGTTAAGACAATAAGGACCTCAAGTAAAAGGGTCACGTTTTATTTTTGTCTATTATTCAAGATAGAATACATGCTGTAACAAACAACCCCTAGATCACAATGGTTTAACAAAAGGGAGGTGTATTTCTTCTTAGGTCACAGATAAATAGGCTATTTTGTGGTCAGCTTTTCAAAGACGAATTCAGAATGAGAAGTCCCTTTTTTCAGTGGGTTAGCAACTTCTAGGGTCTTGGAGATGAGTCTTCTACAGCAAGTTTGAAGACAAAAATAGAATAACAGACACTGGATTATCCCTATCTATTCTAAAAATGTTTTCTTCTTCCCAAAAAGAAGAAACTGTTCCTTTCTCTCTTTCTTCTCTTTCTGGTATTTTCATTACATGTAAGTTACATCTTTTGTAATTGTCCCATAGTTCTTAGATTTCATATTTTACAGCTCAATTTTTCATTATTTTTTCTCCTTGCATTTCTATAATGAAAGTTTCCATTGACATACCCTCAAATTCACTTTCTTTTCTTTGTGCTCTACCAATAAGCCCATCAAAGACATTCTTCATTTTGCATCAGTGGTTTTGATTACTAGCATTTCCTTTGGTTGTTTCTTACAGTTTCCATCTCTCTTCTTACATTATGCATCTGTTCTTGCATGTTGTCCACTTTTTGTGAGTTACCTCGAGTTACTGGCGGCAAGTCTGCATGCATCTGCAGCAACTTTAATTCTTGCCTCCTCAGAAGAAACAATTTGACCGAGGGAAATAAAGCAGAAAAAGAAACCAAGGTAAGTTTCAGAGCAAGAGTGTAAGTTTATTTAAAAAGCTTTAGAATAGGAAAGAAAGGAAAGAACCCTTGGAAGAGACCCAAGTGGGCACCCGAAGGTCAAAGAGGGAAAAAACAGGGGGCCTTGAACCTTGATTCAGGGAGTTTATAGGCTTGCCTCTTTCCTATGATTCTTTCCTTAGGGTGGGCTTTCAACATGCATGGCGCACTCCTTACCCTTTGGAATTGAGCATGTGCAGTGTGTTTAGGAAGTTATACAAATGCCCATCTGAGGTTTTCTTCCTTTTTCCAGTGGTGTGTACCTGGAAGATCATAGTTCGCCATTTTTGTCCCTTAATGTACATACCCAGGAAGTTGCTTCTACCTGGGGCCTGCCTTTAATTAATACTTTAATGTTAACAGGTGTGGACCATCAGGAAATGGCCTCTCCTTGGCGCTGGATGCCAATTTATCACTTTTAGAGAGGCAATCCGATAATTGCCAAACCATCACCAGACATTTCCAGTGGTTGGTGAGGGGAGAGCCCTCTCCTGCCCCACTCATGCCTAACTACCTGTAATGAAAGGAACTGAGGTAAATAGGTCTTTTGTGTGAAGTGTTAGATTTATCTATGTGTTAGGTTGTGTTAACTATTTCCTACAACTGTAGATGTCAGAGGCTAAAATTTTCTCTTATGTCTTTGTTTTCATCTCCTCTGTGGTATTTGGGTTTTCCTAGAGATTTCTTAAATAGACTATAACCCTTAGAATTCTTTTCAGCTGTAATGCCCTTTTATTATACAGGACCCCTGTTGATGTGGTAGTATAGGGGCACAAGAGAAGCATTCTATTAATATATTCTTACTATTTAGGTCTCAATGTTTTAGTGGGTCTGTGGGTCCCTGGGCTGTGACCTTCTTAAGTGTTTCTGAACTTCTTTATATAATACAGGAACATTAGAGTGCACTGGATTTGTATATTTTCCTTCCCTTAAATAGCAGGCTAGAGGGAGTTAGAGTTGAGTATCTCTCTTCCCCCACATCAGTTAGACTCTGTTAATACCCGCATTGGATAGGCTCTGGTAAAAATAGTTTCCCTTTAGGGCAGTCCTTTGTGAATGAGAACAGACACTCTGGGTTTATTTCAAAATGGTTACTTTCCCCTTCCCCCTGAGGGATGCATAAGAAGATTTTTCTCTGATCTTCACCCATGAAACCTTGTCATAAAATTTAGTATGGAGGACCCCAAAGCCTGACTTCCTAGGAGTTTTTTATCTCTCAAATGTCCCCACTGAGTCTATAGCAATTATTCAATTACTCTACCAGTCTTCAGCTGTGGCTTTTGCTCCTGGTAAACTAGAATTAATCTGTATTTATCTTTCTCTCTAATTTTAAGAACTACAGCTTGCCGTGTGACCTCAATTTGCTAATGGATCTAAGGTGAGTTGATTTTCAGTCTGTTTAGCTTTAAAAATGTGTTTCCTTTAAACATTTCCTGCTGAATAGCAAGCAATTTAAATATTAAATTAAAAACTTTTTGGGGATAAATTTTTAAAAGTTTATTCATAATTAGTAAATTTTGTGAAAAGTAAATAAAACAAATTAACTATACGGTAGTTTCTTGAGACAAAATAGTTCAAAATTCTTGTTTCAATTCGTGTATCCTAGTATCCCTCAAAGATAGGGTTAGTGCAGTTTTTGTCTGCACAATTCATTGTGAACGAGAGACTAAATGTTCCATAATTATTCATCTATTATTTATTAGTGCACTGTTTTTTTTTTCCTCCCAGAAAAGGATATCGTTTTTTAAAATTCAAGTAACTGCAAATAGGAAACCAGAGGGAAAGCCCCAGGCTGGGACAAATCATGGCTACCCCTCCTGGACAGAACAGGGGGAGGAGGTGGCCTCTACACCCTTTATGGTCAATTCGGGCCCCTTTGCCCACTCTGCTGCAGCATCCTAGGGGCAAGGCCCCACCTTCCCTGGGACTGGGGTAGTCGGTCACACAGCCTGCCATGCCCCAGCCGCTCTTCCCCACAAAGAGTATCTTGGGGGAGGAAATTGTGGGCAGAACAGGAGGCAATGAAGATGAACACTTGGCGCTGGTAGCAGCAGCAGTGACAGGTGTCGAAGAATGGAACATTGAACAAAAAACAACACGACTTTCCAGAGGTGGTTTGTGAACAGAGAAAAAATGGAACCAAAACCTTGGGGGGCAGTGAGGAGCAGGAGGATTTGGAGCTGGCAGGGTGAGCTCGTTATTGGTGCCCCATCTGAGGAGGGGCAAATGGCCGAGTGGCGGAAGCAAAGTAGGGGTGGGGGAGCAGCCCCAGCCCACCTCAGGTAGCGGCTACAGGGCTCGTGGGCCTCACCTGGACAATAAGTGACTGCATCTCCATCACCGCAATATGTTCTCAGATCCCAGGCGGACGGCAAGGGGGCTGGGGCCACCCTGAAGAGGGAGTAGGGGGCTCACATCCCTCCTGCCTTCCTGTAGCCAAAGGGGGCTGTCCAACCTAGTGCAGGGACTAGGGAAGGTGGGGAAGAATAAAAGGTGTGAGCCCCATGTGGTGACAAAGACAGTTTGGCTGGGGGAATCCTGGGACCAGCAGTCCCCTCCCTTGGCCACACCTGCTGCCAGGGCAGTGGAGTAGGGCGGGCCAGGATGAGATGGGGCTTGGGCCCCTTTTAAGGCCAGGGGAACCCTCCTAGGCCCCACTATGGGAAGCCAGAGGGAACAATGAAGGAGCAGAGAGGGTGCCCCCAAACCAAAACCCAGAGAACCATGTCCCCACCACCAAGGGAGTGGGGACGCAGTAGGTGCAGGGTGCGGCTAAGTGGAACGTTAGCCTTGTCCAGGAGGGCACATGTGTGTGCCCGTGAGTGGGCGGGGGGAGCTGGGAACTGAGGCCAGGGAAAGACTGCTTCCCACTCAGCCCATGGGGGCCCTGTAGCGGCTGGTGTGCTGTGTAGTGTGGTGGTGAAGTCACAGATGGAAGATAGGGGTGGTCGTCGGAGGCGGTAGTGATGGTGGGCCTGGGGAAGGGCCGGGGGTGGTGGGAGCGGAGCAAAGTTGTCCAGTCCCAGAAGGAAGCTGCTCCTCCAGCAAGGAGCAGGCAACACGTACACACAGTCACTGCTCCTCCTCTGAGAACTCCTGTGAGATGCCCTCCTCTTCCTCCTTCTCCAGTTTTTTGGACCTGCCCAGTTTTTTGGATCTGCCAAGTTTCCTTCTTGGAGTTGTGGTGGTTTTCCGGGTCTTGGCAGCGTACTTGTTTTTGCTTCCATCTGGTCGGCCCTGAGGTCTTTTAGGTTTTGGCACTTCGCTGGGCTCCTTCTGACTCTACCAGCGCTGTCATGGGACTCAGGTGAGGCTGCTTGCTCGACCTGCCCCAGCCCCGCTTCTCAGTGCCATCCTTTTTCTGCTTGGAGGCCAAGGGCTGGCTGGACTTTGATATCGACTCGCTCACCTTCCCTTCTCTAAAAAGTAGGTGGAAAAGTGATGGCTAGGATAGCCTTCTTGGAGCCGTGCCAGCGCCAGAAAGAGCCCTGGCTCGGGGTCCCAATTAGAGGAGATTAGTGCACTATTTTTTTAAAGCCACTTGACTACGTTATTATAGTACCCTAATCAAATTAATCTGACAATTTTTCACATAAGGCAACATCAACTGAAGTTTTTGCTCAAGTCATTTCTAGAAAAGATCTGCCTTGTTGGGTGCAGACAACTATTATGAAATTTAAAAATACCTATACAATTATTAACAGGTATTCAGCTGCAATGTGACGACTTAAAAAAAAAAAACTATTTTACTTGTACAACAATTTAGGATTCAGATAAATGAAATAATGTATTTTTTTCTACACATTTTGAACTCCCAGTCCCCAACAAAAATTGATTGAGGTATTTTGATTAATTAGACGGGCGGATCACGAGGTCAGGAGATCGAGACCATCCTGGCTAACACGGTGAAACCCTGTCTCTACTAAAAAATACAAAAAACTAGCCGGGCGAGGTGGCGGGCGCCTGTAGTCCCAGCTACTCAGGAGGCTGAGGCAGGAGAATGGCATAAACCCGGGAGGCGGAGCTTGCAGTGAGCTGAGATCCGGCCACTGCACTCCAGCCTGGGCAACAGAGCGAAACTCTGTCTCAAAAAAAAAAAAAAAAAAACATAAAAACTTTAGAAAATATCTTTTAAAATTAGCATGCAATAATTTAAAAGACTTTCTTAAGGAGTCAGAACTTACATTTTTAAATATGACATGTCATGTTTATTTCCTATTCTTGGTTATATAAAGTAGCACAGTAATATCATTAAATAAAGTAAGCTTAATAGATATTTTTGCTGATTGAATTAGCTTGGATACATACATAATGCATGTTTTCACTGGAAACTCAATTTAATTGTCTTTTATTGAAATGTTTATAGGAGATAGAATATACGTAGAATATTACTTGGTGCATTAATATGCTGGATAATTTTAGTTTAGTTTAGTTCTCGAAATATTTATTGCAAAACTGATACAACTAAATCCCCTGACCATTGAGTTGAATTATGTTAATATAAAGTAGAACTCTTGCAATAAATTAAGAATCTTATAATTCTGGTGAAAATCAAACTAGTTTCTTGTTTAAAAAAAAGGAAACGTTAGTCAAAGATGTAGAGTTCAATTGAATTAAATAAACAGTGACTGTGATTTCACTTGGATATAATCTCCCTGAGGAATTGTAGAAAATTTTACAATTGCTTTAGGATTCAGATATCCTAACCTGTGAAGCATGAAGATAACATATACCTTTCCTGTATATGCTTTTCAACCATTTTGAAAACATGGAACTTAAAGTATTGCTTTTAGCTGTAAACCTGCCTGCTTTGAAACCTTAATTCATATTTTGAATTTCAGTTATTCCCAATATACTGGCATGGTGGCTTTATTTTACTTGTTAATCCTGAAGAGAACAGAGAAGAAATTAAATGTGTATTTTGGAACCATAGATATTATTTTAAAATTATTAAAGTTAAGAATTACTATGCCCATTCTCCTAAACTGCATACATCTTGTTTTTCTGCCTCTCTTTAAGCTTGATTACATCTCTGCACAATTAAAGAAATGAGCTTTTAATTGGACTTCCTTAACTGGAAATTTGTTGGTTGCAGAACACAACCGCTCATTTGTTCCTTGAGACAGTTAGGTTTGATCTATGTTAATACAGTATGAAAGAATGAAGAGGATTTGAGTGGTCTCTGCAAAAAAGGATGTGATCCCTAGTGCAAGTTTCTAAATTTCAAATGATTCGTTGATTAGTCATGTCTAAACCTGTCATTTTATAGGTGCCTTCTTTGTGTCTGGTAGTATTTGGAAAACATCTATAAATATAATTAATTTGAACTACCTTTATAAAAATGATGGTACTATGATTTATTAAAATTGGAAATATGCTCATTTATAAAAATTCAAATATTCAAAAATTAAAGAAAAAGTCCAATAATTTTTCAAATTAAATTCATAGTACCTGTGCTCTTTTTAAACTACCAAGTAATAAAATTACATTTATGTTTATGTAACCAATAAAATAAACTGAAAGGAAATATGGAATAGTAGAACTTAAGGTAAATGTTTATTTTTTAAATATTAATGAAAAAACTTATAGATTTTCAAAATTATTAAGAATTTGGAGCCATTTTGTTTTAATACATGTTTATGTTTCAAATCTAGATCATACATTTTGGCAGCTTTCTGTAACATTTGAGAAAATTAGCATTCAACCCCTTACTTATTCCAACTTTCCCATTACTATCTCTAGTTTTTATTCACTTATAATATTTTTTGCTATGGTCAACTTCTATATCATTTATTTACTCTAACTCTAATATTAAAATAGCATAAATTGTCTAAATTAAAATTAATTTCTCATCACCATTTTTGTTCTGTTTACTTAATTCCTAATTTATTTATTTTAAATTATATAGCCAATTAGTTGGATCTTATGATCAAGTTTTTTTTATTTGTGAGTTTGATATATAAAAAGAAAGCTGTATTATCTGGCAATTATATGCCTTAAAATATTTTCTATTTTTTTATCACTTGAAGAAAAACTGCTGGATGTAACATTTTTGAAACATAATCTTTTTCTCAAACTGAGGTACCTTGCTGCATAATTTTGAGTTGAATGTTGGTCTGTACAAGGCTGAGGTCAACATGCTTCTCACCACTACCGCATAACTTACATTTCCACTACTGATGTCTATTTGAATAGTTTTAACATGCTAGATGTTCAGTAGTTTACCACTATATGCCTTGGAATTTAACATTTCATTTCACTTTTTCTAGAGAAGGTGTTTCCTTTTGGTACACATATTAAAATATTTACTGAAGATTTAGTACCTTTTACATTTAAATACTTTTGTGTTTAATTTGTCTCTCGTATTTATCATTCCTACATTCCCTGATTATTCTTCAGGTTTGATCTTTTCCAGTTATTTTGGTAATAACGTTCATATGGTTTGGCTGTGTCCCCTCCCAAATCTCATCTTAAATTGTAGTTCCCATAATCCACACATGTCGTGGGAGGAAGCCAGTGGGAGGTAATTGAATCATGGGGGTGGTTTTTCACATGCTATTCTCATGATAGTGAGTAAGTTCTCATGAGATCTGATGGTTTTATAATGGCTTCCCCCTTTGCTGGCTTCTCATTCTTCTCTTTCCTGCTGCCATGTGAAGAAGGATGTGCTTACTTCCCTTTCCACCATAATTGTTAAGTTTCCTGAGGCCTCCCCAGCCCTGCTGAACTGTGAGTCAATTAAACCTCAATTAAACCTCTATCCTTTTTAAAATACCCAGTTTCAGGTATGTCTTTATTAGCAGCATGAGGATGGATTAATATAAACCTCAATTCTGCTAATTATTTTCTTGTTTATGTTTTCAGTCATGCCTATTCCATTTTTATTGCTTCTAACATGTCTTATCTCTGAAGAATTTTTTTTATTCATTGGTTTCCTAGAGCTCTAACAGCTCAAAATTTATTTTATTCTCCCTACTGATGTTTTTATTTTGTACTTTAAAGAGTTTAAACTGAACATTAAATGGTTTTGTGTTGTTTTCTAGGACAGAAAAATCTTGTCACTAATTTATTTAAGATAATTAAAAGTTATTTGTTGGACTGCCTTATTTGTTATGTTACAGTTCCTCTTTTGGTGTACATTCTTTGTGTGTATGTGTGTGTGTGTGTGTGTGTGTGTGTGTGTGTGTGTGTGTGTGTGTATGTTTTACGTATAATTCCTGCTGCTTTCATTATTCCAACTTGAAGAGCCACGGCCACTAACTAAATTTTTTTGTGCATGTTGTCCTGGAATAATAATTTCTTATAGAGTTTGGCCTTTGGAAAATATTATGGGCCTTACACAAATGTTGCAGGGAGTGTTACTAACAGAAAAACATCTGTGTATGGAGAAGAGTATAGAGTACTACATTTCCAGTACACTATAAAGTTGTAAATCCATGAATTGATTTTTAAAACTATTTAAATATCCTTACACAAATACCATTAAAACAAAATACAGTAAGTATTGCTAGACATTTAAATGTAGATTATAAACTTAGTCATTTTTTTTATCTGTGCAATCACAAGTTTAATATGTCAAAGACTCTCAATTATTTCCAATACCTTAATCATACACAAATTGTTCCCATGATAATAAAGTTATTACAACAAATATAGTTAAAATAATCTTAAAATAGGAATGTTTAAAATGGCATTTTAGCAATATTTTTAAAGCTATGATTCATCTAAAGTTATGGGCCTCATACCCTTTTGAGATATAAAAACACATCTCTGCAGTTAAAGTAGGATCCTATCTCAAGATGTAACCATTTGTCTTTCAGGGAGACTCAAGGTGTAGCCATTTGGTTTTTGAGGAGATACAGGGTTTTATTATTCTTTTAGAAGAGGTCAATTAACTAAACAAATAGCTTTCTCAGTTTTCCAGTGAATTTCGTACTGTTTTGCTGTATAAATTATGTAGGATTTTATACATAACACACACATATAAAATTTAAAGACTTTTTCTATTTCTTTAATAGCTCTATATATGTCTATATCTACCTACAGTTGCAGAAATATTGGCAGATCATAAAGAAAAAGAGCACTGTGTGAAACCAGCCATAGAGGCTAATTCTGGTCAAGACACAGGATCTAATTTTATCTTTGAAAAACACTGAAACCTGAACCAACATTCACTGGCTGAGCCTCTTCTTGAGTCAAAGCTCATTACTACATCAATTGGACTTTACAAATCCATGCATGATTTTAGATTTTGGTGTTCCCCCCATTCACATGGCCGTCAACTTTTGATCTGGGAATATCTTTCTCCTTTTAAAAGTTACCTCCTTGTACCTAATTAGCAATTTATTTTAAAATGTTAGGTTATCTAGAGATTTCTGCTTTAAGAAAATTATGTATCTATGTATTCAGTTCCTGTCTCTGGAGTTTTAGCAACTCATTGCTGTATTTTCATTTAAGTCATTGTGTGTGGTGAACATGAACACCAGTGCTGATTATTACTCCTGATTTTTTATGGTGTCATAATATTCCAGAATTAGGTGGCTTTCCTACAGTTCCTTATAGCCACTATCCCTTACTTAAAGGAGACAAAAATATATGTAGCAATGCTTAATTAAAAAAAGAAGAAATTCCAATTAGGTTGCCATTGTATTTTACTGTATTGTACTGTTATGGTATCCTTTTATACTTAAAATTCACTTTTGTACATTTTGAATTAATGTTTCATTTGCAAGTATCATTATGTACCCAAGGCTTTTCACAGATGAAACATGTTCCAAATAATTGTAATTATTGTCCTCTTTTTGATGTTTTAGTTTTTCACATTTTGGCCAGTGGGAGCTCTTTCATAGGGCACACCTTTGATCTTTTAAAAGTACTGTAGATCTATTTTAAAGGCATCTTTATTTTCTGGCAATAGGGTCTTCCAATCCATTATTCGTATGTTCCTGCCTCAAGACCTTAAATCAGTGACTCATCTCAATGTACAAATTTTGAATTGAAAAAGTCTTTCAGAAATGTAGCAATTGAGATTATATTCAGGTGCTGGTGACAAGGCTTGGGAATGACATTTATTTAAACAAGTTATGGGTTTATTACCTTACGCTCAGGAAGCATTTCAGAAGTCAGCAGTCCAATATTATATGTCATGTTAAATGGTGTTGTCTTCTTGTAACTTTCAGGAAACTATCCATGAGC
Source organism: Piliocolobus tephrosceles (assembly GCF_002776525.5). Lineage (NCBI taxonomy): Eukaryota > Metazoa > Chordata > Mammalia > Primates > Cercopithecidae > Piliocolobus > Piliocolobus tephrosceles. The sequence continues at coordinate 121,379,692 of NC_045445.1, forward strand.
AAAATATGCCTAAGTATCATTTAAAATACATTTAGTAATTATAACAACCATTTAATAGTCTTTAAAATTCTATATAGTTCTTTTCATTCTAAAATATTCCTTAGACAGTGTGAATACAAGTATGCTAGCTGAGCAGCTTTTAATTCTGATTAAATGATAATTTAGCATTTACATTATTGTAAGAAATTTTTCTGGTACTATAAGAGTGGGCATACCCTTATGTACATTTCTTCATTACTCATCCCATTTCTATTAAATTATTTATCTCCTCTATTCCTTCCTATAGTTTTCATATTGCATTCATTTTAATTGTTGCTGCCATTTACACTTTATTTAGTTAACAAGTAAAATTCTGTGAAAATCAGTTAATGTAATTAATCACATCAACAACAGGCCAAAAAAGAAAAAAAAAAGTTTGATCATATAAATAGATACATGATATGGTTAGACTTTGTCTCCACCCAAATCTCCTCTTGAATTCCCACATGCTCTGGGAGGGACCTGGTGGGAGGTAATTGAATCATGGGGGCAGGTCTTTCCCATGCTGTTCTTGTGATAGTGAATAAATCTCATGAGATCTGATGGTTTTATAAAGAGTAGTTCCCCTGCACAAGCTCTCTCTTTGCTGCCATCTATGTAAGATGTGACTTGCTCCTCCTTGCCTTCCACCATGATTTGGAGGCCTCCCCAGCCATGTGGAACTGTAAGTCCATTAAAACTCTTTCTTTTGTAAATTGCCCAGTCTTGGGTATGTCTTTATTAGCAGTGTGAAAATGAACTAATACGGTAAATTGGTACCAGTAGAGTGGGATGCTGCTGAAAAGATACCCAAAAATGTGGAAGCAACTTTGGAACTGGGTAACATGCAGAGGTCAGAACACTTTGGAGGGCTCAGAAGAAGATAGGAAAATGCGGGAAAGTTTGGAACTCCCCAGAGACTTGTTGAATGGCTTTGACCAAAATGCTGATAATGAAATGGACAATAAAATCCAGGCTGAGGTGGTTTCAGATGAAGATGAGGAAATTGTTGGAAACTGGAGCAAAGGTGACTCTTGTTATGTTTTAGCAAAGAGACTGGTGGCATTTTGCCCCTGCCCTAGAGATTTGTGGGACTTTGAACTTGAGAGAGATGATTTAGAGTATCTGGTGGAATAAATGTCTAAGTAGCAAAGCATTCAAAAGGTGACTTGGGTGCTGTTAAAGGCACTCAGTTTTAAAAGGGAAATAGAGCATAACAGTTCAGAAAATGTGTGGTCAGACAATGCAATAGAAAAGAAAATCCCATTTTCAGAGCAGAAATTCAAAACTGGTGCTGGTATTTGCATCAGTTATGAGAAGCTGAATGTTAATCACCAAGACAATGGGGAAAATGTCACCAGGGCATGTCAGAGATCTTTGTGGCAGCCCCTCCCATCACAGGCCTGGAGACCTAGGATGAAAAAATGGTGTTGTGGGCCAGGCCCAGGGTCCCTGTGCTGTGTGCAGTCTAGGGACTTGGTGCCCTGCGTCCCAGGTGCTCCAGCCATGACTGCAAGGGGCCAAGGTACAGCTTGGGCTGCAGTTTCAGAGGGTGCCATAAAGAAGGGAATCAAAGAAGATAAAAGCAAAAAAACCTACTCAAAGGACAGCTGCTACAAAGATTGAAGGAACATCAGCCCACACAGATGAAAAAGAACCAGTGTTAGAATTCTGGCAATGCAAAAAGATAGAGTATCTTTTTGTCTCAAATTGCTTGCACTAGTTCTCCTGCAGTGGTTCTTAACCAGGCTGAAATGGCTGAAATGAGAGAAACAGAATTCAGAATATGGATGGAAAGAAAGATCTTTGAGATTCAGGAGAAATGGAAACCCAATCTGAGGATTCTAAGGAATACAATAAAAATGATATAAGAAACAAAAGGTGAGTGGCCATTTGAACCAAACTGTACTGATACAGCTGAAAACCTCACTTAAAAATTTCAGAATATAATTGCTAGTATGAAAAGCAGAATTGACCAAGGTGATGAAAGAATCTCTGAGCTTGAAGACCAGTTGTTCAAAATAACTCAGTAAGACAAAAACAAACAAAACAAAACAACTAAAAGAAGAATGAACAAAACTTCTGAGAAATATAGGATTATGTAAAGGGAACAAATCTACGATTCACTGGCATCCCTGAAAGAGAGGAAGAGAAAACAAGCAACTTGGAAAAATATTTCTGGGTATCATCCATGAAAATTTCTCCAAACCCATTAGAGAGGCAAACATTCAAATTCTGGAAATATAGAGAATCACTGTAAGATACTACACAAGATGATCATCAGTTTCTCCAAGGTCAAAATGAAAGAAAACATGCTAAAGGCAGCTAGAAAGAAGGGGCAGGTCGATTACAAAGGGAACCACATTGGGCTAACAGCAGACCTTTCAGCAGAAACACTACAAGTCTGCAGAGACTGGGAGCCTATATTTAGCATTCTTAAGGGAAAGAAATTCCAACTAAGAAATTCATACCCAGCCAAACTAAGCTTCATAAGCAAAGGATAAATGACATTCTTTGCAGACAACCAAATGCTAAGGGAATTCATTACCACCAGACCTCCTTGAAGGCAGGTCCTTACTCCTGAAGGGAGTGCTAAATATGGAAAAGAATGACCACTACTGGCCATTACAAAAACACACTTAAGTACATAGATCATTGACACTACAAAGCAGCCACACAAACAAGGTTACATGATAACCGACTAACAACATGATGACATGTTCAAATATGCACATATCAATATTCACCTTGAATGTAAATGGGCTAAATGCCCCAATTAAAAGGCTCAGAGTGACAAGCTGGATAAAGAACCAAGAGAGGAAGTCACATTATCTCCACTTTCAGATATGATTCTATACCTAGAAAACTCATAATCTCTGGCCAAAGGGTTCTAGATCTGACAAACAACTTCAGCAAAGTTTAGGATACAAAATCTATATACAAAAATTAGTAGCATTTCTATACACCAAGAATATCTAAGCTTTGAACGAAGTTCAGAACACTATCCCATTCACAATAGCCACAAAAAGAATAAAATACCTAGGAGTATAGCTAACAGGGAGGTTAAAGCTCTCTAGAATGAGAATTACAAAACATCAAAGAAATCTGAGATAACACAAACAAATGGAAAAATATTCCATGCTCCTGGATAGGGAGAATCAATATTGTTAAAATTAACATACTGCCCAAAGCAATTTACAGATTCAGTGCCATTTCTATGAAACTACAAATAACATTCTTCACAGAATTTTAAGAAAAGTATTTTAAAATTGTCTGTGGAACCAAAAATAGCCAAAGCCATCCTAAGCAAAAAGAACAAAGCTGGAGCCATCACATTACCTGACTTCAAATTATACTAAAAAGCTACAGTAACCAAAACAGCATGTCACTGGTATAAAAAGAGCTACACAGACCAATGGAACAGAATAGGGAGCCCAGAAATAAGGCTTCACACCAACAACTATCTGATCTTGGCAAAATAAACAAAAACAAGCCAATGGGGAAAGGATTCCCTATCAAAAACTGGTACTGGGATAACTGGCTAGCCATATGCAGAAGATTTAAACTGGACTGTTTCCTTTCTTGCTTCAACTCAAGATAGACTAAAGACTTAAATGTAAAACCCAAGTCTTTTAAAACCCTGAAGAATAACCTAGGAAATACCATTCTGGACATAGGACCTAGCAAAATTTTCATGATGAAGATGCCAAAAGCAATTGCAACAAAAATACGAATTGACAGATGAGACCTAATTTAACTAAAGACCTTCTTCACATCAAAATAATCTATCAAAAGCATAAACAGACAACCTACAGAATGGAAGGCAGTATTTGCAAAGTATGCATCTGACAAAGACTAATACTGAGAATCTATAAGGAACTAAAACAAATTTTCAAGTGATAAACAAACAACCCTATTAAAAAGTGGACAAAGGACATTAACAGGCACTTTTCAAAAGACACACATGCAGCTAACAAGCACATGAAAAAATATTCAACATTACTAATCATGAAAGAAATGCAAATCAAACCATGATGAGATATCATCTCAAACCAGTCAGAATGGTTATAAATAAAATAGCATAAGCTAGTGAGGTTGTGGAGAAAAGGGAATTCTTATACATTGCTGGTTAAAATGCAGATTAGTTCAATCTTGTGGAAACTGTGGAAAACAGTTTGGTAATTTCTCAAGAAATTTAAAACAGAATTACTATTTGACCCAGCAATCCCATTATTGTGTATATATCCAAAGGAATATAAATCATTCTACCATAAAGGCACATGGATGTGAAGGTTCATCACAGCATTATTCACAATAGCAAAGACATAGAATCAGCCTAAATGCCCATGAATTGTAGACTGGATAAAGAAAACTGGCACATATACACCATGGAATACTATGCAGCCATTAAAAGAATGAGGTTATGTCCTTTGCAGCAACATGGATGGAGCTTGAGGCCATTATCCTAAGCAAATTAATGCAGGAACAGAAAAACCAAATACCACACATTCTCATTTATAAGCTTCAGCTAAACACTGAATACACAAGGACACGAAGTAGGGAAAAACAGACATCAGAGCCTACTTAAGGGTGGAGGGTGGGAGGGGAGTTGGGATCAAAAAACTACCTATCAGGTACTATGCTTATTACTGGGTGATGAAATTATCTGTACACCAAACCCCCATGACACACATTTTACCTATATAATAAACGTGCATATGTACCTCTGAACCTGAAATATAAGTTAAATAAATAATATAAAGATAACTAAATAAATAAAAAGTAAAACAACAAAGAAAACTAAATAAATGGAGAGTTTTTCCATGCTCATGGAGAGTAAGACAATATTTTTAAGAAGTGAGTTCTTTCTAAATTGATCTATAGATTCAATGTAATATCAATAAAAATTCCAACAGGTTATTTTGTGTATCTTGACAAACTTATTTAAAGTTTATATAGAGAGCAAAAGACCCAGAATAGTTAACCCAATATCGAAGGACAAAGTCAGAGGAGTGGTAATACCTGACTTCAAAACTTACTATAAATCTGTAATAATCAGGACAGTGTGGAATTGGTGAAATAATAGACAAATAGATCAATGGAACCGAAAGAGAGAGCCCAGAAATAGACCCACATAAATATAGTCAGCTTATTTTTGACCGGGGAACAAAGTCAGCACAATAGAGAAAAGATATTCTTTTCAACAAATGGTTCTGGAACAACTGGACATCCACACGTAAAATAATAAATCTTTCTGAAACTATTCCAAACAATAGAAAAAGAGGGAATCCTCCCTAGCTCATTTTATGAGGCCAGCATCATCCTGATACCAAAACCTGGCAGAGACACAACAAAAACAGAAAATTTCAGGCCAATATCCCTGATGAACATTGATGTGAAAATCCTCAATAAAATACTGGCAAAACGAATCCAGTAGCACATCAAAAAGCTTATCCACCAAGATCAAGTCAGCTTCATCCTGGGATGCAAGGCTTGTTCAACATACAAAAATCAATAAATGTAATCCTTCACATAAACAGAACCAATAACAAAAACCACACGATTATGTCAATAGATGCAGAAAAGGCCTTCGACAAAATTCAACACCACTTCATGCTAAAAACTCTCAATAAACTAGGTATTGATGGAACGTATCTCAAAATAAGAGTTATTTATGACAAACCCATAGCCAATATCATACTGAATGGGCAAAAACTGCAAGCATTTCCTTTGAAAACCAGCACAAGACAAGGATGCCCTCTCTCACCACTCCAATTCAACATAGTATTGGAAGTTCTAGCCAGGTCAGTCAGGCAAGAGAAAGAAATAAAGTGTATTCGAATAGGAAGAGAGGAAGTCAAATTGTCTCTGTTTGCAGATGACATGATTGTATATTTAGAAAACCCCATTGTCTCAGCCCAAAATCTCCTTAAGCTGAAAAGCAACTTCAGAAAAGTCTCGGGATACAAAATCAGTGTGCAAAAATCACTAGCATTCCTATATACCAATAACAGACAAACAGAGACCCAAATCATGAATAAACTCCCATTCACAATTGCTACTAAGGGAATAAAATACCTAGGAATACAACTTACAAAGGATGTGAAGGTCCTCTTCAAAGAGAACTACAAACCACTGCTTAAGGAAATAAGAGAGGACACAAACAAGTAGGAAAATATCCCACGCTCATGGATAGGGATGAATCAATATCGTGAAAATGGCCATACTGCCCAAAGTAATTTATAGATTCAATGCTATCTCTATCAAGTTACCACGGATTTTCTTCATAGAATTGGAAAAAACTACTTTAAACTTCATATGGAACAAAAAAAGAGCCCACATAGCCAAGATAATCCTAAGCAAAAGGAACAAAGCTGGAGGCATCATGCTACCAACTTCAAACTATCCTCCAAGGCTACAGTAACCAAAACAGATTGGTACTGGTACCAAAACAGATATATATAGACCAATAGAACAGAACATAGGCCTCAGATATAACACCACACAGCTACAACCATCTGATCTTTGACAAACCTGACACAAACAAACAATGGGGAAAAGATTCTCTATTTAATAAATGGTGTTGGAAAAACTGGCTAGCCATATGCAGAAAACTGAAACTGGACTCTTTCCTTACACCTTATACAAAAATCAACTCAAGATAGATTAAAGACTGAAACATAAGACCTAAAACCATAAAAACCCTAGAAGAAAACCTAGGCAATACCATTCAGGACACAGGCATGGGCAAAGACTTCATGTCTAAATCACCAAAAGCAAAGGCAACAAAAGCCAAAATTGACAAATGGGATCTAATTAAACTAAAGAGCTTCTACACAGCAAAAGAAACTATCATCAGAGTGGACAGGCAACCTACACAATGGGAGAAAATTTTTGTAATCTATCCATTGACAAAGGGCTAATATTGAGAATCAACAAAGAACTTAAACAAGTTTACAAGAAAAAAAACCCCATCAAAAAGTGGGCAAAGAATATGAACAGACACTTCCCAAAAGAAGACATTTATGCAGCCAACAAACATATGAAAAAATGCTTATAATCACTGGTCATTAGAGAAATGCAAATCAAAACCATAATGAGATACCATCTCACGCCAGTTAGAATGGTGATCATTAAAAAGTAAGGAAACAACAGATGCTGGAGAGGATGTGGAGAAATAGGAACATTTTTACTCTGTTGGTGGGAGTGTAAATTAGTTCAACCATTATGGAAGACAGTGTGGTGATTCCTCAAGGATCTAGAACTAGAAATACCATTTGACTCAGCAATCCCATTACTGGGTATATACCCAAAGGATTATAAATCATTCTACTATAAAGACACATGCACACGTATGTTTATTGCGGCATCATTCACAATAGCAAAGACTTGGAACCAACCCAAATGTCCACAATGATAGACTGGATAAAGAAAATGTGGTACATATACACCATGGAATACTATGCAGCCATAAAAAAGGATGAGCTCATGTCCTTTGCAAGGACATGAACGAAGCTGGAAACCATAATTCTCAGCAAACTATCACAAGAACAGAAAACCAAACACTGCATGTTCTCACTCATAAGTGGGATTTGAACAATGAGAACACATGGACATAGGGAGGAGAATATCACACACAGGGGCCTGTCAGGGGGTGGAGGGATAGGGGAGAGAGAGCATTAGGAGAAATACCTAATGTAGGTGACAGGTTGATGGGTGCAGCAAACCAGCATGGCACTTGTATACCTATGTAACAAAACTACACTTTCTGCACATGTACCCCAGAACTTAAAGTATAATTAAAAAATATATAAACAGACATCTTACACCCTTCATAAAAATTAACTCAAAGTGGATCATGTACCTAAATGTAAAATGACAAACTCTAAAACTAGAGGGTAACAGAGAAGAAAACCTAGATGACCTTGGGAATGGCAAAAAACAATCTAGATGACCTTGGGTATTGCAATGGCATTATAGGTAAAACACCAAAGACATGATCCATGAAATAAATAATTGATAAGCTAGACTTTATTAAAACTAAAAACTTCTGCTCTGTGAATGACACTGTCAAGAGAATGAGAAGACAAGCCATAAACTGGGAGAAGATATTTTCAAAAATCGTATCTGATAGAGGACTGTTCCCATAATTTACAAAGAACTCTTAAAAACTCAACAATAAGAAAACAAACTACCTGGTTAAAAATGGGCAAAAGACTAGAGGAGACACCTCACCTGAGATTTATAGATGGCAAATAAACATATGAAAAGATGCTCCATATCACGGTAGAGAAATGGAAATTAAAACAGCAATGTTATACCACAACAACATACTAGAATGACCAACATTCAGAACACTGACACCACTAAATGCTAGTGAGCATGTGGAGCAAAAGGAATTCTCTTTCATTGCTGGTGGGAATGAAAAATAAACAGTCACTCTGGAAGATGTTTGGCAGTTTCTTACCAAACTAAACACATTATTACCATATTATTGAGAAATATTCCACCTAGGTGTTTATCCAAATGAGCTGAAAACCTGCACATTCACAGTATCTTTACTCATAGAGCTTTTCGTGAAACCAAAAGATAAAGCCAAAATTTTGCCCAAACTTGGAAGCAACCAAGATATCTTTCATTAAGTAAATTTATAAATAAACTGTGGTACATCCAGACAATTGACTGTTATTCAGGGTGAAAAAGAAATGAGCCATCAAGTCGTAGAAAAACATGAGGAAATTTAAATGTACATTACTAAGTGAAAGTGGCCAAACTGAAAGGCTACATACTGTATTATTCCAGCTGTAAGACTTTGTAGAAAAGCAAAACTATGGAAACAGTAAAAAGACCAGTGGCTGCTGGGAGTTAACAGGGAGGGAAAGATGAATAGGTGCAGCACAGGAAACTTTTAGAGCAGTGAAACTACTCTGGATGATACTATAAAGGTGAATATATGTCATTGGACATTTGCCAAAACCCAAACAATGTACAGCATTACATTGGGAGAAAATATTAATGTAAACTATGGTCTTTGGGTGACAATAATGTGTCAATGTAGGTTCATCGATTGTAGCAAATGTACCACTTTTGTGGAGATGCTGATTGTGATGAAAGACGCACATGAGAAGGGGCAAAGGACATATGGGAAATCTCTATCCTTTCTGCTCAGTTCTGTTGTGAACCTAAAACTGCTCTAAAAATGAAGTATATTTAAAAGAAAAAAATGCCCTGTTAAATAGGCTATATTTTCTCAAATGTAATTGTTTTAAATTTTCACAACCTAATGATGTAAGTATTCTACACTTAATGGATGAAAACAAATACTCAATTTATATATGCCTTAACTAAATATTTATACATTTATTGTTCCTTCATTTATTGAATAAATGTTGCAAGAACCCTTTCTATGTTATTAGGCTCCAAACAAGCTATGGATTATTTAATTTTTAACTTATTATCTTTATAACTATATTGAGTACCTACTAGGCACTGAAAACAAAATAGACAAGGTCACTCCTCTCCTAGAGATTGCTACATTATAATCTGTATTAAACATGATAGACATGAGTTTTGCCATCAAGGAGGTCATATTCATGATACAAATCCCATTGATTTAATAGAAAACCCTATGTATGCTATTCTGTTTTCCTAAGAATATTTTTAAAGTTTTCTATTTCAGGTTTTTCTTGTTCCTCATTCAACTTTTCTATAATGTGTGGATGTTATGAGTTGAAGTGACACAGAAGGCCAGATACGGTCAAGATTGAGATCTTCGATGCCTGGTAAAAGTGCAGTTTATGTAAAATAAATTTTACCAGGTATTGTTAGTTAGAACATTCATAAAACATTTATTAAGTGGCTAACATATATTAGGTTCTGTTCTAGTAATTGATATAGATCCACATACACAACAGAGCAAGATGTTTGCTTCTGAGAAACTTACATTAGCAGGAACTTATTGAGGACTTGTAATTGCCTGGTATTATATTGTATCATATATTAATTATATTATTTGGTTTATTGTTAATTGTCTGTCTCACGACCGGCATGTAAGCTCCATTAAGTCAAGCCCATTTATCACTTTTTTCCGAGTGGCTTGACAAGTTCCTGGTCTAGAATATATATAGTATAATTGTTTGTGATCACAAAAGCAATAATTACAGTAAAAGAAAATGTTTATTCATAAAGGAATTTTGTTTCTCTGATAATACTGAAAAAGTGACATCAACATGTGTAAAATGTAGTTTTGATGATGAACTGATTATGAAAAGCAATAATTACAACCCAGTAGAAGAAAACCTGCTTATTTAGAAAGGGATGCCTTGTCTCTGACACTGAAAGGAAGAAATGGACATTAAGTATTGAATTTTCAGTTATTTTTACGGAGAAAGTACTTTCCAGGAAGTCTATTTTAAACTGTTAGCCTAAACTCAGGTTTGCAAACCAAAATTTTGTTTCCTTACTGGTCTATAGAAGTATCCAAACTGTTGGTTAGAGGTTTTTAGAGTTTATGCAGCATTTTGTGTGTTTGTATATAGTATCTGATATCTTTGAAATGTGAGATTTTATTGGACCTATCTGAAATGCTTAGAAAAGAGTGCACATGACATATGCCCCAATCTACCCTCGCCATCCACACACAGGTACATATGTCACTGGTATACACATACAGACACATATACAGACATATCCTAGAGCCTGGTATTTGTACTTATATTTTCCAATCAGTATAAATTCTGTGATATAATCAATGGATTCTGAAGAAGCAAAATCAATCAGTGTTTGTGCAGTGTCTCAGAAAATTGATGACTATCGAGAAGAGTGAATTCCACAGTGTCATCAACCAGGAATTGACCTACATGAAGGTCACATATACTTTAATCCACTCATTTTGCACTCTTTCATAAGGTATACTCTGAAAAACTCAATTGGGCTTCTCCTAAGCTTCTTAGCTTTCCCTTATGGATAGTTTTTAATAAAGTAACTAACAAATGTCCACTGTGATGGGGTGTGTAGGTAACGTGGGAGGTTATGTAAGTGTGGGGGAAGGGATATATAGGAAATCTCTGTAACTTCTTAATTTTTCTGTGAACCTAAAACTGCTCTAAAAAATAAAGACATTTTAAAAAAGAGAGAATTATGGGCAAAAATACCTACAGTGCCAACATTGTAAATGATTCTGATAAAGTATGACTATATTCTATTAGGCTGATATATTACCTCTGCATGAATCTTAAATTAGTTTTATTTTAAAGATAGTAAGTTTCAATAAAAATCACAATTCTCCACATATCATAAACTTACGTGTCAGTTGGGGAATTTTCCTGTTGAAAAGAATGAGTATTAATTTATTGAATATTAGTATTGTAACACTGGAGTTAATCCGTTTTATCTGACATTTTACAGAGAAGTGAAACAAAAGAAATATTGATAGTCATCCTTAGTAATCCAAAATAGACCATAGCTATTCACTTGAGTTTTACAAAAATATATCTGAAATATGTTTTGTGATTGTAAAGATTTTACAGTGAATGACTTGTACTTAACTATGGCAATTCTACCTTCTAAATGATACTTTCTCCTTATTTTGAGGTAATACAATTTTTTACAGTTTTTACTCTCCCACCCAACCTAACTTGGTTCCTATGAATTTCTAGAACTACCTTAAGCTATTCCCTTCTGTTATAGATTTCTCCTGTTGCATAACAAATTACCACAAACGCAATGGTTTAAAACAACACACATTTATTATCTCACAGTTTCCGCAGGCTGAGTCTGGGCACAACTTTACAGGGTCCACTGCTCAGTCTGCAATTAAGATATTGGTAAGTTGCGTTCTTATCAGACTCTTAACTAGGGAAGAGTATGGTTTCAAGCTTATTCAGACTGTTGACAAAAGTAATTTGCTTGTGGCTGAATGAGGTTCCCAGCTGATTACTGGCTGTTGGCTGGAGGACAGCCACAGTTCCCTGCCACGTGGCCCCTTCATAGGCAGTTAACAACATGGCTCTTTGCTTCTTCAAGGATGCCAAGAAAATCAAATCTCTCTCTCTCTGTCTCTCTCTCTGTCTCTCTCTCTCTCTCTCTCTCTCTCACACACACACACACACACACACACACACACACACAAAGACACACACATCATCATCATTATCAGTGGAGTGGCATCCTATCATCTGTTTCATAGTCTGTTGATTAGAATCAAGTCGCAGATTCTGCCTGTACTTGAGGAGAGAGAATTATACAAGGGTGTGACTCATTGGAGTTCATCTTACTGTGTGCCTGCCACACATCTAATCCTCAAAATCAACTGGCAACACTATAGAGAGTAAAAGGTAGCACTGATTTGAACAAAAATAGTAACAAAAAGTTGGGAAACCACTGAGAATCTTTGACTCCCTTCAACAGTGTTTATCAGGCGTGCTGCAGCATGGAGAAGGGAGTAGCCCAAGAGAGCAATAAAAGAAAGTGATAGAGGGAAGATGTTAAGCTCTGTTTTTCTTTCCTTGTTACCTTGAAACATCAGTCATCAGTCCCTCAACAAAGGTATCTGTAGCAACAGGACAGACCACCAGTGTAGAAAATAATAAGAACAAAACTTCTCTAAGGAAGAAAAATGTAAAATAACAGATGCAGGATGATCAGGCAATTTTCGGTGTTCTCTATGCCCTCAAACTGCAAGTCTGAAGACTAGTGGATTATAACTGAGGGTGACCATCTTCAACAATTGCTGCTTTTAATCAAGTGTTTAAAATAAAATCCTGGCTAGAAGAGTTACTTTCTTGAGTAGCATCAATTGAGAGTAACCTACAGTGTTTCTGAGTTCCAAATATTTGGCTTATCTCTTTAAATTCACCCTGAGAGAATGCTTATACACTGCTGGTGGGAATGTAAATTAGTACAACCTATATGGAAAATAATATGGAGATTTCTCAAAGAACTAAAAGTAGATCTACCATTTTTTCCAGCAATCCCACTACTGGATATCTACCCAAAGGAAAATAAGTCATTATATAAAAAAAGACACCTGCACATGTGCTTATCACAGCAAAATTCACAATTGCAGAGATAGGGAATCAACATAAGTGCCCATCAACCAATGAGTGGATAAATATAATGTGGTATACATAGAACATGCAATACTACTCAGCCGTAAAAAAGAATGAAATAATGTCTTTCACAGCAACTTGGATGGAACTGGAGGCCATTATCATAAGTGAAGTAGCTCAGGAATGGAAAACCAAATACCTCATGTTCTCACTTATTAAGTGGGAGCTAAGCCATGGGTACATAAAGGCATACAGAGTGGTATAATGGACATTAGAGACTCAGACGTGGGGAGGGTGGGGAAGGGGTAAGGGATAAAAACCACCTACGGGTTACAATGTACACTATTCCAGTGACAGGTACACTAAAATCTTATATTTCACCACTATAAAATTCATCCAGGTAACCAAAAACCACTTGTACCCATAAAGCTATTTAAATTTTTTTAAAAGTAAAAATAAATAAATTCACCCTTTAATTTATAAGTGAGATTGTCCAAGACATTGACTTCTAGTTGTTCCAATACCAAGCAGCACAGCTGTCAATACCAGGAAACATGAGCTCTTCGATCCGATATACTAGACATTTAAAGTACAATTACTTCAAAAGAAAGGCAACTAAACCACAGAGAGCATATGAAACCGAAGAGAAGCACCACAAATGTAAATATAATTAAATAATTATCATAAGATGTGATATAAACAATAAACACTATAAGTGATAACATATCAAAAAGAATCAAGTAGAAACATTTGGTGTAAAATTTATAATTATTGAAATAAGAATACACAGTTGGAATAAATAATAGGATAGATACATCCTACTATTACTTATTGATTTGAAGGGCCAGGTTAATAAAATATCCTAGTTGGTAGCAGAAAATATAAAATAAGTCAGAAAAAATAAAAAATAAGTCAGAAAATATAAAGCTAAAACTGATAGCAAAGGAGGACAGAATTATGAATTGCAGAAAGAAAGAAGAAAAAGAGAAGTGAAAATGTTTTAAAAAATGTTAAAACTTTCCCAGGATTGAAAAATAAAAACTTTAGATTTACAATTCTTCAAGACAGTAAATGGGAAAAAATCTACACTAGACAAATTATAGTGAAATTTAATGATACCAGTGACAAACTCAAATTTTAAATGATCCCAGAGTAAAAAGAAAATAACCTATGGAGAAACAAGGATGAACAATTACATCAGAATTATCAACAGCAAAACTGAGTATAAAAAATAAAACAATGTTCTATTTAAAGACTACCTATTGACATTCTTTATCTATATATTCTATATAGATATATATCTTGAATTATATATACCATATATAAAAAAATTTTTTTTAAATATATATATATATAATGCAGTATTGGGCCTCATGGGCATTCAAATGTGAGGACATAATAAAAATAACTTTCAAAAATGATGTCAAAATGTTTGCCAAAAAGAAAGATATTGTATAGATACCTGCAAAACCTTATAAGAAGTGAAACAAACACAGAAACACACTTTAATATATGGGGTTTCCCCATGTTGGCCAGGATGGTCTCGATCTCTTGGCCTTGTGATCCGCCCGCCTTGGCCTCCCAACATGTTGGGATTACAGGTGTGAGCCACGGCACCCAGCCATTACTAGAGAATTATTATGTTCATCTGGAGATGTTATCTTTTCTTGCTTTTTCGTATTTCTTGTGTTTTATCTTGATTGCTGAGCACCTGTTGTAATAGTCGCTTCTTTTAATTTTATGGATTGGCTTTTGTAGGGACATTTTACCGTAGGTGCCTCTATAATCTTCATTGGGTATAGTGCTTTGGTTTTGATTCTGAGTGATTTTAATCATGCAGTCTCTGTATAATGTCTTCGGTTGTTATCAGTTCCACTGGAGTCTGTGGGTCCTCAAATGCTTAGGCTGTGATTATTAGTGGAGGCTGGGACAAGGCTTTACTGAGGATGAGAACCCCAGATGGGTCAGTTCTTGGGCACCAGTGGTGGCAGTGACAGGATGGGAATACTGGTATTCAGGATCCCAGGCAGAGTATGTGGGTACTGGCAGTGGCAGTGGCAGTGACAGTGGTGGGTAGAGAGATCAGTTGTCTGGCCCCAGGACAGCAGTGGTGGCAAGTGGCAACAGGCAAGGTGAGCCTCTCCTCAGACCTGTAGATGGTATGCATGGTACCAGCAACATCAGAGTCAGATGGGGCTTGCCAATCTTCATGCACCTGGATGAAATGCATGGGAATTAGTAGCAAGGGAAGTGGGCAGGCCAAATTCATTCCCAGCCTCCCAAACAGCTTGGTAAGCACTGGCACCATGGGTGGGGTGGGCCCATCCTCATGTCCCCTGATTGCGCATTGGGCAGGGCTGGCCTGTCCTCTGGACCCTGGCACGTGCACAAGTGGGCCACTGCTCAGGCTCCCTGAAGGTGAATGCCGCTATGCAGCAGCCCTGGTGCTGGAAGAGATAGGTGGTAGTGGCTCCAGGCCGGCAGCTCCAAGCTCTGGAGAGTCCTGCAGCTCCCTTTGTCCTGCAGGCAGCCTTTGTGTGCTATACCACCTATTCTCCAAGGTGTGGTACACTGCATGGGCTAGATTGTTGTGGACCACACAGCAGCACTGGGTCCACCTAGTATTGCAATGCTGAGCCTTCTGGGTGGACATGGGTGGATATCAGCAGTGCTCCAGGACAGGAGATGTAGAGACTCTTGGATCCCAGGGTAGTAGTCTGGTGGGGGCTATGCTCTCAAATGGCATCTTGCTGCAGCTGCTTGGTTCTTGGAGGGTGAGTGGGACCCATTGTGAATTCTTCCCTGGAAGAATTCAGTTGCATACACTCTAGGCATTTCCCTGTACTAGGTTCAGGGCCTATGATGGCTGAGGGGCTCTCCTTTGCTAGGATGGCAGGCATCAGTAGTGGGAATGCAAGCCTCTAGAGATACCTTGCATATTTATCCCCACAGTGAGAAGTTCCTCTTATCTTTGAACCAATCCCACCATTATTTCTTTTTTATGTCATATACAAAACACAATTTAAAATAGATTATATGTCTAAAATTTACAAGTTCGATTTACTCATCTTCTGGAAGAAAATCTAGGATAAAATCTTTGTAATCTTGGCTTAGGCAAATTTTTTTTCAACAGGACACCTAAACATAAACCATGAAAGAAAAAATGATTTAGACTTAAAACTTTATGCTCTCATAAAATTTGATTTCATTTAAGGAAATGAAATCAAGACACAGACTGAAAGAAAATATTTGTTGTTTAACCAAAAGGAACTTGTATCCATAATATATAAATGTCCTTGCAATTCATTAACATTATTAAGTAACAATTCATTATTAGGTACAATTAAAAATTGGTCTGTAATCCCAGCCCTTCGGGAGGTCGAGGCAGGTAGATCACAAGGTCAGGAGTTTGAGACCAGCCTGGCCAACACAGTGAAACTCCGTCTCTACTAAAAATACAAAAAGTAGTCGGGCATGGTGGCTCATGCCTGTAGTCCCAGCTACTCGGGAGACTGAGGCAGGAGAATAGCTTGAACCCAGGAGGCGGAGGTTATGGTGAGCCAAGATCGTGCCACTGCACTCCAGCCTGGGCAATAGAGGGAGACTCTGTCTCAAAAAAAAAAAAAAAAAAAAAAAAAAAAATTGGTAAAATATGTGACCAGATACAAAAAATATGTGATGTCTAGTCAAAAGAGAAAAGTACATTAAAATACATTTTGATACCATTACATACATATTAAAATGGTTTATATTGAAAAAAATTGGTAATAGCAAGTTTTAACTAAGATGCACAGCAATTGGGCATTTCATACTTTTTCTGATGGAAGTGCAAAGTGATAAAATAACTTTGGAAAACAGTTCCAAAGTACTATTCTCATATATGACAGTTTCATATAAAGTTAAATATAATTTAACATATGACTCAGCAATCCCATTTCTAAGTACTTATTCTTGAGAACTGAAAATGTAGGTCTACCCAAAGACTTGTACTTGAATGCTTATGGTAGCTATATTCATAAGAGTCAAAAAATTTAATAAAAAATTTGGTACTTCAGTTCAATATCCTTTCAGAAATAAAAAGTGATGAACTAGTATATACAACAATATGGATTAAATGTAAGTGCTTACTGTTTGATTCTTTCTATATGAAATTCTAGAAAAAATGAAATTATAGTTACAGAAATTATATCAATAGGTACCAGAAATCAGTAGTTACAAAAAGAGATTGACTTCAGATAGTCACAACATAATATATTGAACTGATGGAAATATTATGTATCATGATTTTGATGGTCATTACATGATAATACATGTCAAAACTTACTGAATTGAGCACATAAAATTGGTGAATTTTATTGTATGTAACCTATATTTCCAAAACCTTGGTTATAAATTTAAATATATGACAAATGACAAATAAAATTTGAATAAAAACTCAAGAAGTTTTACTAAAATTTTAAAAAGGAAGAAAGAAACATTTGTATGTATGAATATCTGGCATACCCCAGATCAACTGACAATATTCATAGTTCTTGTTGGGAATGATTAATGGAAAATAGCTTAATTGTATCTCATATACTTTAGAAACTTTGAAAGTTAATGAAGAGTTAATTTATTTCTAAAACAATTGGTTGGACAGCTTAGATTGAACTTATATGTTTTTAGTACATATTACATTAGTAAAAATTAGAAACATCAATTCAGTACAAAGAATGCAATTGATACTAAGGGCAGTTATACTATGAAATTATCTCATAATCAATTTAAAGTTAATGTGTGTCAATTGAAACCTTTTAACATCTTCTTATGCAACCCTACCAATATGTATCTTCCTAGTTACTCAGAAGTAATCTTTAATTTAGAAGTTATCTCTAATTTCTCTCTTTTCCTTACTCACTATATAAAATCTATCAATATGTTTGGCTAGGACTACTTCAAAATATGCTCTGAATCTGATCATTTCTCATGAGCTTTATTACAATAATCATAGTTTCAACTCTTCATCAGCTCTTTCCTGAACAATCACAATAACTTCCTAACTAGTCTCCCTGTATTCATTCTTGCCCCCCTACCATACATTCTCTGCAAAATTTCCTGATTGACATTTCAAAAGCCTACATTAGATCACTTCTATCCTCTGCTTATAACCCAATAATAGTTTTCCACAGCATTTAGGCTAATATCAAAGAATTTTCTCAAGATTATAAGGCCCCTTATATCATACTGTAAAATGGATACATTTTTGCGGTTAAAAATAGCAAAATTTAATAATCTTGCTTTATTAAAGGATTTATATTTTTGAAATATGAACTTGGTCTTAAATTTATATGGCAAAAGACTGGTGTGTGTATATGTACATTATTTTTTAAATTTACTTAGCATATGTATGGGACCTGTAGCATTACTTGCCTATATTATGTGTCCAATAAAAATGAATTAAATAAAGATATGAATTAGTGAGTAGGAATGTAATTATGTATAAATCTGAATTTTGGTAAGTCAAACTCTTATTTCCTGAACAC
Source organism: Piliocolobus tephrosceles (assembly GCF_002776525.5). NCBI lineage: Eukaryota > Metazoa > Chordata > Mammalia > Primates > Cercopithecidae > Piliocolobus > Piliocolobus tephrosceles. The sequence goes on from NC_045445.1 coordinate 121,398,281, forward strand.
TTATTTACTTAACACATCTTAAGTTAACTTGTAATAGTATTTATGCTTTAGAATGATACACAATCATTTTATACATATTAAACATTAGCCTGTGAACAAAACATCATAATAATTATGCCAGAATGTACCTTTCAATAAAAAGAACTTTGTAAACACAATGATGTAAGACCAATGGCACAAGCCAAGATACAGATACTTGAATTGTATACACATGTTATACTTAAAATCACAAATGTAATCCTAATCCTCATTAACAAACTTTTTATATCACTCCCAATTCCAGATTGTAATCAATCTTCATAGAATTATAGAGCTACCTAGAGTAGGAAAAATTCATAAATTAAATCACAAATCAAGCCATAAATCTGAGAATGATTCATTATCTAATCTGTTAAGGCAACAGTTCTCTGTGTGTAGTATGGAAACATGCTGGAGGCACTGAGATCCTTTCAGGAAGTCTATGAGGTCAAGACTATTTCATATTAATACTAAGATGTTTGCCATTTTACCCTCATTTTCTCATGAGTGTACTGTGGAGTTTTCCAAAGGCTACATGAAATAAGATATTGTAACAAATTATAAACAGACACAGATATGACAGCCCAGCTATTCTCTATTTAGCCAATAATTCAAAAGATTTGCAAAAGTATAAAAAATGTCATTTTCACTATATTTTTAGAGAAAGTATATTTTTATAAAGTATGTCTTTTGTTAATATGTAAAGGGCTTATTAGTATCATTTTAAGTGAAATAATAAATACATATTTTAAATTTTATTTTAATTTCTAATATGGTGAATAATGATAGATATAACCCATACAAACAAAAGCTTATTGGTGCCCTCAATGGTTTTTTTTTTTTTTTTTGAGATGGAGTCTGGCTCTGTCACTGTGGCGCCATCTCGGCTCACTGCAACCTCCAACTCCCTGGTTCAAGGGATTCTCATGCCTCTGCCTCCTGAGTAGCTGGGATTATAGGCATGCGCCACAATGTCCGGCTAATTTTTGTATTTTTAGTAGAGATAGGGTTTCACTATGTTGGCCAGGATGGTCTCGATCTCCTGACCTCGTGATCCACTCGCCTCAGCCTCCCAAAGTGCTGGGATTACAGGCGTGAGCCACCATGCCTGCTGGTGCCCTCAATGATTTTTAAGTGTATAAAGAACTCCTGAGACAACATAGATTGAAAAGTGCCGTATGAAAGAACCTCTGAAAAATTTTGTTGTTGTTTTTGAGATGGAGTCTTGCTCTGTCACCCAGGTTGGAGTGCAGTGGCGCAATCTCGGCTCACTGCAACCTCCGCCTCCTGGGTTCAAGCGATTCTCCTGCCTCAGCCTTCCAAGCAGCTGGGACTACAGGCACGCATCACCACACCTAGCTAATTTTTGTATTTTTAGTAGAGACCGGGTTTCACCATATTGGTCTCGAACTCCTGACCTTGTGATCCACCCACCTTGGCCTCCCAAAGTGCTGGGATTACAGGTGTGAGCAACCGTGCCCAGCCTGAAAATCTTTTAAACAGATTTTATCACTTATCCTCATCCCAGCCCTACTTTCATAAACACAGAGAAATAATACTACATTATTTTATTAGGTATAAATAAAAGACTGCAAAAACTCTTTGCGCAATGCTCAAGAAAAGTTAGCTATTATTATGACTGTTGTTATTTACAGAATCATGGTTTAGAACAAGAAAGAAATATTTTAACATAATACATAAGATATGTACCTGAATCATGTAATAAAAACAGGCTAAAAGTGATATTTAATTAAATCTACTGTGTCTACATATTTTTGACTGTTTTTACACTTCAGACAATTTTGGGTAAATAGATGTAGCATTAAAAAGGAAAGGCAAGAAAAAATAGCTCATACGAATCTAAAATGCTGGTTTATTTATGAGAAAATCAGAAACACAAATTTGAGGGAAAAGAGTCTTAAAATGCCTTCTTAGTATTTTGAGGTATACTTTAAGATAAGTATGCATTTTCATTTTATGGTAAATGGTGGAGGAAGAGAATACTATTTCATGTTCAGATATAAATTTGTATGAGAAAAATTGATAAGAATTCTGATGAAACATGTTGACTAAAATCTTATAGTTTGGTAGGCTGTTTAACAAATTACTTCCAAAAACCAAGTTGCCTGGCAGGAGTTATTTGAAGTCATCTGTAAATATTTGACTTGATTTTATAATATTTGTATACCTACAGGGAAACTGGAGGAAAATGATACTAAAACATTGCCCCATGGAACACTGAAAGAAAAGAGTAAAGGAATGGGAATGAAGATTGCTTTCTTCTCTAGGCCTTACAACCCATTCACCCTAGAGCCAAAATTAGACTTTCTCAAAGGATAGAAATTCTTAAAATTACTATATCATGCTTCTGAATGACTTTGGGGTAAACATCTCAATTGGTTCAGCTTACACTATTCTGATTGAAAAAATTAAACTTCAGGTCTTCAAAAAGTCCATGGAAAAAACATGTTATTAAAAATGATGCATGGATTTCAAATGTTTTGCATAAAAATAAACTCATACTCACTTGTTATAGCATGTCTAAACAGGATCTAGTCTAAGGTATGAAGAAGGATAAGACACCAGTTTGAAAAGAGCCCCAATTACAGCAACATGAATTCTATTATAATTGAAGCAAGAACAAATATTAAATTATGGTGAAGAATGGAAATTATGGTGGAAGAATGGTAAAATTAATGATGCTTTATGAAAAGTTTATGGGGAAAATGCCCTCCCTCCAAATCAGCAGTTTATAAATTGGTAACTTTTTTTAAGAAGGGATGAGATAATGTTAAAGATGAAGCCTTCAACAGCAGAACATCCACATCTATTGGGAGAAAAAAATGCAGGTTTTTCATGCTCTAATTGAAGAGGACCAATGATTAACAGCAGAAACAACAGCCAACACCATTAACCAACTAGATCTAATGGACATCTACAGAGGGCTCCATGAAACAATCACAGAATATACATTCTTCTCATCCACACATAGAACATACTCTAAGATCAACCATGTGCTCTGCCATAAAGCAAATCTCAATAAATTTTTAAAAAAGGAAATCATACTAAGCACACTCTCAAACCATAGTGCAATGAAAATAGAAATCAAAACCAAGAAGGTCTCTCAAAACCACAAAACTACATGGAAATTAAAAGTTGCTTCTGAATGACTTTGGGGTAAACATCTTAATTGGTTCAGCTTATGCAATTCTGACCGAAAAAAATTAAACTTCAGCAAACTTGCCACTCGATGAATGCCGAAATTGTTGTGCCCAGATCAGCTGCAAAGAAGATCAGAGCTTTCATTAGAAATTTGAAACAAGTGGGATCAAGAACTTGAAGGATTGATTCAAAGAATTGTAGCAGGAGATGAAACATGGCTTTACCATTACAATCCTGAAGACAAAGCACAATCAAAGCACTGGCACCGAAGAGGTGGAAGTGGTCCAGTCAGAGCAAAAGCAGACTGGTCAAGAACAGAGGTCATGGCACCAGTTTTCCAGGATGCTTAAGGCATTTTGCTTGTTGACTTTCTGGAGAGCCAAAGAACGATAACATCTGCCTATTACGAGAGGGGTTTGACAAAGTTAGCAAAAGCTTCAGCAGAAAAATGCCCAGGGAAGCTTCACCACAGAGTCCTTCTCCACCATAACAAGCTCCTGGTCGTTCCGCACATGAAACACAAGCAATTTTGTAAGAGTTTCAATGGAAAATCATTAGGCATTCACCTTACAGTCCTAATGTGGCTCCTTCTGACTTCTTTTTGTTTCCTAGGCTAAAAAATCTGTAAAGATGACCCAGTTTTCTTCAGTTAGTAGCGTAAAAAAGATTGTATTAACATCATTAACATGGTTAAATTGCCAGGACCCTCAGTTCCTTAGGATGGACTTAATGGCTAGTAACATTGCTTTAAAAAGTGTCTTGACAAGTATACATATGTAACAAACCTGCACGCTATGCACATGTACCCTAGAACTTAAAGTATAACAAAAAAAAAAAAAAAAAAAAAAAAGAGAGAGAAAAGTATCTGGAGATTGCAGGCATAAGATAAACCTATACATCTAGATTAGATCTTGCAAATAAAGAATATGAAAATCCAGTCAAATGTCTTAATGAATTCCTTTTCTCAGAGAATGTTAGTGGAGAGAACTGAAAATTTGCCAAAATGACTGAAATATTTCACATTTCCTGAAAGACTTTTGCAAATGGAAACAATTTCACCATGTGCTGTATTCTTAACTAATGGGGATTAAGTCTGATGAGCATCAGGAATTGCATTGCAAACAGAATGTCTCAGCATTTTAGCAGTGACTTGTTGAAATATTTAGAAATATTTACCTCAAATTTTTATGGGTAGAACATATCTCTGAATGTTATGAAAACTAGTGAATTGAATAAATTTTATGTTTTATCTTCAAATATAAATATCAAGGAAAAATACATTTCTAAATAAAAGTATATAATTACCCATTAAATTATGTTCAGTGGCATACAGAGATAGCACATTAGGAGTGGGTACAATGAAAACATTCTGAGAACATTATTTTATTGTTGAAGAAGCTTTGAAAAACTTGGTGAGAAAAAGCAAGGTATTCAAATTCTGATTTATTAATAAATTCCAGTCTATATTGAAAAAAAAAAAGTGTCTTGAATTTGATGAAGCTTATATTGATAAATAAAGTTTATATTTATTTGTATCTTTTAATTCAATTTTTCATGAAAAATGTAATGTTTATATAGGTGTATATGTATGTGTACACACACACACACACATATATATATGATTTATTCGTTTTGGAGAATTAATGGACTACCAGCTAGCATACACCACTGAGCTCAAGTTTACCCTAGATTATTTGACAAACTCTGACTTCATATGAAATTATAAAGGTTAGTAAAGTCACACTGTACTATATGGAAAAGTGAACTTAAATTAGTAGAGGAACTAGGGTAACAAATACTAATTAGTTTGAAAACACTTGGAAAGCAAAGTGGCTTTAATGTCATTTAAGAGAGGATTGGTATTCAAGATAAGTCTAAAATCCCCTTGATAAGAAAGTGAAGAAAAGTACATTAATGTATATTAATAATTACAGTAATAGAATATCACTGTAATAATGATAGAAAATATGTAGAACTTAAAATTGAATAAATATCCCAAATTGAACAGAAATTTATTGCAGTGTTGCAGGTAAATGGCCTCTGATTATTAAAATTCATTATGCATACAAAGAATGTGTTGATGTAAAGGAATTTTACAATAAATGCACAAGAAAGCTGAAATAACACCAGAATTATTGATAGAACTCATGAAAGCAATATGCAAGGAAGAAGTCTTTACCAGCACATATTGAGTGGTAGAATCTCAAGGTAAAGTTTTTCCTCCTAATTTTATTTTATCGTTGTTTAATATAATGAAATTAAGCATGGGAAATTTATTTTGAAATCATTTTTTTCTTTCACCTCTGCAGACTGAGCAACCTTTTGAAAACAGATGGTATTAAGCATAACTTTGTCTATATAGAAACACATTGCTGGTCATGGGAATACAGTTATACCATGGCAGTTCTACTTTAGCCCTGATCATCTCGCTAGTGGCAATCACTGTTAATTTTTTGTGTATATTTCCAGACATTTTCTATATCTTCATATGTCAGAGATTATTAAAAAATTAATGACTAGTATAATATGGCTCTAACATAATTTATCAGATCTGCTCCCAACTGTTGGGTATCAAGTTATTTTAGGTTTTGTTATGGAGAGTGTTTTTAATTTTAAAATAATCAACTGTCTTTCATGTTTCAACATCTTATCTGAAAAAATTGTTAATGTGAGACATCCCCTATAAGATGGATCTATTTTAGTATGATTACTAAATGCTTATGGTTTTTCAAAATTGAAGGAAAATAAATTCTGAATTAGGATAAATTTAGGAAGTCAATGCCACTCTGGAAGTTCAGAATGAATTCTAGACACTAGAGTGGAATTGAGCCTGCAGGTCAGGAAAATATATGACATCTCTATATCTTACTAGGATTAACTGAATTGATGTTAAAAATGATATTTAGTCATCTGGACTAGATTACAAATGTTACTTTCATTTATGATATAGCTGAGGTATTGAAGCTAATGTCTGTGTGACATGACACCAAAGGAAAATGGCAGGTTTCCCATTTAAGACTCATAAATATATTGCCTCATTGATTGATACCTCTAACTAGGCTCACAGGGACTGTTCCTGTCCTAAGGTGTCAGGATACAGGATCCCAGTGGAGTGAGGACTAAGTTAATAGAGAAACTCCAAAATGTTGTTTAAATAAATCTAAATTAATAATTGGTTGCTAAATCTATGACACTGCTGAGTTTCTTTTATATTATTTTTAATCTACGTGTAGTAAAATGATGCACTATACAATATAGTCCTATTGTTGGATAATGTTCCAAACCAGGTAAATCTCTGTGTATGTGGTCTTGAAAGTATAACAAGCATTTCCAACAAATGCTCATATCTACTGGTAAAATGGATTGTCGGGTTTTGGTGGATTTCAAAATCTCTGCAATTGCCTAGTGAAATTTCCAGCTTGTGCTAAACTCCATGCTTGGAAGGATAATACTGACCCTGCACCTGTCATTGAGGCTGCAGATGGTGCACGTAACACACACGATTGCCTTCAAAACAGGAAGGAGGAGGAGATGAAGGAACAGATTGCTGTGTGAAATGAACACACACGTCCAAAAGGCTAATTATTTGTTCCCTAAAACTATTTCCAGTGTGTTGCATCCTTAAACAGTGAGGCTCATTTCTGTGCATAATTAAAAAGCCAAAGAAAATTTACTACAGCAAATGCAATACACAAATACATTGCGGTTTCATTCACCAAAATGCATACTTTATAATCTTTTGAAATTATTTTTGTTTGTGGTAGGGAAATGCAGATTATGGATTAAACTTTCTCATATAAATTATGAATAGATGAAACATTTTTCTGCTCTTAGGAAACAGAAAAATTGGTATTAGTTTCAGTATAATTCTTTCAGATGACCAAATTATTCTAGAGTATTGACTTAATCAAATAACATTTAAAAAGGAAATAGCTACCAAAAATAGTTTGGCATTGACCTTAAAATATAAAGTTAAACAGCATTATCACACATAATCAAAGTAGAATTTATTTTATCTTGAGAAATAGAAAATGAATAATACAGATATTAAAAATACATTTGAGCAATTATTAGGTAGTAGTGACAAAAATATTTTTCATCACAAATGAAATATATAGGCTGATAATTCAAAATTCAAATTTTTGGGTGTGAAAAATAACTTAAAATATATAAAATACATGATTCAGTAGTGGTAAGACATCTACATTTAAAATCAATATATCTAATTAAGCTTAAACTATTTTATAGTAAAGTATATTCATAATTACTTAGTAAAAACAATTTCCTTACACTATGATGTGTGTTTGTACATTTGTATTTGTGTGTGTGTCTGTGTGTCTGCAGGTACACTTATTTACTCATTTTAAATGTTTTAGCATGATAAAATAATTTATTCCCTAATTGTATTTTCCTATGCCATCGTTCATGTATCCCAATCTTCTGAGAACAGTGGAAGTGTGGATTTCCAAGCAGTTTTTGAAACATTTTTTGAACTCTTGTATACAAATTCAAATTCCCTATAGGCTGATTTTCTCATTGCTTCGTTATTTACTTGCCAGATGACCTGAGATCTGTCTGGTAGATTCCCTCTCCAAAATTAACTTTCTGGCAAGATGTAAGTTAAGTGCCTGTGGAGACAATACATCTAATATCTTAGTTTTAGGACTGGGGACTTGCCACCATTGTCATAAACTACTGAGGGCCACAACAGTGCTCACCCAGAACTCCCACCTGAATAGATACACAATAACTCATTATTGTCCCTGAGTCCTTTCATACTCTGGACCAAATACAATTGCCTTTTCCTTCACTTCATGCGAGTGGCTAAACGGCTTTAATAAAAATCACATATATATGTTGATTAGGACCATGACAAATTCAGAGCTTCCAACTTCATCTTTGCGCTCATAACTTCCCCAGGAATCTGTGTGTTTGTCTGCACTCAGCTCCTGATCCCATCATCTGTCTTCTCAATGATTATCACCCATCTCTTGGTCTCTTGTAGCCACCTGTTGAGCATCTAATTCTCAGGAGATAACCCAGTTTACACTTATCCCATTGAGAAAACTGTTTACACTTAACATTTTGATCCCAAACATGAAAATTTACTGGCACCCACCTTCTCTTTACTATATCATATCAAATCTCTGAGGATGAGGTACCTCTAAATCTGATCAAGGTCACTTATTTCATCTGTAGCTTTGACACCCTCCTTTGAAATTTTATTTTGTCAATGGTCACCATTCTCTGGTCTTTTCACTGTCTTTACTCGTTCTTCATTGCACTCACCAAACATGCTGAGATTTCTACCAACCTAGACAAATACATTTCTTGAACTTTGATCCCATCTTGCTGTCATATAATGTCTTCCTTTCTCTTCTCATACAGACTTCCTGAAAGACTTGTCTACCTTTTCCAGTTCAACTTATTCTCAATTTAATTCTGTAGCTCATCAGCATATGACTTCTGTCCCTTATTGTTACTCTTAAACTGTCACTCACAACATCCTCATTTCTAAATCCTGTGACATTTAAAAAATATTTATGATTGTGAAACTGTTTGTTGCATTTGATGCTATTGTACACACCCTACTTCACAATTTTTGCAATTCACATTTTACATATTCATTATAAAACAGCAAAGAAGCCAACACACAACAAACATTACAGTATATATATTTCAGTCTTTATGAATTCTCATTAATATCTACATATATTTAAATATAATGAGTTCATTATATAGTAATTTGCAGTATAAACGTTTTTTGCTAAGATTTTATTGTGAATGTGGATCAATGATACCAAATATTATTTTAGAACATAGAAATAATGTAGCCATCATGTTTTCCTAATTTACTAATCAATTCTTAGGTTGATTGGTGGTATCCACTTCCATTACTTTTAGAAATATGCAACAAAACAATACTCTACTTGGATCTTTTCACATTTTAGCTAATAATGCCTTAGGATAAACAACTGAATTTGGAATTTCCGAGTTAAAATAAAAGCACATTTTGAAGGTTTTGTTATATATTTTAAGGAATCTTTCAAATAGTTACATTACAGAAATAGTAGATTTTATAAGCCTTTGTTCCCAGAAATAATGAATGTATATATTATATTCAATTTGATTGGCAGAATGTGACATTTAAATTGGTTTATATTTGAATAATAGTGAGATACATATTTCTTCAAATACATGATGTTTCTACTTTTTTTTTAGTGATTTTGTAATTCATATCATTTGCCTTTGTTCAAATAGACATTCTGTATATGAGATTTAGCAAATGTAAACATCTGTATAAACCACCATAGAAAGATATTTCATGACCATTTGCAGTCAGTACAAGCCCACCCCCACTCCCAGAGGCAACTGTAATCGTTATCACCATTATTTTGCATCACAGTTTTTTTTTTTTATAACAGCTTTATTGATAATCCACATAGCACACAATTCACCCATTTAAAATGTGTAAGTCAATGTTTTCTAGTATATTCACAGGTCTGTACAGCAGTCACCACAGTCAATTTTACAAATATTTTCATCACCTCAAAAGGTGAACCCCTCCACTCTAGCGATCACAACCCTCTATAGATTTTCCTATTCTGGATATTTTTTAAAAATTGAATTATAGAATATGTGGTCTTTTGTGAGTGGTTTGTGTCACTTAGCATAATGTTTTCAAGGCTCATTTGTATTGCAGCATATGTCAGTACTTCATTTCATTTTATGGCTGAAGGCAATTCCTGCCTTTATGCAGGAATATTTGTAATTTATCTATTCCAACAGGAAGGGAAGTTGAGAGTATAGATACAGAGTAAGTAGATGGGCAATCTAGTGTGATTCCCATTCAAAATATACCCACTTTTTAATAAAAGTTTCACTATTTCACTATTCTTCTCTTATCTGTATGTATTGACCTCTCTAATACTTGATTTAGATGCTATATCTTTATAGAATATTTTAGCATATGTACAGTGCTGGTCCCCTCTTATTATATTAACAATTTTATTTTTAATTCATTAATTGATAATTTTGCATAACATTTATAAAGCTTAAAAAATCCTTTGGGAACTATTGTTTGAATTACATGAATAGTAGAGATTATTATAAAAATTGGCATTAAAATGTTGATTTTTTCCTACCTTTCCTATCTTGATACAATTTATTTTAAAAAATTATGTTCAACAGAGTGTCGTTATTTTCTTCATAGTTATATTACACAACTGTGGCAATGTTTGTGTATTCATATTTTATAATTCAATAATGTGGTGAAATCATGATAGTGTTTATATCACCCATATTGCTGATATATAGAAAAAACATTAATTTTGTATATTTATTTCATCAAGATACACATTATTGAATGACCTGATCATTCACCATTAGGTGATTCTCCCGTGACATTATCCCATCATATGAAAAATTCTGTTAGACACCCACATTCCCAATGAACAAAACTGTTCTCTGTGTTAAATATAATTGGATTTACTTTAACTTCTGAGAAACAAAGCGTTCATTAATAAGAGTGAAAATCACTTTTTTCTTTCTATATAATGAGAATTACTATACCATATTCATACTAATTAAAATTTGTGTATTAGCATAGCAATGGCTAATTTTTAACCTAATAAGAAAAAAGTAAGTTTGAGATATGTGTGTTGGATTTTAACAAATACTTTTTCAGCATCTTTTGAGAGAAGAACATTTTCTTTTCTAATGTAATGGTATAACAAATTTTTTTAGTAGAGTTATAAGATTTGAATTACATAAATTATATAATCAAATATTTTCATTAACTAAAATATTTAATCATAGCTATACAATTTATTATATTTTTATGTGGGAAGAGAAATATGATTCTCACAAAAGATGCTGAAAATTACCTGTAATTTATGAAATGATCCATACTTGATGGTAATGACTTTTAAAATATACTATTGCTTATCATGTATTAGTACTTCGAGAGTTTTTGCATCAATAGTTCTTATTGATATTGTTTCCCACTTTTCTATTCTGAATCATCTTTTATAGGATTTGTTGTAAAGATTCTACATGGTTTGTATAACAAAGTGGGAGGGGTTCAACTACTTTTTAATTTCCGGAAAGAGTTTATATAAATAGATTATTAAAGCTTTGCTTATGAAACATGCATCTTCAAATCCTCTCTAAAATGATTATATTTATCCCTGGTTCTTAGGGTTTTCAAATTTTTCACATCTTCTTAAGCATATATATATAAAAATATATATATATAATTATCCATGTTTTTAAAAGCAATATCACAGTTTTTGCATTTTACAAATGAATGCATGCCCATTATAAGTGGAAGCAAAAAAGAAAATGATACAAAATGATATTTAAAAAGAAAGAAGCTCAAATTTTAACACCAAAACAACCCCTATTACTATTATCCTTACATTATTCTAGACATACACTCACGCAAACACACACCACACACACACACACACACAAGCAGAATATGTCAGGTAAATGCATAAATGGTGGATGAATAGGTGAATAGTTTGGTGAACTGGAGTGAGAGAGAGAAAGGAAAAGAAAAAAGAAAGAAGACAAATAGTACCACGCAATATTTTAATAACAGGGTTAGTTATAGTAATATCTCTATAGAATTAATAAACTAAAACAAAAGAAATCCAAATTTAGGAGATAAAATTCCCACAATTATTTCATAACCTTTTAATTTCTGATAGTATTAATTATACTCTGTGGAACGTGAAGATATTAATACTCTTCAACTTCCTTTCCTGCTCATTTTTAAAAAAAATTGTACCATTGGCTGGGCGTGGTGGCTCACGCCTGTAATCCCAGCACTTTGGGAGGCCAAGGCGGGCGGATCATGAGGTCAGGAGATGGAGACCATCCCGGCTAATGTGGTAAAACCCCATCTCTACTAAAAATACAAAAAAATAGCCGGGCGTGGTGGCTGATGCCTGTAGTCCCAGCTACTTGGGAGGCTGAGGCAGGAGAATCGCTTGAACCCAGGAGGCGGAGGTTGCAGTAAGCCGAGATTGTGCGACTGCCCTCTAGCCTGAGAATTGGTCTCAAAAAAAAAAAAAAAAAAAAAAAAATTGTACCATTATTCTATATTCTCATGCTTTTAGACATTATTATGACTCTGTAGGTATAACTTCTATAGGTGCTTAATGTTTGTTTCATTGATACCATACCATTTACTATTGTTTCTCTATCAGATAATTCTTTGTTTAATCTCTTATTTGGCTGGATTGCATTTTTCACATATATGTGTATATATCTATTATGTATATTCATGAGTTTTATGGTGGTCTGTTCTTTCCTTTATTCCCAATATTCCTTCAGACCACGGAACTTGCCTGTTGGCTCTTTCTGGGTAGAAATCTATTGGGCTTATTTTCTTTTCTCACACCAGACAATGAAAAAAAGGTAATAAGGCAAATTTGACTTTTGTTTCCTACCAATTAGGTAGCATTAATAAAAATCTTGAAGTTTCCTGACTCACAGTCATTGTTTTTAACTGCTATACATGTAACTAAGTAGCTCAGCTATGCCTTGATGCTCCATGGTAGAATTTGCTGTTTCTTTCTTCACTTGACATTTTTTTGAGGTTTGTGACTTCCTTACTTTCTGGCTGTCGCAAGTGACTCTTCCTTGCTTTTCTTTCTCCAATTATTTTAGACAGGAGGGAAGGAGATTTTGTGAGTCTGCTTAAATTTTCTGTCCTTGCTATGCAGCTCCACAATCCTACACGTATCTTTTATTTAAAATGTCATGTATTTGTATTTTCTCTACTTTTTTTTCCATTTGATTTGTCAAATGTTTACCTATTTATTGTATTTTTATTTATTCATTTTGGATAGTCATTTTATTCCAAGAAATAACATTTGCACAAGTATGTCATTGCCACTATTTTTCTCATTCTAATTAATGGCTTCCATATTAATAGGTACCTTCTTCATACTTTTTATATTGATTTATCAGTCTCTTGGGTTTAATATTTATTTCCCTTACTTTGACATTTCCCCTGATTTAGCAATAAAACAATTCAAAGGTGTGTGTCTTTATGTTCTCATTTCTAATTTTATATATATGGAATACTTTATTTTCTAAATATATTATATATTCCACATATTATAAATGTAATTTTGTATCCATGTTTGAGGCTAGTGAATTTATACATTTTTAAACTCTACAGAATTTTCTTTCTTTATGTATTTGTTATGCACTTCTAGTTTATTATTGCATTGCAGTCGGAAAACATGGCCAGTATAATTTCTTATTTGGAGACTTGTTTTATATTTCTTCAGTTTTATCTTGTGGCATAAAATATAGGTGATTTTAATAAATGTTTTACTGTCAAATGTTTTAAAAGAAGGCATATTAAATCATGTCACCATGTAATATATGGTATTGAAACTATGAAAGTAAAACATATTTCTCAAGTGCATTACAAATTATACATTATTTTAGAATGTTTTAGCATTGTTTTATTAAGTTAACACCTGCCAATATTATTGCGGTTGTTTTTTCCTTTTCCAAGAGTTTTTGCTTTCTATATAATAATACTCTGTTATTTAGAAATAAAACTTTCATTGGACCTCATTTTAGTTTTCTAATGCAACTCTTAAGGTGTTTTCTTTTAGTCTTGAAAAAAATTATTGAGCTTATATTTTTCATTATTAAGTGTATTATCCTATCTTTAAGATTATTGAAGACAATATTTTGTTTATTCTCACATCTTTTCATTCTACCTCCCATATTTTAATGGTAGAATCTAAAATTTGTGTTCTATTGGTTTCATCACAATTTTAAAATATTATATATATCTTTTCCAAGAATTTTGTTATTTTATTTCAGGTATTTAAGTATTTTTATAACTCCAACTTTATTTTATTTTTTTTGAGACGGAGTCTTGCTCTGTCACCCAGGCTGGAGTGCAGTGGCGTGATCTCGGCTCACTGCAAACTCTGCCTCCTGGGTTCACGCCATTCTCCTGCCTCAGCCTCCTGAGTAGCTGGGACTACAGGCGCCCGCCACCGCACCTGGCTAATTTTTTTTTTTGTATTTTAGTAGAGACGGGGTTTCACTGTGTTAGCCAGGGTGGTCTCGATCTCCTGACCTCATGATCCGCCCGTCTCGGCCTCCCAAAGTGCTGGGATTACAGGCATGAGCCACCGTGCCCGGCCATAACTCCAACTTTAATATAAAGTTATGTTTAAGTCACTTTGATGTTAGAAAATAAATTAACATTGATTTATTTTGATCTTTAAAAATGTATTTCCCATTATGTACCTCCTGAGTTACTGTATATCTGAAAACACCAAGCTATTGCATACATTATGACACTAATTTGATGGAGTATTGAATTCTTGTGTAGAATTCCATTACCTGCTCCATTGACTTTTATGTAACCTGCAGAGAAGTTAGTAGCCAACAGATAGGTAAGTTATTCATTGGATCAAATTTTAATCTCCTTTTGTATAATTTTCCTTGACTGGACAATTGAAGATTTTATCTTTAAGTCTTCAGAAGTTATCCAGAGTATGTTTATTACTTATTACCTTTACTAAAGTGCTTATTACACATTTCAACCTGGGTTTCATACCCTCTCCTGAATTCTACCAGTTTTCTATTTAAAATAAGAAAGTTTTCTTATCGTCTTAATCTTACATTTCTTTTCCCTTTCCTTTGAGACAAGGTCTCACTCTGTTGCCCAGGCTGGAGTGCAATGGCATGTTTACGGCTCATTGCAGCCTCAAACTCCTGGGCTCAAGTGATCCTCCCACTTCAGTCTCCCAAGTAGCTGGGACTACAAACATGCATTACCAAACCTGGCTAATTTCAAAAACGATTTTTTTTTTTTTTTTTCGTAGAGATGAGGTTTTGCCGTGCTGCCCAGGCTGGTCTCAAACTCCTAGGCTCAAGCGATCCTTCCTCCTCGAGCTCCTAAAGTGTTGGAATTACAGGCGTGAGCCACCATGCCCGGCCCTCATTATTTTTCTAATGCTTTATTTACTTTTATCAAGAATGAAAGCAAACTCTGCTTAAAATTAACTTCTGTTTCTTGAAAGGAATAAATATTGCTATGTAAATATGCATGTGTATATGTACTTTTACAATCCTTTTCTCTAATCTTAAACTGAAAAACATAAATTTATAGTAACATCCCAGAAATCCAAGAACTAGTGTTGACTTACGTTTTTATTACGAATTCCAATTAACTAACAAAACCATAAAAACATGGTAGGTATAGTTATATGAAAAAAGGCCTATTATAGAATCTCAATAGCTGTAGGCCGAGGATGTTACTTTATTCTCTCTGAATCTCATCTTTCTCAGTTGTAAGATGAGAATGATAGTGAAATTAGCATCATATCATTATTGAAATTTCAAAATGACATAATGGATACAAGTATTCTGCAGGATGTTTAGTATTCAGGAAGTACCAAAAATGAGAGTGTTTATTCTTGACTATTGGTTGATGAAATTATGAATGGATAAATTATGAATGAATGAAATAAAAATATGAGATAAAATTGTACTCTGCCACAGTATTTTGCTATTCTGAAAGATCTAGTATGTTGTGTTTGCAAACCTCATCAAGAAAATAATCACATTTTTGCAAAAAATACAATTCAGTGATTGTGAGATTTAACTATTTTATTTCTAAAAAACAAAAAAAGTGTAAACCAATGCAAACTTAGTATGCTAGATATGTTCCCTGTTCTATCCGATAGATGTGCAGAGATCTGCATGAATTTTCAAGTTGCATACTGAATGATATGTACTACTCATCACGTTTAAGTAATATTGTTGACATTTCTAGTGGATAATTTGTGAGCAATATTATATTGACATGCAGCCCAGAATGTGGGTATAAAGAAGTGATTTATTGGTTATTTTCTATGTTCTTACTGTAATAATAATCATAGACTCAATGATATGAAGATTTTTTTGTAGGGAACAAGTGGCAAGTATCTTCATGTACCAATTTGCCTAATTAGGCACTTACAGTAAAATTCCAATCATAGCTGTTTTTAAAACCTTTGACTAGACTCATGTCGGCCTGTTAAATAATATGAAACTAGCCTTCTTGAAGGCAGGACATGTGCCTGCTCTTATGTTATTTTTTATCTTTTTGAACATCCAGTTAGGTTCCTTGTGCATGATAGATGCTCAAATATTAAAGTAAAGAATTGGGTATCATTAAAGGACTTTTTATGTATCTTTTAAGACCTACAATTGGAAAGTCATAACTAAGAATGGATCAGAAACATGGCAGTTGGAGTTAGATGCATCAGTCTTGCAGGGGTCATTTTGGTACAACTGCAGCCCACATGAACTTGCCACTACCTCCCAGGGTTGTAAAAAATAAGAGCTGATAGCCAAAGAGGCCAGAATTGAGGTGGCGGAGCACTGCCAAAACAATGACAGGATGGGATGGCAGCCTCTGCTTAGACAGTTCTCTACAAGAGGCACTTGTATTCAATTCCCACAGCTCCCTTGGGTGTCACTGAAGGTCTGTGGCAGAAATCGGCCACAGAAACAAGATTACCTATTACAGTGATACATAAAAGATTCTTCTTTCTTTTCTCCCTCCCTCCCTCCTTTCCTTATTTCCTCCTTTCCTTACTTCCCTACTTCCTCCCTCACTTCCTTTCTTCCTTCCGTCTTTCCTTCCTTGCTTTGTGCCTCCCTCCCTCCACTCACATACTCAGAGAAAAAAGAAAACACCCTACCTCTCCCATCCTCTACCTCCATCATCAATATTTTCTCATATATTCAATTATTTTTTAATATCAGGGCATATATCAGTTTTCATATTTATATTGCTCTGTAACTAAGTATTCTTAATGAAAGGTAGAAGTGGGGATGGGAGAGGTAGAGATTCTGTAAGGATAGTTATCACCTCTTCTTATGTAATGGAGTATCAATAGTTATTTTCTAAAATCCATGTAACAAACAAATGAGATTTTAGTATATTATTGCAAATTGTAATAAATTGAAATTGTGATTTGAAGGTGGTGGAGTAATAGCAGTATTCTTTCTTTTTATCTTTCATAACCATCTAAGAGCAACAAGGAGAATTAGAAATGAAGATGCAAATTGAATTTTCATTTTTCATTATTTGATCTATGAGACAGTTAAACCCTAATTTATAAAATAAATGGAAGGTATAACAAATGCAGTGGAATTCAGGCATAAGTAAAAGTGAGAAACGCTTTAGCTGCAAATCTCAGAAAGAACTGAAAAACATCATCAGAAGTCTACTCTGAGATATGAAATCTCAGCAACAGCATAAACTGTGAATGAAGGCTGTGATATAAGTGTTTCAGTATCTAGTCTGGACTCAAGAAGTAGAAGAGTGAGAGAGAAATATTTATGCTACATTTCTTATAATAGCCAAAAACTGGAAACAATCTAAATGTGCATCAGTAAGGCTAATAAACAGTGGGATGTCTGTCCATCTGTATAACTAAATAGCATAAAAAAGTAGAGAAGGCTCTTTATGCATATGTAATGATCTCCACAATTCATTGTTAAATTAAAAAATAACAGGATTCAGAAGATTTATTACTGTATTTTTGTAAAAAGTTAAGGATGTATTTGTCTATATATGTAAACTTTCTCTGGAGGAATATGCAAGGAAAAGAAAATAATAATAATAATTGATTATAGAACTAACAATAATATAGGTATCTAAATGTGGAAAAGAAAATAGAAGAAACATGGTAAGTAAACATCTTTTCCTTCATTTGGGTGTACATTGAGACTTTTATAAACTAAGCTACAGAGAATTCTTGCCTAGAAGTTGCATGGTAGAGACACTCAGACACAGACAGAGACACAGACATATAGGCAGGCAGACGGAAACACATGCATGCACACACATACACACACACATACACACACACGCACGCAACTCAGAGCAATAACTCCTATAATTGAGACAGTTATTTTCTCTCAATTATTTTCCTTTATTACTGAATAAGGGTATAAAATTTGATAATTTGTAGTTCATACAGACACACAGTTCCAAAGTCCATGTGAAGATTTTATATATGTATTGCATTTAGTGATACTTCCAGCCTATTTATTCCAAGGTAAGTAATCAAAGCATTTGGAAAGCAAACTTTATGAGCTGTGAAGAGTTTAATCTAACTATATCTCTTCATAAAATGGCTAAACTGAATCTGGAAGCCCTGACTCCGCTTTTGAAAGCTATGAAGCTTTTTGACCAGGTTGAATACTCAAAGGCAGGGATCACTGAGAGTTAACAATCGTTACTGGGTAGATTTGAATAGGTTACTGAAAGATGAGTTTTTGAGAATCTGAGCCCTGCTGTGGCATAAAACCACTCACTCTGTGGAACTGGGGATGCTGTGAGCTGGACAAAGAAAAGGCTATATTTTGTTTTGAGAGATGTAAATCATCCACAAACTGAGTGCAGTGGTTTTTAATCCTTGGTGCACATTAGAATTATCAAGGGAGCTTTTTAAAAATATGGATGCCTAGACACCAACCTCACAGCCTCTGATATAATTGATCAGGGGCAGGATCTGGGTATGGTTAGGTTTTAAATCTTGCTGGATGCTTCTAATGTGCAGCTAGTTATATACCATTATGCTAGAGCAATGGTTTCCAAACTTAGCTCATATTAGAATCATCTGAGGAGCTTTTAAAAATTCTGATACCCTGAGAATCCTGGACAACACAGTGAGACTCTGTCTCTACAAAAAATTGTCAAAGAAAAATAGCTGGGCATGGTGGCATATGCCTGTAGTCCCAGCTACTCAGGAGGCTTAGGTGAGAGGATCACTTGAGTCCAGGAGACTGAAGCTGCAGTGAGCTATGATTGCATCACTGCACTCCAGCCTGGGCTACAGAGCAAAACTCTGTCTCTAAAAATAAAATAAGAATTCTGATACCCAGGTCATAACCAATATTAATTCAATTGAAAAGTCTTGGGTTAGGAGGCAATAATTAGTATTTTTATATGATCCACAGGTAATTCCAATATGCACCAATGTTTGGGAACCACTGGATAGCTAAGTAAAGAAATAATAATGGCAACATCTGAGCTACACAGCCAGTAACTCTGATAATGGCTTACTATGTGATGTTAGGCATTTAGTTTCTTCTACAAAACAAGCCAAATGGATTATTTTTCAAGTTTCTTGGGGATGAAAGTAGAATACAGGGTAAAGTGCTACATCAGTGTAAGTTATTAACATTTTAATTCTAACCTGATGATTTCTATAATACTTGTTATCTATGTAATATTGATCAGCCTTTCCACATGCTTTGTTATAAAATTAATTGCTTAATGGTGAAATTATATTGCAAATTAGGGTGATCAAACGTCCTGGTTTTCCCAGGACTGAGGGGTTCCCTGGGACATGGGGCTTTCAGTTTTAAAACCAACACAGTTCTGGGCCAACTGAGACAGTGGGCCACTCCATGTCAAACCGCTGTTGAATTCATTGCAATTTGTTTTTGTTCTTTTTTTTTTTTTTTTTCCATTTTACTTGTTACACCAAACTTCAAATTATTTAATTTTTCCCTTTTGAGGATAGAATTATCTGCAGAATTTTAATTAAATATTGAATATTCATAAAGAGATTTTTAGACAGTGAAGTGAGTTCTGAAGCAGCTCAGAAGGGAAACCAGAAATAAAGGACAAGAAAGACATTGTAAGAAGGATAAGATCTTAAAGGATTGCCACTAACTGGAACAGGCCGCACAAAGCCCAGTCCTAAGTCTGTTAAGTTTTGCTCAACATTGCTATGGAAATTACTTTTCCTCTACTTTTAGTTTGCCTATATTTCCTACTCATTTCTCCACAGCATTCTCTAAGCAGAGATTATGACGTCCTGTTGCACTCTCTGCTCACCTCTAATCTAAGGAAAACTGCAGTTTCTGAAATGTCTTCCTTTTACTGCCTTATCAACTCTTTCAAAACATTGTTCGAATATTTTATGGTGTTCTTTATGAGAGGATCACACTATCACTTTTTATCTTTTATGAATGTTATTTAATTTGGTATCATACTTTGGGATATGGATATTATTGAAAACTTTATTTAAGATTCAGAATACTGAATCCTTGGTGACTTAACACAACAGGGTTGGGGGTGATAGAATATTGGATTTGATTTTTAAAAGCCATCTGGTTTCACTTTCTTTATAATAACTTCAAAAGAATGTGGCAGCCATAGCTCAATGTATCCGTACCTGAATCCAAAAGTGACCATGAACTCCACTGATTTAATAGTAATAGTCAAAAAAAAAAAAAAAAAAAAAAAACCCAGAATATAATAGAGTCTTTCTGAGAATTCCAAATAATTTCTTAAGGATCAAATAATAAGAGATGATGTTGTAATTTGTTCCATGATAATTTCATAAGCATGCTCTGCATAATCAGAAATATATACAGAAAGTAATTGTAATAATGACAAAAATTTTTAAAAAAATTAATTCAATTTAAAAAATAAGTGCAAAAGGAATTTAAAATATTCAGGGTTTTTCATGGTTCCATATAAATTTTAGTTTCGTTTAAAAAACAATTCTGTAAAAAATGCCACTGGGATTTTGGTAGGGATTACACTGAATCTTTAGATTGCTATGGGTACTATGGACATTTTAACAATATTGAATCTTCCAGTCAATGAATATCAGATGTCTATTTATTTATGTCTTCTTTAATTTCTTTCATCAATATGTATAGTTTTCAATGTATGAGACTTTCATCTTCTTGGTTAAGTGTATATCTAAGCATTTTATTCTTTTTGATACAATGATATATAAAATTATTTCTTAATTTCCATTTGGGACAGTTCCTTGTTAGTATACAGAAATGCAACACTTCCTGATTTCAAAACATTTTTTAAAAATACAGTAATTAAAAACAGTATAGTACTGGTATAAAACAGACACATAGACCAATGGAACAGAATTGAGAGACTGCAGCACTTCCTGATTTCAAAATATATTTTAAAAATACAGTGATTAAAAACAGTATAGTACTCACATAGAACAGACATATAGACCAATGGAACAAAATAGAGAGCCCAGAAATAAACACACACAAATAAGGTGAACTGATCTTTGACAAGGGTGCATATAATACACACAGGAGAAAGAATAGTTTCTTCAACAAATGGTGTTGAGAAAACTGAATAGCCACATTCAAAAGTATAAAATTGCACTCATCTCACTTCAAACACAAAAAATAAACTCAAAAGACTTAACCATAAAACCTGAAACTGTAAAACTCCTGTAGGAAAACATAGGAGAAAGCCTTCTTGATATTGGTCTTGGCAATGTTTTCTTGGATATGACATCAAAAGCATGGGCAACAAAAACAAAATAGTCAGTGAGACTACATCAAAATAAAAAGCTTCTATGCAGCAAAGGAAACAATCAACAAAGTGCAAAGGTAACCTACAGAATGGGAGAAAATATTTGCAAGCCATATATTGCACAGAAGGTTAATATCCAAAATGTATAAGGAAATCCTACAACTCAATAGCAATTAATAAATAACTCAATATTTAAAAATAGGAAAAAGACTTGAATAGATATTTTTTCCAAAACAGACATACAAATGGCCAACAGGTATATGAAAAAGTGCTCAACATCATTATCAAGAAAATGCAAATCAAAACCACAACGAGATAACACTTTACACCTGTTAGAATGACTATCATCCAAAAATGGGGTAAGTTGGTGAATTTGTGGAGAAATTGGAACCTTTGTCCATTGTTGTTAGAAATGTAAAAGCATGAAGCCACTATGGGAAATGGTATGGAGGTGCCACAAAAAAATTAAAACTAAAACTACCATATGATCCAGCAATCCCACTTCTAGGTATATATCAAAAGGAATTGAAATTACAATCCAGGAGAGAGATCTGCACTCCTATGTTCATTCCAGCATTGTTCACAATAGTAAAGATGTGGAAACAATGTAAATGTCTATTGATAAATGAATGAATATAGAAAATGTGGTATATACATACAGCAGAATACTATGCAGCCTTAAAAAATAAAAAAAAAATTATGTTGAATGTGAAAACATGAATGCCTTGAGAAGATTACACTAAATGAAATTAAGTGAATCATAAAAGGACAAATACTGCATCATTCTACTTGTATAAGGTTTCGAAAATTTTCAAACTTAAGGAAGCAAATAATGAAATTGTGGTTGCCAGGAACTTGTGGGAAGCAGAAATGGGGAGGTGCTAATCAGTTGGTATGAAGTTTCCGCTACGCAAGACAAATAAGTTCTAAAGATCTGCTGTAAAACATTGTGCCTATAGTAAACAATACTATATACTCTCCTTAAAATTCTTTAAGATGGTAAATCTCATGTTAAGTGTTAACTGTCACAAATAAAAAAATTAATTTAGGCTGGGCGCCCTGGCTCCCGCCTGTAATCCCAGCACTTTGGGAGGCTGAGGTGGGCGGATCACTTGAGGTCAGGAGTTCGAGACCAGCCTGGCCAACACGACGAAACCCCGTCTCCACTAAAAATACAAATATTAGCCTGGCGTGGTGGCACGGGCCTGTAATCCCAGCCACTCGGGAGGTTGAGGCAGGAGAATCACTTGCACCCGGGAGTTAGAGGTTGCAGTGAGCCAAGATCGTGCCATTGTACTCCAGCCTGGGCGACAAGAAAAAAACTCTGTCTGGCAGGGCGCGGTGGCTCAAGGCTCTAATCCCAGCACTTTGGGAGGCCAAGACAGGCGGATCACGAGGTCAGGAGATTGAGACCATCCTGGCTAACACGGTGAAACCCCGCCTCTACTAAAAAATACAAAAAACTAGCTGGGCGAGGTGGCGGGCGCCTGTAGTCCCAGCTACTCGGGAGGCTGAGGCAGGAGAATGGCGTAAACCCAGGAGGCGGAGCTTGCAGTGAGCTGAGATCCGGCCACTGCACTCCAGCCTGGGCGACAGAGCGAGACTCCGTCTCAAAAAACAAAAACAAAACAAAACAAAAAAACACACTCTGTGTCAATAAAATAAAATAAAATAAATTTAAAGTATCATGTCCCGCAAAGCTAAAGGTTTAAAATGGAAATTTCCTGTCATTTAAAACAAGTTATATAATTTACATTTTTCTCCTGACTGAATTAACTTGCATTAATTCTTTCCTTCTGACCCTCTGTGTGTATGGATGCCATTCTCCTAGTTAGGAAACCCAACAGTTATTTTCTGGAACAATTGATGGGAAGAGTCTCTCCATCAGGGACAGAAGCATTCAATGTCTGGCAGAATGGAATGGAGAGAGATATGAGGCTGAACATGGAGGCAGTCAGTGACGATTCACATGGTGAATGCTAAGACCTTCACCACTTTCTCCCTGTCCAGCTAGATTGTAAAACATTTTTAACTATAAGGAATGCAGTTAAAATGTAGTTTAAGAATGTAGTTAAATTTTTTGCCTGAAACTCCAGGCAAAATTCTGAAAAATTATATTTTAGGACACTCAATAACCCTAAAGATAAGAATTCCCACTTCTGAACATTTGAAGACCCTCCCAATTAAAAAGTCATCACCCAACTACACTGTAGTGAGTGCTATCAGTAAATAAGTCTCCTCATACACATACAGTCATACACTCAGCCAATGATGATTAGACATTTGAGAAAAGCCTCTAAAGTGAAACACAGGCACCAAAATGAAAAAATTAAAAAGTAAAATTTGTAAAAACAGAAATATACAGAGAGCAGAAAATAAGTTCAATTTTTAAATAATTAGTAGTTTCAGTGTAGTGTAAATGAAACAAAAATAAAATATTTTAATCAAGTCATCATAGAATAAGAAGCAGCTCACTCTTGGGCATTGAATGTAGGTTAACTGGCATTAAAAATAAATAGCAGAACTAAAAAACAAAGTTGAGCTCATTTCCCCAAGTTTTAGTAAAAAGAAAAGAGATGGGAATTAGCAGATGAAAGAACTGAAGATAGAACATTCCTTTCTTTTTTTCTGTTTTTTCTTTTTTTTTGAGACGGAATCTCGCTCTGTTGCCCAGGCTGGAGTGCAGTGGTGCAGTCCTGGCTCACTGCGATCTCTGCCTCCCAAGTTCAATCAATTCTCCTGTCTCAGTCTCCTGAGTAGCTGGGACTACAGGTGCATGCCACCATGCCCAGCTAATTTTTGTATTTTTAGTAGAGATAGGGTTTTACAATATTGGTCAGGCTAGTCTCAAACTCCTGTCCTCAGGTGATCCACTCCCCTCAGCCTCCCAAAGTGCTGGGATAACAGGCGTAAGCCACTGCGCCCGGCCCCAAGAATATTTCTTTTGATAGAACTAGCAAATGAATAAGAGGTGTTTTAGCAATAGAGAAAAGTGAAAACAGAGTAGAGGGAATGCACCAATAATATTTTTTTCAGAACGAAGATCATCAATTTTTCTAGGAAAGGATCCAAAAAAGATCAGTGTGATGGTGAATTAATATTCCTACATAATGTCCAGCATTTTAGTCACAATGACAAAAATGTAGAGAATAAAATATTCTCAGTGATGGTGGGCAATGCAAGTTATATAAGGGAACAACTAGACTGACCATTAGCTATCCTGTGAAACAAATCCCTTCAAAATTCAGAGTGATTTTTTTTAACCTAGGTTCTATACTTGGCTGAATTATCCTTAACTGTGACAGTAAGCATATTTTCAGTCCTTGAAATAAATACACATATATATGATGTGCATATATGTATCTGCGTGCATGCATGTATATACATGTATACATGCACTCACATGCACATGTACTAATACATTTCTATTGATACATAAGTAAATAAATAAATGAATACATAAATATATTGAATAACTTATTAATTCCAGTTTTGAGCTGTGTGTAAATATTCTTAAAATATTATTCTTGCATTTACCAGCAATCACAAGCACATAAAACCCACCATTTTTCTTTAATGCTCTGATCATTCATTTTATTATACAAATAGCACATCCACTGTAGAACTGTTAAGATACATAGGCAATAAAAAGAAGAAAGAAACAACAATATGTTCACCCATTTAATTCTATTATTGCAAAATACATGCATGTATACATATATATGTATACTCATATGTTTATATAATTTATTATTATACTTTACATACTGTTATGGTGAGCATATTTATCACTTAATAATGTATCATTTTTCATTTTTACTTTTCTAATTTTAATTTAAAATTTTTATTTGTATAAATTTATGGGGTACAAGCGTAATTTTGTTAAATGGATATATTGCATACCAGTGAAGTCAGGGTTTTTAGTGTATTCATCACCAGAATAACATACATTGTACCTATTAAGTAATTTCTCATGAAAATAATTAAATGCCCTTCAAATATGCAGAGTTCAATTGTTGTTTATTGAACATCTACTGCGTTCAAAGGTCTGTAAGATGCATGAAGATTTTCATTATGATATTATCTGTGGAGATAGAGAACTAAAAACAATCTAGTATCTGTGGTGGAGTAAATGAGTAGGAAATCTAATGATAGCCCACCCTGGATATGCAGCAGTTTGAAGTAACAAGAACACACAGAAAGATGTATGGATCTTTAAAACATAATGAGTACAGAATGGAAAATGAAAAGAAGTATGAGAAATACGATACAGGAACATTTGAATACATTTTTTAAAATGTAAAAGATCATTGAGAAACTCCCACATAATAACTCATTCTTTTCTCTCTTAATTACTGTAATCACAAACTTGAAGCTTGTCTTCAAGCTAACATCTCTCCTGAAAAGCCATGCATTTTTTAGAAGACTGATACAAAATCAGGACTGTTACTTAGTCTATGTAGCCATCTGAGTCGGTAATATCCTCTAGAGGTGTAAATACCTGATATAGAGATGGGTCTGCCACAGCCTTTCTGGATATTGTTCTATGATAGAATGTTGATTGTCACAAGGAAGCACTTTAGAGCTATTAATCTCATATTAATTTGATAGACTACACAACTGACCTACACACCTAATTAGTATTTAGAGAGATCTATTATCAAGAAGTTGCATCCCTTAAAAATCTTACTTTATGAACCTCCCCTAAGTCCAACCTCCCTCAATATGGACTTTGTGGACTCTGTAAAACTATGTATTTTCTTCCACTTAACCTATGGATTATCTGTATAGACAACTGAACTGATAAGACTAGATGAATGACTATATTGAGATGGAATGAAAAGTCCCAAATTTCAGTTAGTGTTTTATGTTTAATATTCATTAATTCTGACTTTTGTATTTTAAAAATGTTTCAAAAGAAAATTTTATTATTCTATTAGATGAAAAAAGCATGTTTATACCAGGGATCTGCAAACTTTATGTTAAGGGCCAGACAGTAAATATTTTAGGTTTTGCAATCCATGTGGTCTCAGTTGCAACTACTCTGCTCTGTGTTTGTATCTCATGAAAGCATGTATAAACAATACGAAAATAAATGAGTATGGATGTGTCCCAATAAAATTGTATTTACAAAAATAGATGGCAGGCTGCATTTGGCTTGGGGGCTTGTGTTTGTTGAGCACTGGTCTGTACTCTTACTACTCAAAGTGAGTTCTATGTACCATCCTAATCATTACTACCCAGGAGTTGATTATAAATGCAGAGTTGCAGGTTCAAAACCAGTGCTAGTGAATCAAAATGTGCAGTTTAACAAAATCACCAGATGATTCATTATGCTCATTAAAGGTCAAGGAGGACCGGTCTATACTATTGATTATTTAGATTACTTATGTTTGCTGGTATACCAACACAGTTTTCTTTAGCATCAAAAGTTCTAAGAATGAAGGTGATTTTCTAGCACAAAGATTAAGGAATTAGTAACTGCCCCCCACCCAAGTACTTGTGTTAATTTAGTGTATAAGAATAAATACTATATAGCACTTTTAAGGGGCCTATTGTGTGACACGCAATATGTACAAAAAATCTGTGAGGTATGCATTATTAATATTCTTATTTACATATGAAGAAACTGAGAGCAAGAGGTGAAATAACAAAGTCAAAGACCTCATATGTGGAGGAAATGAGAAATATTATACATATTGTTAGTATTGTAAAGTGTAATTTATATTGTCATATCAATCTATCCACAGTTAACTGTTTTCCTATTGAAATGCATGTATTAATAAGTGTGTTCGTGTTTATATAGTGTGATATAGTTATAAAGTGTGTTCTATATAGCCTACAACTCCTACTACTTATTTAATAATAAATGCCATTTAAGAAGACAGTGGTATCCAAGTGTAGTTAATTAAAGCCCTTGCTATATTAATGATAGTTTTAAGGTAGGTTCTCAGTAGTTCCACAGCCACTGACGATAAAGAGGAATAATTCTCTCTGTGGGTTCTAGCCACACCAGACCACATTATTATTCTGTCTTACAATTTTGTAATCTCCAGTTTTAAAAATGTAATATATGCCTTTGGAGTAAAAAAAAAAAAGTATAGAAAATAATACAAAAAATAAACAAAAATAAAAATGTAATGCATTAAATTATATATTCTTAAGAATGTGGTAAATTTTAATTAAGTTTATTTACTAAGCATATATATTTTATTCCTTGAGGAATTGTAATTTTATCACTTTTGACATATTTTCTACAGGTGTTGATATATTTTTCACCACATTAAAATTTTTTGTTCAAGGATATTATTTTTCACATTGTTTATACATTTTGTTTGCCTTGAAAATAAATCAAATTATATAAATAACATGTAAAAAATAAAACTAAAAAGTTGGTTGAAGCCAGTCCCATTTCATTAAAAATATAGTGGTGGGTTCCTTTAGAAACAGACAGACAACAAAACAAAACAAAATATAAGAGAGTTTTTATCAAAAAGAAGGAAAGAATGACTGCTGGAAAAAAAGTCAAAGGGGGATGCACAGTGTGTTCTTTTAAGCACCCAACACTCATGCACTCCTTTGTCCCACAACTTCTTAACAACTAGAAAATTGTAGCAAGTATCATGAATCATGACGAAATATAAGATGCATTTTTGTTTAAGCCACAAATATGGCAAGCATGGCTGTTAACTCATCTGTTGTTCTTCATTAAATTGGTAGTACTCATATTTACAATAAGATGTGATAAAAAATAGAAGATATAAATTATTTTTAGAAAGTATATATATATACTTTATATATATATAGTATATATATATACTATATACTATATGTATATATATAGTATATATATATACTTATATATATATACTTTAGAAAGTATATATATATACTCCAGTTTATATATATAACTGGTTTCAAATGACACAACTTATTATCTTACAGTTCTAGATATCAAAAGTCTGAAATCAGCTTTACTGGACTAAAATTAAAGTGTCATCAGGGATGCATTCTAGGGGAGAATCTATTTCTCTGCCTTTTCCAACTTCTAGAGGCTGTAGGCATTCTTTGCCTCATGGCCCCTTCCTCCACATTCAAGGAACAGTGTAGCATCTACTAAGTATGAGTAGGACTCCTATTTCTGTTGGTATATCTGCTTTCTTCCATCCCTGACCCTTCTGCCTCCCTCTTATAAGAACTCCTGTGATTACACTGGGACCACCTAGATGATCCAGGATATCTCAAGATCCTCAACTTAATCACATGCAAAAAAAAAAAATCCCTTATGCTGTGTAATGTAACACTCAGTGGTCCCACAAATTAGGATGTGAACATATTTTGGGATACATTATCTTCCTGAGTGAGTGTCTGTCCTTAGTGCTGCCTCCGTCCCTGAGCTTCTTCTGGGATTAAACACTTCACTCTGAATTCTATCTCCTGACAAGGATGTTTTCTTCTTCCAGTAGTTCACAAAATTATTGATGTTTGAGAATCTAATTTCTGCATCACCAGAAACTTTATATAAGATGAGGTTAGGTAGGAAACAATAGAGATTGGGAAAGCCCTGCCCAGTGAAACCTGGGTGCCCAAAATGACATGTAGCCACTGTGACAGGATGTAGGCCACATACTGGCACCACATTCTCCCTCCTTGGGCACCCAGTAAGACTGTCTTTCCTATCCTTCCTCACAGTTAGGTGTGTCTTGGGATAAAGTTCTAGTTGGGTGAGTGTGAATAGGAGTGATAGAGGAATGTGGGAGGAATGTGTTTCTAGGTCTGGGCCACAAATCCTTCCACAAAAGATCCTCACTGCTCTTCTCTCTTCTGCTAGTAGATACTGATGTCCCTGGTGACCATGGAAGCCACACATTGAAGGCAGCAGGATTTTGTCAGCCTGGTTCCCAGAATGACTCTATGTAGCAGAGTTGGCTACGTACCCTTCTATCAGCCACACTTCTAGCTTCTGTAAATTTGATGCCTTAACATCTGTCTTGCATGCATATGCCAGACACACCTTGTTGTACACAATTCAATAATATGTCTAAGTCACCTTATCTTGGCCTCCTGCCTCCCTCATTGCTTCTCCTTCCCTTGGCAATAGCCAATAATCAGTAGCATTTCTGTACACTAACAATGAACTATCTGAAAAAGAAATCAAGAAGGCAATCTGCTGTGACCACCAGCTAAGATCAAAATCACTAAGAGAATAAATTTCAAATGCCTTCACCACAAAAAATTAAGTATTTTAGGTGACAGTTATGTTAATTAGCTTGATTAAATTATTCCACATTGTTTTAATAAGTCATAATATCAATTTGTACTCTAAATACATACAGCCCTGTAATATGTCAATTTACAATTAAAAATAAAAATTTAAAAAGGAAGGAAAACAATCCCATTTACAATAGCATAAAAAATACTTAGGAATACATTTAAGTAGGGAGGTGAAAAACCTATACACTGAAAACTATAAAACATTGATGAAAGAAACTGAAGAAGTCACCAATAAATAGACATTTTCATGTATTACGGGATTAATATTGTTAAAATTTCCATAGTACCCAAGTGATCTACAGATTCAAGGTAATTCCTATCAAAATTCCAATGACATTTTTTCACAGAAATAGAAAAATAATCCTATTATTCATGTAGAACCATGTAACACCCCAAATAGCCAAAGCTGTCTTGAGCGAAAAATAATAAGTCTGGAAGCATTACACTTCTTGATCTCAAAATATACTACAAAGTTACAGTTATTGAAACAGCAGATTACTGGCATAAAAACAGGCACATGGACCAATGGAACAGAATAGAGACTTCAGAAATAAATCCTTGCATTTACAGTCAACTAATATTTCACAAAGTTGCCAAGAACACACAGTGGAGAAAAGATAGTCTCTTTAATAAATGGTGTTGAGAAAACTGAATATCCACATGTAGAAGAATAAAATTGGACTTTTATCTCACCCCATATACAGAAATAAACCCAAAATGGATTAAACACTTAAACATAAGACATGAAACTATGAAACTCTTAGAAGAAAACATAGGGAAAATGTTTCTTGACAATAGTTTTGGCAAAGATTCTTTTTTTGATATGACTCCAAAATCACAAGCAAAAGAAGCAAAAATAGACAAATGGGATTGTGTCAAACTAAAAAGCTTTTGCACAGCAAATAAAATAATCAGCAGGGTAGATAGACAAGCTATGAAATGAAAGAAAACATTTGGAGACCATATATCTAATATGGAGCTAACATCTAAAATATATAAGGAACTCAAATAGCTCAATAGAAAGAAAACAAATAGCGTGATTTAAAAAATGAACATAAAATCAGAATAAATCTCAAAATAAGATGTATAAGTGGCTGATATATATTTTTAAATGCTCAATATCACTGATCAACAGGAAATGCAAATTAAAACCACGGTGAGATCTTAATTCACATCTGTCACAATGACTATTACTAAAAAGAAAAAGACGACCAGTCTTGCGGAGGATGTGGAGGAAAGTGAACCCTTGTACATGGTTGGTGGGAATGTAAATTAGTAAATCCATGATGGAAAACTGCATAGAAGTTTCTCAAAAAATTAAAAATAGGGCTATCAGATGATACAGCAATCCTTCTTCTGGGTATATATCCAAAGAAAATGCAATTTGTGTGTTGAAGAAATATCTGTACTCTCATGTTCATTGCATTATTTGCAATAGCCAACATGTAAAATCAACTTAAGTGTCCATTGACAGATGAATGGATTAAGAAAATGTGACATATACACACACATAGATGCATACAATGGAATGCTAGTCAGCTTTAAGAAAGGAAACAATCCTGTCATTCACAACGACATTGATGAATCTGGAGGACATTATGTTAAGTGAGATAAGCTAGGCACAGAAAGACAAACACTGCACGATCTCACTTTTATGAGGAGTCTGAAAAAGTTCACCTGATAAAATGAGAGTCAAATGGTGGCTACCAGGGGCTGGATGTAGGGGATAGAAATGGGGAGATACTAGTCAAAGGGTACAAAGTTTCAGTCAGACAAGAGGAATAATCTTTGGTGAACTATTATACAGCATGGTGACTACAGCTAATAATAATGTATTGTGTACTTGAAGATTGCTGAGAGTAGATTTTAAATGTTCTTACCACAAAAAATAATGATGTGAGGTGATGG
This sequence comes from Piliocolobus tephrosceles, assembly GCF_002776525.5. Lineage (NCBI taxonomy): Eukaryota > Metazoa > Chordata > Mammalia > Primates > Cercopithecidae > Piliocolobus > Piliocolobus tephrosceles. The sequence continues at coordinate 121,430,004 of NC_045445.1, forward strand.
ATATGTTAACTATATTAATTTAATAATCTCACAGTGTATACATACATCAAAACATCACATTGTACACCATAAATATATACAATTTTAACTGTAAATTATACCTTAATAAAGCTGGAAAAATAAAAATATTTTGATATAATGTAATAAATAAATAGGTGAACAACTATACCATTAGGAAATTTACTATGGAGTAAGCAAAAATGTAGCCATAAGTAGTCTTCGAATATTTGAAAGGGTTGTCATTTTGAGAAGAAAGTAGGAAAGAAAGCATTTGGTTTGAAAAAGATCTAGAATCAGTGGGTTGAAGATAAAGGAAAGCAGATTTCACTTCAATATGCCAGGCACAATGTCACCAAAGGAATTTTTGCACAGGTTATTCCCTGTGTGTGAAATGTTCTTCCTCAAAGTGACATCATGGTTAACTGTCTCCCTCTTTCAGGTCTTTGTCACATCAATTGTCACCTTCTCAAGGAAACATACTCTACACCATTTACAATTCTAATCTCTCTTTGGACAGTCCTGTTGCAGTCCTCTTACCCTGCTCTTTTTAAAAATTTTTTCCACTATAAAATGTGCTAAATTTAATATCTACATGGTTGAGTGTGGCTCCACTAACTACCTGTGGATATTTAAATATAGATACTAATTAACTAAATTTAAATAAAATAAAATAAAGTATTTCTTTAGATGCATTAACCATGTTCCAAGTGCTTAACAGGTACATATGACTCCTGTCTACCATATTGAACAATGCAGATATTACAGGACATTTCCATAATAGCAGAAAGTTCTATTGGACAACACTATTATATCATTTAGTACATTTACTGCCCTTCAGCTAGAATGCAAACCCCATAAAAACATGTCCTAAGAACATAGTAGGCATTCAATAAATATTTGTTTAATGAATTAATATATGAAGAAAATGAGAAGTTGTGGGAAGAGTATCAAATGAAACAATCTGGACCTGACCAGATTGTACACAGTACATCCTACATGGTACACAGAAGGCATACAGGAAAATTTGGACATTTAGAATGAATAAATATGGATGCTGAAAAGAAAATCTATTAATCTAATGCCATTGTAATGGAATGAATATGGAAGGGTCTGATTTATAAATCTCTCTGAAATAAAAAATTTGATAGACCTGTCAAGATGATGTCAGTTTGATTCAGCATTCTTAGCAGCGAGTTTGGAGATTGCCAGATTTGGAAATCATGGCAGAGATTTGACTTGAGCACCCTGGGGATATGAGCTTATCAAATAATACTATGCAGACAGAAAGCTAAAGAAGTTGAAAACAGAACTTTGGGGAAGTTCTTACACACAAGATCTTAAGCATATTTTTCCTTGTGTTTTCAACAGTAGATTTCAAAAGGTTGTTTGGAATAAATACCATTTTATTTATTCTATTAACAAAGTTGCATCATACAAAAGTGACCACAATACAAAGTTACAAGACATGATTCTGTAACAATTGCTTCATAAGTATTGGGTCTGTCTCTCATTGTTAATAACTTATAAAGAGAGATATTTATAAACACAAATGAGGAAACAATGATTCTTATTTTTTTTGGTTATTTAATAATTTTAGCAGTACATTTTACTTCTGTTTATTCTTTAATGTTCTTATTTCTACACTATCTTAAGCACTCTTTTCTTTAATAAACGGACTTCATGTGAAATCAGTAGTGCGAAAAACAGAAGATATTTTAATAAACAAATATGAGACTTACCTTAGCAACAACATTAAAAAGGCACTTACTTGTTAGTGAATACTGTTTTTATTAACATTTTAGGGAATTTTCTGGTATTAAAGGCAAGGGACCTTTCTGTGATATATACACTTTATGGACTTATGTTATCAAAAAATTATAATACAACAAATGCAGAGGCCAAATCTTGGAAAGAGATTTTGGATAAGAATTGATTGTTTAGCCTGAATCTAGGTTTATCTGTATGAAATAAGGACCAAGCTGTGCCATCATACATTTTACTCTTTAGTTTCTATTCTAGGGCAATGGACAGTAGTGATTAAGAGCTTGGCTTTTGGTGCTATATTATGTGGTTTCGAACCCTGGTTCTGTAATTTCCTAATTGTACAATTCATACAGGCTACTTTATGACTCTGTGTTTTGGTTTTCTTAGCTATGTGATGATGAAACAGTACTCTTTCATAACACCGTTTTCAGGCTTACAAATGAGATAGAATAGTGCCCGAAACATTAAATAAGCACCAAATAAATGGTAGTGATCCTAAGTTTGCCTTGGGCCCCTTACTCTTATCTCCAAACTGTTATCTAGACCCTATATATTCCAATCATCCACAGAAATTTTTTTATTCTATTTAACTCTTTTAAAATCCCTACTCCTTTTTTTGGCTCTTTATCTTTACATGAAAAAGTGAACACAATCATTTAAAAAATATTTTGGTATAAAATCCCTCTCTCAATTATGGTCTAACTGTCCTTTCTATTTAAGCTTATATTCACATATTTCATTATTTCTTCAATTCATAGCAACCAGCTTACACCAAACCCTTATCCATCTCCCCACACACTCTAAATCAGTCACTCTTGTCTCACTAATGACACCAGTTACCTCCTAAACACCAAATCAAATGAACACTTTATTGTTTTTATTTTTGTGAGACTTCTAACTTCAATACTGTTCATCAGTCTTTCCTTTAGCTCTTTTCCATTAGTCTCCATGATACTGCTCTTCCTATTTGTCTTTCTGCTCTATTGGTAGCTCTTTCTCATTCAAACATATTGATTTTTCTTTTACTTATCCCTTATATGCTGGGACATTCTAGTCAGCTGTTCTAAGAGCTATTCTCTGCAAACGTGTCTTACACAAAGACTCCTGACCTTTGCAGTGGGGACTAAAATTCAGCTTGCTTCTAGAATAAAAAAGCATAAAGTATCTGGTTTTGATGAGGATGTTGAACAACAATAGCTGTTATATGCTATTGGTGTGAGTGTACATTAACACAACCTCTGTGGAAAAAATGCATATGCTTCTATTATCCTCAATATACTAATCTATTTTCTCAAGCCTAGAAACACATAAAATAGTTTCAGATTTGCTAACCCACACGACTGTGAAAAGTAAGATTCCCAAATTGAGTGTATTATTATTATTATTATTATTTTGAGACAGAGTCTCGCTCTGTCACCAGGGCTGGAGTGCAGTGGCCGGACCTCAGCTCACTGCAAGCTCCGCCTCCCAGGTTCATGCCATTCTCCTGCCTCAGCCTCCCGAGTAGCTGGGACTACAGGCGCCTGCCACCGCGCCCGGCTAGTTTTTTGTATTTTTTAGTAGAGGCGGGGTTTCACCGTGTTAGCCAGGATGGTCTTGATCTCCTGACCTCGTGATCCGCCTGTCTTGGCCTCCCAAAGTGCTGGGATTACAGGCTTGAGCCACCACGCCCGGCCGAGTGTATTGTTTTTTATAATTCTGTGTGTGTGTTGAAATTTACATACCCTAAAATATAAAGATCTTAACTGTGAGATTTGATGAGTTTTGACAAATGCATACACATGCATACACTGGTGAAACCCACACCTCCATCAAGATGTACAATATTTCCATCTCTCCACAGATTTTCCTCCTCCTCCTTTCCTGTCAACTCCTCAGAACCCTAATAACCACTTTACTAATTTGTTTCCTAATAAGTTAATGTTTTCTGCTCTAGAACTTCATATAAAAAATCATATACTATATACCATTTTGTGTCCAGATTCTTTCAGTGATTGTAATGCTCATGATGTTAAATGTATCTGTAGTTTAGTCCTTTTTCTTGTTGAGTACTGTACCTTTATATAATACACCATAACCTGTTTATTCATTCTCTTAACAGATACTTGAGTTACGTCCAGTTTTTGCTATTGTGAATAAAACTGTGATTAACATTCCTGTACAAATGTTTTAATGGGAATTAAAAGATTTTTCTTTCGGATAAATACCTAGAAGTTGAATTACTTCATCATAGGACATGCATATGTTTAACTTCATTAGAAACTTTCACACAGTTTTAAAAATGGTTGTGCCGAGGAACAGCTCCAGTCCCCGACTCCCGGCGCGAGCGACACAGAAGACCGGTGATTTCTGCACTTTCAACTGAGGTACTGGGGTCATCTCACTGGGGAGTGCTGGACAATCAGTGCTGGTCAGCTGCCGCAGCCCGACCAGTGAGAGCTGAAGCAGGGCGAGGCATTGCCTCATCTGGGAAGCGCAAGGGGGAAGGGAATCCCTTTTCCTAGCCAGGCGAACTGAGACACACAACACCTGGAAAATCGGGTAATTCCCACCCCAATACTGCACTTTAAGCAAACGGGCACACCAGGAGATTATACCCACACCTGGCCGGGAGGGTCCCACGGCCACGGAGCCTCTTTCATTGCTAGCACAGCAGTCTGCAATCTAACCGCAAGGCAGCAGCGAGGCTGGGGGGAGGGGGGGGCGCCCGCCATTGCTGAGGCTTAAGTAGGTAAACAAAGCCGCTGGGAAGCTCGAACTGGGTGGACCTCACAGCAGCTCAAGGAAACCTGCCTGTCTCTGTAGTCTCCACCTCTGGGAACAAGGCACAGCTAAAAAACAAGAGGGGAAGCAGCAGAGGCCTGTGCAGACCCGAACGACTCTGTCTGACAGCTTTGAAGAGAGCAGTGGATCTCCCAACATGGAGGTTGAGATCTGAGAACAGACAGACTGCCTGCTCAAGTGGGTCCCTGACCCCTGAGTAGCCTAACTGGGAGACATCCCCCACTGGGGGCAGTCTGACACCCCACACCTCACAGGGTGGAGTACACCCCTGAGAGGAAGCTTCCAAAGCAAGAATCAGACAGGTACACTCGCTGTTCAGCAATATTCTATCTTCTGCAACCTCTGCTGCTGATACCCAGGCAAACAGGGTCTGGAGTGGACCTCAAGCAATCTCCAACAGACCTACAGCTGAGGGTCCTGACTATTAGAAGGAAAACTACCAAATAGGAAGAACACCTATACCAAAACCCCATCGGTACGTCACCATCATCAAAGACCAGAGGCAGATAAAACCACAAAGATGGGGAAGAAGCAGGGCAGAAAAGCTGGAAATTCAAAAAATAAGAGAGCATCTCCTCCTGCAAAGGAGCTCAGCTCATCGCCAGCAATGGATCAAAGCTGGTCAGAGAATGACTTTGACGAGATGAGAGAAGAAGGCTTCAGTCCATCAAACCTCTCAGAGCTAAAGGAGGAATTACGTACCCAGCACAAAGAAACTAAAAATCTTGAAAAAAGAGTGGAAGAATTGATACCTAGAATAATTAATGCAGAGAAGGTCATAAATGAAATGACAGAGATGAAAACCATGACACGAGAAATACGTGACAAATCCACAAGCTTCAGTAACCGACTTGATCAACTGGAAGAAAGAGTATCAGCGATGGAGGATCAAATAAATGAAATGAAGTGAGAAGAGAAACCAAAAGAAAAAAGAAGAAAAAGAAATGAACAAAGCCTGCAAGAAGTATGGAATTAAGTAAAAAGACCAAATCTACGTCTGATTGGGGTGCCTGAAAGTGAGGGGGAAAATGGAACCAAATTGGAAAACACTCTTCAGGATATCATCCAGGAGAACTTCCCCAACCTAGTAGGGCAGGCCAACATTCAAATTCAGGAAATACAGAGAACGCCACAAAGATACTCCTCCAGAAGAGCAACTCCAAGACACATAATTGCCAGATTCACCAAAGGTGAAATGAAGGAAAAAATCTTAAGGGCAGCCAGAGAGAAAGGTCGGGTTACCCACAAAGGGAAGCCCATCAGACTAACAGCAGACCTCTTGGCAGAAACTCTACAAGCCAGAAGAGAGTGGGGGCCAATATTCAACATTCTTAAAGAAAAGAATTTTCAACCCAGAATTTCATATCCAGCCAAACTAAGCTTCATCAGTGAAGGAGAAATAAAATCCTTCACAGATAAGCAAATGCTTAGAGATTTTGTCACCACCAGGCCTGCCTTACAAGAGACCCTGAAGGAAGCCCTAAACATGGAAAGGAACAACCGGTACCAGCCATTTGGTACAAACAAAACATGCCAAAATGTAAAGACCATCGAGGCTAGGAAGAAACTGCATCAACTAACGAGCAAAATAACCAGTTAATATCATAATGGCAGGATCAAGTTCACACATAACAATATTAACCTTAAATGTAAATGGACCAAATGCTCCAATTAAAAGACACAGACTGGCAAACTGGATAAAGAGTCAAGACCCATCAGTCTGCTGTCTTCAGGAGACCCATCTCACATGCAGAGACATACATAGGCTCAAAATAAAGGGATGGAGGAAGATCTACCAAGCAAATGGAGAACAAAAAAAAGCAGGGGTTGCAATCCTAGTCTCTGATAAAACAGACTTTAAACCATCAAAGATCAAAAGAGACAAAGAAGGCCATTACATAATGGTAAAGAGATCAATTCAACAGGAAGAGCTAACTATCCTAAATATATATGCACCCAATACAGGAGCACCCAGATTCATAAAGCAAGTCTTTAGAGACTTACAAAGAGACTTAGATTCCCATACAATAATAATGGGAGACTTCAACACTCCACTGTCAACATTAGACAGATCAACGAGACAGAAAGTTAACAAGGATATCCAGGAATTGAACTCATCTCTGCACCAAGCGGACCTAATAGACATCTATAGAACTCTCCACCCCAAATCAACAGAATATACATTCTTCTCAGCTCCACATCATACTTATTCCAAAATTGACCACATAATTGGAAGTAAAGCATTCCTCAGCAACTGTACAAGAACAGAAATTACAACAAACTATCTCTCAGACCACAGTGCAATCAAACTAGAACTCAGGACTAAGAAACTCAATCAAAACCACTCAACTACATGGAAACTGAACAACCTGCTCCTGAATGACTATTGGGTACATAACGAAATGAAGGCAGAAATAAAGATGTTCTTTGAAACCAATGAGAACAAAGATACAACATACCAGAATCTCTGGGACACATTCAAAGCAGTGTGTAGAGGGAAATTTATAGCACTAAATGCCCACAAGAGAAAGCTGGAAAGATCTAAAATTGACACTCTAACATCACAATTAAAAGAACTGGAGAAGCAAGAGCAAACACATTCAAAAGCTAGCAGAAGGCAAGAAATAACTAAGATCAGAGCAGAACTGAAGGAGATAGAGACACAAAAACCCTCCAAAAAATCAATGAATCCAGGAGTTGGTTTTTTGAAAAAAATCAACAAAATTGACAGACCGCTAGCAAGACTAATAAAGAAGAAAAGAGAGAAGAATCAAATAGATACAATAAAAAATGATAAAGGTGATATCACCACGGACCCCACAGAAATACAAACTACCATCAGAGAATACTATAAACACCTCTATGCAAATCAACTAGAAAATCTAGAAGAAATGGATAATTTCCTGGACACTTACACTCTTCCAAGACTAAACCAGGAAGAAGTTGAATCCCTGAATAGACCAATAGCAGGCTCTGAAATTGAGGCAATAATTAATAGCCTACCAAACAAAAAAAGTCCAGGACCAGATCGATTCAGAGCTGAATTCTACCAGAGGTAAAAAGAGGAGCTGGTACCATTCCTTCTGAAACTATTCCAATCAATTGAAAAAGAGGGAATCCTCTCTAACTCATTTTATGAGGCCAACATCATCCTGATACCAAAGCCTGGCAGAGACACAACAAAAAAAAAAATTTTAGACCAATATCCCTGATGAACATCGATGCAAAAATCCTGAATAAAATTCTGGCAAACCGGATTCAGCAGCACATCAAAATGCTTATCCACCATGATCAAGTGGGCTTTATCCCTGGGATGCAAGGCTGGTTCAACATTTGCAAATCAATAAACGTAATCCAGCATATAAACAGAACCAAAGACAAGAACCACATGATTATCTCAATAGATGCAGAAAAGGCTTTTGACAAAATTCAACAGCCCTTCATGTTAAAAACGCTCAACAAATTCGGTATTGATGGAACGTACCTCAAAATAATAAGAGCTATTTATGACAAACCCACAGCCAATATCATACTGAATTGGCAAAAACTGGAAAAATTCCCTTTGAAAACTGGCACAAGACAGGGATGCCCTCTCTCACTGCTCCTATTCAACATAGTGTTGGAAGTTCTGGCTAGGGCAATCAGGCAAGATAAAGAAATCAAGGGTATCCAATTAGGAAAAGAAGAAGTCGAATTGTCCCTGTTTGCAGATGACATGATTGTATATTTAGAAAACCCCATTGTCTCAGCCCAAAATCTCCTTAAGCTGATAAGCAACTTCAGCAAAGTCTCAGGATACAAAATTAATGTGCAAAAATCACAAGCATTCTTATACACCAGTAACAGACAAACAGAGAGCCAAATCAGGAATGAACTTTCATTCACAATTGCTTCAAAGAGAATAAAATACCTAGGAATCCAACTTACAAGGGATGTAAAGGACCTCTTCAAGGAGAACTACAAACCACTGCTCAGTGAAATAAAAGAGGACACTAACAAATGGAAGAACATACCATGCTCATGGATAGGAAGAATCAATATCATGAAAATGGCCATACTGCCCAAGGTTATTTATAGATTCAATGCCATCCCCATCAAGCTACCAATGAGTTTCTTCACAGAATTGGAAAAAACGGCTTTAAAGTTCATATGGAACGAAAAAAGAGCCCGCATTGCCAAGACAATCCTAAGTCAAAAGAACAAAGCTGGAGGCATCACGCTACCTGACTTCAAACTATACTACAAGGCTACAGTAACCAAAACAGCATGGTACTGGTACCAAAACAGAGATATAGACCAATGGAACAGAACAGAGTCCTCAGAAATAATACCACACATCTACAGCCATCTGATCTTTGACAAACCTGAGAGAAACAAGAAATGGGGAAAGGACTCCCTATTTAATAAATGGTGCTGGGAAAATTGGCTAGTCATAAGTAGAAAGCTGAAACTGGATCCTTTCCTTACTCCTTATACGAAGATTAATTCAAGATGGATTAGAGACTTAAATGTTAGACCTAATACCATAAAAACCCTAGAAGAAAATCTAGGTAGTACCATTCAGGACATAGGCATGGGCAAGGACTTCATGTCTAAAACACCAAAAGCAACGGCAACAATAGCCAAACTTCACAAATGGGATCTAATTAAACTAAAGAGCTTCTGCACAGCAAAAGAAACTACCATCAGAGTGAACAGGCAACCTACAGAATGGGAGAACATTTTTGCAATCTACTCATCTGACAAAGGGCTAATATCCAGAATCTACAAAGAACTCAAACAAATTTACAAGAAAAAAACAAACAACCCCATCAAAAAGTGGGCAAAGGATATGAACAGACATTTCTCAAAAGAAGACATTCGTACAGCCAACAGACACATGAAAAAATGCTCATCATCACTGGCCATCAGAGAAATGAAAATCAAAACCACAATGAGATACCATCTCACACCAATTAGAATGGCAATCATTAAAAAGTCAGGAAATAACAGGTGCTGGAGAGGATGTGGAGAAATAGGAACACTTTTACACTGTTGGTGGGATTGTAAACTAGTTCAACCACTATGGAAAACAGTATGGCGATCCCTCAAGGATCTAGATCTAGATGTACCATATGACCCAGCCATCGCACTACTGGGTATATACCCAAAGGATTATAAATCATGCTGCTATAAAGACACATGCATACGTATGTTTATTGCAGCACTATTCACAATAGCAAAGACTTGGAATCAACCCAAATGTCCATCTGTGACAGACTGGATTAAGAAAATGTGGCACATATATACCATGGAATATTATGCAGCCACAAAAAAGGATGAGTTTGCGTCCTTTGTAGGGACATGGATGCAGCTGGAAACCATCATTCTTAGCAAACTATCACAAGAAGAGAAAACCAAACACCGCATGTTCTCACTCATAGGTGGGAACTGAACAATGAGCTCACTTGGACTCGGGAAGGGGAACATCACACATTGGGGCCT
>NC_045445.1:121440435-121695520 GCF_002776525.5 Piliocolobus tephrosceles
TATCACAAGAAGAGAAAACCAAACACCGCATGTTCTCACTCATAGGTGGGAACTGAACAATGAGCTCACTTGGACTCGGGAAGGGGAACATCACACACTGGGGCCTATCATGGGGAGGGGGGAGGGGGGAGGGATTGCATTGGGGAGTTATACCTGATATAAATGATGAATTGATGGGTGCTGACGAGTTGATGGGTGCAGCACACCAACATGGCACATGTATACATATGTAACAAACCTGCACGTTATGCACATGTACCCTAGAACTTAAAGTATAATAAAAAAATAAAAAATAAAAAATAAAAAAATAATAAAAAATAATAAAATAAATAAAATAAAATAAAAATAAAAATGGTTGTGCCATTATAAAAACAAAACAAAAGAAAAAACATTGCATTTGATTTCCTTCAGTTGCTCTCTATCCTCTTCAATATTTGGTGATGTCAGTCTTTTTCACTGTAACCATTATTCATGTATGGCTGCATTGTAATGTCCCTGTTCAATACTTTTGCCTATTGTATATAATTACTTTGCTGAGTTAGTGAATTTATATATTTTGCATACCAATGCTTTGTCACATACATAATTTGCACATAATGTCTCCAGGCCTGTGGTTTATGAATTAATTTTCTTAATTGTATCTCTTGATGTGAAAATGTTTCCATTTTGATAACATCTAAGGTATAATTTTTTGTCTGTGATGGTAATTGTTCCATGTCGTGCTAAGAAATCTTTGCCTACTTCAAGTTAGTAAAGATATTATATGTTTTCTTCACAAAGTTTTATATGTCTGGCTTTTTTCTTTTTCAATTTGAGAGCAGGTACTGTTTATTAACAAGCCAGCTTAGAAAAATAATCATGGTAGACACCTTAGTTCATTCTTTTAATAAGCCTGTTGATCTCATCCTCCCTGTTGCCAGCATCGCCATCTTCTACAAAATGGGTGGTCTTTTTCTTCATTCTGCCTCGTGGAGAAGAAAATTTGAAGGACCACAGGAAGTTATTTGCTTCTTTGAAGCGTTTTCCAACAGTATAGATCTAGTTAATCAGATCATCCATGCAGATGATGCCATATTTACCAAGAGATCGAGCAATCAAAACGTTATCTGTCAAAGCAATTCGCTTCTTACTGATTTTACCATAACCACGCTTGTAGATTAACTCATTTACTGACATCAGATTTGGGTACCTCCATGCAATATATGGCTCTACAATCCTCAGCATGTTAACTGAAACCTTGTTGAGCTTCACAAAGGTTCCATTGAAGATTTGACTAAGGCGAAGAAGCTGCAACACCTTTCGGACCTTTGGGCTCACACCATTAATACCTCTGATCCTGATGACAAACGCCAATTTGGGTTCTGCAGGTACATAGAAGTTGCCAGCTTTTCTTGCCATCCTTGCCATTTGAATTTCAGTTTGTACATCTGCCTATATTCCTTGTGATAGGGCTTCGCTTTTTCATAGATAAGCTTCCTCCTTGCCTTTCGAAGCATCTTTTGGGCAAACTTCTTTCTCAGGCGCTTGATCTTCAGCTCTGTGAAATGTCTTCGCTTTTTCTTAAGGGTTTCTGGTACAGCAGGAACCTTCTTCTTCTCTTCTACACCCTCCATGGTTCCAGCGAAAAAAAGAGGTATGTCTGGCTTTTTCATATTTAGGTATATAACTCACATTATGTCAATTTTTGTGGAGATTGTCAGGTAACAGTAAGGGTTTATGGATTTTCCATGTCCTAGTTATTCCAGCACCATCTGTTGATTATACTTTCCTACTGATGTGTGTATGTGTGTGTGCATGTGCACAAATGCCCATGTGCATGCCTAGGTCAAAAAATCAATTATCTGTCTAAGTGAGGGTATATATATATATGCATTACTTATTCTATTCCATTGAACTATTGTCTATCATTATGCCATGATTACCATGACTTTATATGGTCTTAAAGTCAAGTAGTATAAAATCCCCCAATGAAATTATACTTTCCATTATTATTTAAGTAATTCTAAGTCCTCTTACAACCCTATATACATTTTATATTTCAAAATGTTAATTTCTACAAAATATACCCTGCTGTGATTATTATATAGATTGAAATTAATCTATATATCAACTGGAGAGAATTGACAATTTGACACTATCGAATTTTCCAGTCCCATAGACATGACATCTATCTTCATTTATTCAAGTCTTCATTAATTTTTCTGTTTTGTTGTTTTAATGGAAGAGTTTTAAATATCTTCTATAAAATTATCAGCATTTTAAGTATTTCTATGTTGTAAATGGATTTTTTTCAGTTTTCCATTACGACTGTATAAAAGTATAAGTCATATTTTCATATCAATCCTGTATCCTGTGTTCTTGCTGAAATCACTTTTTTTTGTAACACTTTTAAAATGTATTCCTTAGAGTTTTCTACAAAAATATTCAGGTAATCTGTGAATAAATACAGTTTCATTCTCTTCTAGTTTTTATGCCTTCTATTTCATTTTTTGTTCTCCACTACTTAGTAACTTTGGTGCAAATTGAAGAGAGAGCTGACTCTGCCTTCTTCTCAACCATAGGGGAAAAGCATCCAATATTTCCTCATTACATATAATGTAAGCTGTAGCTTTTTGGTACATGTAGGGCTTTTGCTTTGAGTATGAGTCACATTTCTCTGTTTCCACACATAATTAGCAAAATTTTGTTATCATGTGCACATTGTAAATGAGATGTAGATTCTGGATTCTGATCTCTCTCTCTTTCTTACTTTTTGTCATAGCTGCAAGCTAATTTGAACGAATTAAATCCCAACTTGATACCTGCCCATACCAAGTCCCTCAACTCCCACTTCCATGACAGATGGCAGCTGAAACTATTCAATTCTTTCAGCCTTACAGATGTTTTATTTTCCCAAACTCTTGCCAAATTCAGGGGCTATTGAGGAATGTAGGCAGAATTTGTATATATATCTGGGGACTTGTCCTTATGTGGCTCACTCCTTTCAGAATTTCCTCCATCATATTTCAGTTATTTTGGAACCCAAACTCTGTCTTCTCACTCCTGAAGCCAGTAACCAACGGAAGTATTCTTTAGTTCCAGAAGCCTCACCAAAATAGGGGTGTGCCCTCAAGCAAGAAGAAATTACCTAGGAATTTTACCCAAAATCCTTTACTTTCCTCCAGTTTTTATTCAATTTTGGCCATTCTGTAGTGCCTTCAAGTAGTGTTTGCACCAGAATTTATAATACTTTTTCTGTAAGAAAGTTATTCTGAAAGAAGCTATTCGACCATTACTGGAAGGGAAACTAGAGTTACTGGTTTATTTCTCTATAGTTAATTATTTTTTAACTAATATATTGTTTATTAATTTATTATATAATGTTTTGTGTTATTTGATCTGAGTTCCCTGCATCTTCCATTATATTATCCTAAATTTTGTGTAAGTTTTTCATTTTATCTGAAAAACTATCTCAAAACTTATTTGAGTAGACAAGTACTATGTATATTAGTGTCATTCATGCCATGCCCCTATCATTAAGTTGCACATTATATATGTTCATTAAATAGACATTCTTTGGGTTTACTTCCAGAACTTAAAAGTTTTCTATGTAAACAATTTCTGATATTCTTTTTAACTATCAGAATCACATTTCATAAGAAATGAGTGTGCCAGAGGAAAAAAAATAGGTCCATCTCAAAATACGTACATGATCTTTTTATTCTTTGTGATATGAATATTGCTGAGGAATTAATAGAGTAATAGGTTATTAGTCTTGATATCAATATTAAAGGTCACCTGTTTCAACCGATTCAGACTTCTTGATTCAATCTCATTTAGAGAATGGATTTTATCCAAAGATAAATCATTATTATCAAAATGTTTTCTCCACATGTGCATTAAAATGCAAATACTGAAATTCAAATTACCAGTTGCCTTCTTGTGGTTTAATAATCACAACATTTTTATTTCCAGGTCAAATGCCACTGATTTCAACTCACAAGATTATGAAATGAGTTGATTTAGAGTGTGTGCCGGAATGAATAGTGGGGGGGGGCTGGTAATGGATCAAGCTAAGTGAAGTTGTAAAAATAAAATCATGCCAGAGTGAAGAAGAGTTAAAATATGCTGAATTCCTTTCCATTTGGGGTTTAATATTCATTCAGCTCATTAAGTAGAGAATGGATTAGGCTAATCCCAACTGTAATTATACATTCTATCAGGCATATAAAGGTAAGCTAGAGAGTGAGTCTGCATTGCCATAAAATTCAGGTTTGAGATAATCAGCACAACAGAATTAAGCTGTCAATGAATGACATTCATTATGTGGCATAAGCCTAAAACAGATGCAAGTAACTCAATGTTGGCTGTATAGTAGATGTCAAGAAACAAATATATTTAGCTAACTTCTCAAGTTTTAGGAAAATACTTATATGGTAATTCTACTGACAGGCTTTTAGATAATACACATTGAAGCTAGAAACCAGTATTTTTTGTTTTAACCTCTAGGGGAAGCGAGTAGAAATCAGAGTAGAAATCAAGATGATCATGTTAGAATACTATGTTATTTTTGTTGTTGTTGTTGTTTGTTTGTTTGTTTGTTTGAGATGGAGTCTCGCTCTGTCACCAGGCTGGAGTGCAGTGGCGCGATCTCGGCTCCCTGCAACCTCCGACTCCCTGGTTCAAGCAATTCTCCTGCCTCAGCCTCCCGAGTAGCTGGGATTACAGGCACGCACCATCACGCCCAGCTAATTTTTGTATTTTTAGTAGAGACGGGGTTTCACCATGTTGGCCAGGATGAGAATACTATGTTCTTTAACAGTGTACATGTGAGACTAAATGTTAGATTTCTATCCTTGATTTGGTGACCCTTTAGAATGAGTTTGCATTTCTCAATTTATGAAGCAAGAATTAAAACAAAGACAAACTTACTATTTTGGCTCTAATTTGTCAAAATACTAGGTTATTACAGTTTTTACACTGATCCGGATGCAAAATTCAAAAATAGTTTAGAAATTTGGATCTTCAACTGTTTGCCTTTTTCACCCCTATCATATACCATTTCTTAATCAGTGTGGCAGTTGAGTCAGATATCTTTCTGGTACTGTTATAATTCCTCCCCTTGTTTGGTGACTAGTTCCAGTCCTTTTAAATGTCCACCAACATTATCCTATTTCAGGTCCTACCTCAAACTGTTACAACTCAAGATTTCAGGCAAGTTCAATGAGAAAAATGAGAAAGAATTAAACAGAGAGTATGTGTAAGGGAGTTATTATAATGTTGTATAGGAGAATCTAATCTAAGTAAAATGAAAAGTAACGATATTGTAGTGGGTTGAGAGAAGTGGCAGAAAACATACAAACCTGGTAGATTGTTGGTCCTTCTAAGGTCAAAGAATTGTTGAAGTCAGGGTACTGGAAGAAGCAGTCTTCAGAGAGTACCACAGTTTCTTTGTCCAATCAATCATTGATGAAGACTTAGGTTGAGTCCATGACTTTACTATTATGTATAGTGCTGCAATAAACATACAAGTGCCGGCATCTTTTTGATGTAACAATTTCTTTTACTTTGGGTAGATACCTAGTAGTGGAATTGCTGGGTTGAATGGTAGTTCTATTTTTAGTTCCTTGAGAAATCCTCATACTGTTTTCCATAGAGGTTGTGTACTAGTGTGCATTCCCACCAACAGCGTATAATTATTCCCTTTTATACACATTCTCCCTGACGTCAAAAAAGTTATTTTTTGACTTTTTATTTTTTGAGACAGGGTATCACTCTGTTACCCAGGCTGGAATGCAGTGGCATGATCATGGCTCACTGCTGCTTTGACCTCCCCACGCTCAGGTGATCCTCCCACCTCAGCCTTCTGAGTAGCAGGGACGACAGGTGCTTCCCACCACGCCCAGCTAATTTTTGTATTTTTTGTAGAGACAGGGTTTTGCCATGTTGCCTAGGCTGGTCTCGACCTCATGGACTTAAGAGATATGCCCACGTTATCCTCCCAAAGTCCTGGGATTACAGGCGTGAGGCACTGTGCCTGGCCTTTGACTTTTAGTCAGAGCCATTCTGACTGGTGTGAGATGGTATCCCGTTGTGGTCTTAATTTTCTCTGATGATTAGTGGTATTGAGCATTTTTCCTATGTTTGTTGGCCTCAAAAGAAGTATGTCTTCTTTTGAGAAATGACTGTTAAGTGCTTTCCCCACCTTTTTAATGGGGTATTTTGGTTTTTATTTTTTCTCTTTATTTGTTTGAGTTCCTGATAGATTCTGGGTATTAGTCCTTTGACAGATGCTGATATGGTTTGGCTCCGTGTCCCCACACAAATCTCATGTCCAGTTGTAATTCCCAATGTTGAGGGAGGGACATAGTGGGAGGTGACTGGATCATGGGGGTGGATTTCCCCCTTGCTGTTCTCATGAGAGTGAGTGAGTTCTCACAAGATCAGGTTGTTTAAAAATGTGGCACTTCCCCTTTTGCTCTCTTCCTCTTGCTCCAGTCCTGTAGGTCATGCTAGCTTCCCCTTCACCTTCTGCCCTGATTGTAAGTTTCCTGAGGCCTCCCCAAGCCATGCCTCCTGTACAGCCTGCAGAACCATGAGCCAATTAAACCTCTTTTCCTCATAGATTATCCAGTCTCAGGTAATTTTTATAGCAGTGTGAGAACATACTAATACACATGCATAGTATGCAGACATTTTTCTCCCATTCCGTAGGTTGTGTTTACTCTGTCAGCTATTTCTGTTGCTGTGCAGAAAGAAGCTCTTTACTTTAATTAAGATCCATTTGTCTATTTTTGGTTTTGTTGCATTTGCTTTTGAGGTCTTAATCATAAAGTAGTTTTTAGGCTAATGCCCAGAAGGTTATTTCCTAGGTTTTCTTCTAGAATTTTTATAGTTTTAGGTCTTACATTTAAGTTCTTAATCCATCTTAAGTTTATTTTTGTATATGGTAAGGAAACTTTTTTTGAGGATGAATAAGCATATACAGGTAATGACTAAATCAGCATGTGATTATAGAATGATTGGCTGAGGAGAAGCTCATGGATGAAAAGGAGGCCTAGAAACAGAGTGCCTAGGGTAAACAGATATCTACATTGACATCGAAGTTGCCAATAGTTATGAGAGGTTTTATTGAGAGTGTCATGCATACAGTAAATAAGTAAACAGAGTTGTGTATGTATGAATGAACAATTGGATATATGCATGTATATATGCATGCATGCATGTATTTAAGATTGAGTTCAAATACAGTGTTGCTCTAATTTAGTCTTAGCTGGTGCATTTAATAATTTTTTTAAAAAACAATTTAAAAGCACAACCACTCTCCTGGTCCCAATCATATACTGTTTTGTATTGTGGTGAAATTAGTACATGTTTTACCTTTTCTCCTTCAAGAAAATCATAATGGCTAATTCTTTCTATCTTCCAAAGCTATTTTATATCAGAAATACATTTTTTTTAAATTTCAACTTTTATTTTAGATACAGGAGGTACGTGTGCAGTTTGTTACATGGAATATACATCTGAGATGAGGAATTAAGCAGAGAGTCAGCTTTTAAGTGGTAACATTTATTTTCATCACATATTAACATTTGGGGAAAAGCTGGTAAGCATATATCAAGTGGGATTATTTTTAAAACATAGTGTTACTTCAGGCTTATTGACTATATTAGTCAGGGATCTCTAGAAGAACAGAACTAATGGAATAAATAAATAAATAAATAAATAAATAAATAAATAAATACACACACACACACACACACGCACACGCACACACACACAAAAGGGAGTTTATTAAGTATTAACTCACCCAATCACAAGGTTCCACAAAAGGCCATCTGTGGGCTGAGGAGCAAGGAGAGCCAGTCCGAATTCCAAAACTGAATAACTTGGAGTCTGATGTTCAAGGGCAGGAAGTATCCAGCATGGGAGAAAGATGTGGGCTGGGAGGCTGGGCCAGTCTTTTTTTACACATTTTTCTACCTGCTTAGATTCTAGCCATGCTGGCAGCTGATTAGATTGTGCCCGCCCACATTCAGGGTGGGTCTGCCTTTCTTAGCCCACTGACTCAAATGTTAGTCTCCTCTGGCAACACCCTCACAGACACACCCAGGTTCAATATTTTATATCCTTCAATTCAATCAAGTTGATACTCAGTGTTAGTCATCACATTGACCTTTCAGCTCTGGCCTGATGTTGTGCAGTTTTGCATGTACACCATCATTCCGATCAATTTTCTCTAACTTGGTTTCTTACATTTTTATAACTACACCATGATTTTTAGTAACTTAACCATGATGCAGTTACCACCGTAAATCAATTCTAGAACATTCTAGTTCCCTCAATAGGTTCCCTCATGCCAATTTAAAGTTAATCCCCAATATTAACCCCAGTCCCAGGTAATCATTAATCTGTTTGTCTCTGTAAATTTGTTTTTGTCCTAGGCATTTTATACAAGTGAAATCTTACAATATGTGGTCTCTTGTGTTTGGCTTTTTTCACATAACATGCTTTTGAGGTTCAACCATAATGCTGTACATTTCAGTACTTCATTTTCATCTACTGCTGAATAGTAGTCTATCTTATGGATATGCCACATTTTGTCTCCATTGAATATTTAGGTTGTTCCCAGTATGGGGCTAATATGAATGAACCTGCTGTGAATATTATTATACAAATCTTTATGTAGATATGTGCTTTCATTTATCTTGAATAGATATCTAGGAATAAAATTGCTCAGTGGCATGGAGCCATTGGTATTCTTAAAGATAGATTTTGTTTTCTACAGCAGGAAAGATGTTGATGGTATTTAAATAAACCAAATCCATCTTGACATACTGTCCCAGATACAGAGCTCCTATCTAAAGATGTAGCTAGAAATTTCTATATATTATACTAGATAATATATAAAATGTGATATACTGTATAATATGAGAGAACTTCAAAATGTTTATGGAAATGCATATTATTAAAAAACTATGCATGGGTTTCAAATTTTGTTTAAACCCAAATAAACTTATACTAACATGTTATAACTTTTCTGAATAGGATCTAGTTTGAGGCACCAAGAAGGATAAGACATCAGTTTGAAAACAGCCCCTACCAGAACAACATGAATTCTGCTACAATTGAAGTAAGAACAGACATTACATTTATGATGAAGCTTGAGTGAAAAAACGGTGAAATAATTGATACTTTATGAAAAGTTTATGACGACAAAGCCCCAAATAAATCAGCAGTTTGCAAATGGATAACTCATTTTAAGAAGGAATGAGACAATGCTTAGATGAAGTCTGCAGAAGCAGACCATCCACATCCATTTGAGAGGAAAGAATTTATCTTTTTGTTCCCCAATTGAAGAGGACCAGTGATTAACAGAATAAACAATAGCCAACACCATAGACATCTCAATTAGTTCAGCTCACACAATTCAGACTGCAAAATTAAAGTTGAGCAGACTTGCCATTCAATGGATGCCAAAATCATTGTGCCCAGATCAGCTAAGACAGGAGCAGAACTTTCTATGGGAATTTTAAACAAGTGAGATTCAACATACTGAAGCATTTCTTCAAAGAACAGGAGGAGATGAAACATGGTTTTACCAGTATGATCCTGAAGACAAAGCACAATCACAGCAATGGCTACCAAGAAGTGGAAGTGATCCAGTTAAAGCAAAAGCAGAATGGTCAAGAGCAAAGGCCAGGGCAACACAGGGGATGTTCAAGGCATTCTCCTTGTTGACTTTCTGGAAGGCCAAACAATGATGACATCTGTTTATTATGAGAGGGTTTTCAGAAGATTAGCCAGAGCTTGAGCAGAAAAACACCCAGAAAACTTCACCAGAGTCCTTCTCCATCATGACAATGCTCCTGGTCATTCCTCTCATCAAACAATGGCAATTTTGTGAGACTTTCAATGGGAAATCATTAGGCATTCACCTTATAGTCCTGATTTAGCACTTTCTGACTTCTTTTTGTTTTCTAATCTTAAAAAGTCCTTAAACGGCACCCAGTTTTCTTCAATTAAAATATTTTTTAAAAGAATGCATTGACATGGTTAAATTCCCAGACCCTCTGTTCTTTAGGGGTGGATCAAATAGCTGGTATCATTGCTTACAAAAGTGTCTTGAATTTGATGAAGCTTATGTTAGAAATAAGTTTTTATTTTTTATTTTTGTCTTTTAATTTCATTTTCCACAAACTTTTTGAAGTCTCTTCACATATAAGTAATACATTATGACATATTATATAAACCATATATTACAAAATATATATACACCCACATATCTTATTTAATGGAAATGAATTGTTACTTGTCTTTTGTTTTTACAGCTGAAGGAAAGGATCTTGGTACTATGAGAGTCAAAGGTTGTGTAACTGAATGTGGTAAACTATCTGCTTTGGCTTCCCAGGGGAAATAATGTGTAAGTCATTATTAGAAGTTGAATATGACTTAGCTAGACAAAGGGAAACTTAGAATAATGTTTCAGAATGTGAGAGTCCCTGTAACAGGAAGCAGCATGAAGGTTTTGAAGAATGGAAAGAAAATGTGGCTGGTGTATGGCCTATGAGAAGACCAGGTGAGTGTAGGCCATCAAAGTTTTGGTCTTGTTCCCAAAATCAGTGAGAATCAGTGAAGGAATTTTAGCAGATAGGGGAGAAAATAAGATACTCTCTGCATTGGAAAATAGTAATTGGTCAGGATTCATAGTGAATTCTTAGAGACCATTTATAATCTAGCTGATTTTTTTTCACCTGGATATTTTATTCACAAAATATTTATCAAGTTGATGTACTGAACAGGAAAACATACAGGTGATTGCTGGTTTGTTATGTGCCCTGTACTCAAAGAGGGCATTGGTAGAAACACAATGAGTATTCCCTAAATATTTGACAACAGATCAATTAGCAAAAATAGTCATGAAAATGTAAAATCAGTTACAAAGCATGAAAACAAATATATAAACTTTTTTGTAATTCATATAATTGTATGATTCATAATGAATGGAACGAAGCTATAGTAGGAACTCTTGGCCATATATAATATTGTCCTTTGGGTAACTTTAATTTACAAACATTTCCATATATATATAATTATTGATTATAATAAAAACATTGACTATCACTTCTTTAATGTCAACTGTGCTAGCTACTCAAACTACTTTACATAGCTTACTCTCAAAATAACACTGTTGAGTAGTCATTTTTAACCGTATTTATAAGATGAGAAAACTAAGGTTCAGCAAGATGAAGTGTCTTACCCAAAGTCTCACAGGTAATAAAATGGAATGGGCTTTCCAGCAGTGTTCCATGTATAACCACAGGAAGTAACCTTACTAGATATACTGTTTTGCCCCCCGTAAGCACTTTGTAAAGCAGATGTTATATATTCCAAAAGCACTTCTGTAAAAATAGAATCTAAATCAAAAGCCGAGCTTTTATGACACTTCTCCGGGCTCTTTACCTTGGACAAAGTAATGCGTACAAAGAAAATATAGTAACCTATGCTGTCATTAATAAGTAAATGGACCTTTAGAAGTGAGCAATTTTTTCCCTTCCTGCCTATCAGTTTGACAAGGCCAACTATTTAATGGGCGATTTGTTATATGTTTAAAATTTATCTTAAGGTTATAAAATTGAGAAAAGATGAATAGAATGAAAGGCAAATGACTTCTAAATGAAATAAGATGGAAGCACTCAAGGTAAAGAAAGGAATTATGCTGGATTCTACAATTAAAAGGAAATAATGTACTGTCTATATTAAAGATAAGATTGTATTTACATCACATGATATCCCTCCATGTTCCTCTACATGTTAATACTATTCCAAGAATAGAATATTTCTTGCTGTCACTTAAGAAAAACAGATTTTTCTCAGATTTAGCAGTGGATTTTAGAAGCTGAAAATCATAAAACTTATTGACTTTTCATCTAATAATATTCATGGTCATAAACTAGGCAATATTCCTGATGAGAAAAAAATTACTCATTGTGGCTCTTGCTTCCTTTTTTATTACAAGAAATATATATGGTGCTTGAAACACAAGTTAATTTTAAAATTCTATGTTAGACTTTGCCAGTGGGCTTTTATGCAAATGGCCAATTGCAGACATAACTAAACGAGAGAAACATGCTAACAGAGTTCACTTCAGCAATGCCAATGAACGTTCCTTGTGACACTAAATAATGACAGATGGTTACCTCCTTAGTGACAGTTGCTAACTAAAATGGCCTGACACTTAAAAAAGAGCACTTCCCTAATGACATAAGAGTCCCCTTTTCTAAAAATTATTTGGACATCATCCTTTTTATAATCAAACTATTAATGTGGATACTGAGTTATCTTGAAAAGGAGTTTCTCAACTTAACCTCATGTTTATAGGTGATCCATAAGAATTGTAGTAGTACATGTGTGTCCTGTTCTTACAAAGATGTCAATGTATGTGTACCATTTTTCTTACATTATTGTCATGTGATACATTTTAAGGACCCATTCATAGAATGAGTAAAAAGATACAATATCTGATACATTGCATACAATCATTAAATAACTACAGAGAGCTGATCATGCCAAGATAAATAGTCCACAATGAACATCATGATTCTGATTGAAGATACTTGTCAATGTTTCCTCATTTAATTCATTTCACTTATGCTCTTATATGCCAAGGTGCCAGCCTACAAACATATGGTTAGGTTAAGAAATGTACTGTCTGTCAGCAAACTATCACAAGAACAGAAAACCAAACACCGCATGTTCTCACTCATAGGTGGGAACTGAACAATGGGATCACTTGGACTCGGGAAGGGGAACATCACACACTGGGGCCTATTATGGGGGGCGGGGAGGGGGGAGGGATTGCATTGGGAGTTATACCTGATGTAAATGACAAGTTGACGGGTGCTGATGAGTTGATGGGTGCAGCACACCAACATGGCACAAGTATACATATGTAACAAACCTGCACGTTATGCACATGTACCCTAGAACTTAAAGTATAACAATAATAAAAAAAAAAGAAGAAGAAGAAGAAAAAAAAAAAGAAACGTACTGTTTTGGGCAGCCTCCTAGATCCATATCCCCCATTTTCTTGTAACCACCATCCTTGGAGAGGGCCTGCCTGCTTGTATTTTATAATGGCATGTGGCTTTATTCATTGATCTTGTTACCCTCTCCACCACTGGCTCATTATCTGGGTTTCCCTGGTTTATCATGACAATTTTCAAAAACTTTATATCTGACCACCCTGTTCTCCTAGTGGCACTGTGTTCTTCATGAAAATTTTCCTACCCCTTTCCAAAGAATTTTAAGTAAGGTCTCACTATTTTTTTCTCTCATCCCTCAATCTAAAGAAATCCCAACTCATTGGTACAGAGCAAAATGACCCTCACAAATGTCAGAACAGAATTTAACCCAAGCAGGAGTTGTGAAAGCACAGATCTAAGAGTTAAAATTAATTTTTATATTTTCATTTTCAGTGTACCTCCTGGATTGCCTATGTTGATAAAAACAGCTGTGAAGGGGTAACTCTAGGCAATTGTTTGCAAGGTGTATATATGCCTTAGTTAGAGATGGATTTATAAATTTGTCCTAAAATTACCATATTTATTATGAGAATTAGTGTCTCTGTTTCTTAAAAGTTATTTTCATATTTTCTCAAATAACTATAAATCTATGTTTCCATAACAAAGTCACAATTATGAAAGTAGAAATCATTAAGTTCTAAATAATAAAAGTAAGAATAAGTAAATTCTAACTAACAAAGGCAAATATTGTAAAAATCTTAACCAAAAAGAATATTACTAGGCATAAATAAGCAGCAGCTTACATATAACTTGAAATGACTTAACTGCTAATAGTTTGAAAATTTGAAACCTTTATGAATTTTTTTATGTAGAAAGCTGAAACTGGATCCCTTCCTTACACCTTATACAAAAATTAATTCAAGATGGATTAAAGACTTAAATATTAGACCTAAAACCATAAAAACCATAGAAGAAAACCCAGGCAATACCATTCAGGACATAGGCATGGGCAAGGACTTCATGTCTAAAACACCAAAAGCAACAGCAACAAAAGCCAAAATTGACAAATGGGATCTAATTAAACTAAAGAGCTTCTGCACAGCAAAAGAAACTACCATCAGAGTGAACAGGCAACCTACAGAATGGGAGAAAATTTTTGCAATCTACCCATCTGACAAAGGGCTAATATCCAGAATCTACAAAGAACTTAAACAAATTTACAATAAAAAAATCAAACAACCCCATGAAAAAGTCGGCAAAGTATATGAACAGACACTTTTCAAAAGAAGACATTTATGCAGCCAACAGACACATGAAAAAATGCTCATCATCACTGGTCATCAGAGAAATGCAAACCAAAACCACAACGAGATACCGTCTCGCACCAGTTAGAATGACGATCATTAAAAAGTCAGGAAACAACAGGTGCTGGAGAGGATGTGGAGAAATAGGAACACTTTCACACTGTTGGTGGGAGTGTAAACTAGTTCGACCATTGTGGAAGACAGTGTGGCAATTCCTCAAGGATCTAGAGCTAGAAATACCATTTGACCCAGTGATCCCATTACTGGGTATATACCCAAAGGATTATAAATCATGCTACTATAAAGACACATGCACACGTGTGTTTATTGTGGCACTATTCACAATAGCAAAGACTTGGAACCAACCCAAATGTCCATCAATGATAGAATGGATTACGAAAATGTGACACATACACACCATGGAATACTATGCAGCCATAAAAAAGGATGAGTTCATGTCCTCTATAGCGACATGGATGAAGCTGGAAACCATCATTCTGAGCAAACTATTGCAAAGACAGAAAACCAAACACCGCATGTTCTCACTCATAGGTGGGAACTGAACAATGAGAACACTTGGACACAGGGCAGGGAACATCACACACTGAGGCCTGTTGTGGGTTGGGGGAATGGGGGAGGAATAGCATTAGGAGAAATACCTAATGTAAATTATGAGTTAATGGGTGCAGCAAACCAGCAAGGCACATGTATACATGTGTAACAAACTTGCACGTTGTGCACATGTACCCTAGAACTTAAAGTATAATAAAAAGAGGAAAAAAAAATTAAAACATAATTTTAAAAATGAGGAATGTAACCTTTTATGGCTATGTAAGAGTTGTGCATATTTATGGGGTACATGTGATATTTTGATACATGCATACAATGTGTAATGATCAAATCAGGGTAACTGGGATATCTGCCACCTCAAATATTTGTCATTTCTTTGTGTAAACATTCCAGATATTCTCTTCTAGTTATTTTGAGTTATACAACACATTGTTGTTAACTGCAGTCATCCTGCTCTGCTATTGAATGCTAGAACTTATTCCTTCTATCTAACTGCATGTTTGTACCCATTAATAAATCTCTCTTCATCCCCCTCCTCCACACCCTCCCAAGCCTCCTGTACCTATCATTCTACTCTCTAACTCCAAGCAGTCAAATTTTTTAGCTTCCATATTTGAGTGAAAACATGCGATATTTGTCTTTCTGTGCCTAGCTTATTCCAGTTAACATAGTGATCTCCAAGAATGCAACATTTTGTTGAAAATAAGGGAACTGCTTAGCTAGATTGTCAAAGTCAAAGACATAATTTTTGCATTTTCTAAGGTTTCATAGACAAAATCTCAAGTATAAACTGTTTGCTAAAATAATTTTTTAAAATTAGAACACATAAAAGTTTACAGCTTAAATTTATAACATAATTATTTTAAAGCTCACAGGAAACTTATAACAGATAACAGTCATTGAGGGTTTCCTTGGTGCTATGTACTGTTAATAATCTTATGAAATGACATTAAATAACTGAAATAGAGAGAAATTAATAATTTTCCTCAAGCTTCACAATTCTAGAAATCACTCTGCCCAGAGTATAACTCTTGTCACCATTTAAAAAAAAAAAGTTGCAGTTTCTTCATCTGTTAAATATTGTGAAAATTCTAAAAATAAATTGTATTGTGTATATTTAAGGTATACAACATGATATTGTAAGATATATGTATGTAGTAAAATGGTTACTATAGTAAAACAAATTAATATATTCATCATCTCGTAGTTACTTGTTATACCCTCCGTGGCAAGAGCAGCTGTGACCTGATCATTTTACAAAAAGTCTAAGTATAGTACACTATTATTAAATACTGTCTTCATGTTGTGCATTAGATCTTTTGAATTTTTCATCATACATATTTGCTATTTGGGACAGGAGAGAGAAAATGGGGATATGTAGGTAAAAATAGCATGAGAACTAAATGAGACAACACATGCAAAATATTTAGATTATGATTGGTTTAAAAAAAAAAAGCTTTTGATAATCCTTAGGTATTATACAACTCTAGTTAACCAGTAGATATTATTATAGAACTTAAGGCCACTCAAGATAACTCAAGATACTCAAGATACCATATTCCTGTATAGATCTGAGAATTAGTAAACTGATTTTTTTGTTTGTTTCTTTGTTTGTTTGTTTGTTTGTTAGCTTGTTTTGACATAGTCTTGCTCTGTTGCCCAGGCTGGAGTGCAGTGGTGCAATTTTGGCTCACTGCAACCTCTGCCTCCCGGGATCAAGTGATTCTCCTGCCTCAGCCTCCTGAGTAGCTGGGATTGCAGGTGCCTGCCACCACGCCTGGCTAATTTTTGTATTTTTAGTAGAGACGGGGTTTCACCATGTTGGCCAGGTTGGTCTCAAACTCCTGACCTCAAGCGATCTGCCCACCTTGGCCCCCCAAAGTGCTGGTATTACAGGAGTGAGCCACTGCACCTGGCCTGATTTTTTTTTTTTTTTTTGACATGTTATACCCATCTTGCTTATCTTTCTAGCTGCTTAATTGGGCCTTGAAGGGGAGGAAAGAGCAGATGACAGTTAGACAAATCCATCATGCACAGAGTCAGTTCTCAGCCATGTACGGCCGTCTGGAAGCTAAATTTTTGCGTGCATTCCCCTAAATTTGATTAGTCTCTCAGGGATGAATTCCTGTTTGTCCAGCCTCTTCTGAATCCATTACATTTGTATATTTACAGATAATACAAGTAGGTGTGTGATTCGAAGATATGACAATGAAACTTTTGATAGGAAATTAGATACTCACCTCAGTGGATTATATCATCTGCTATTTGAACAGTACTAAATGAAACTAGATATCAAATTCTCGCTTTCTGTAATATTTCTCTGTTCATGTGTATCTGTGGGTGTTGAGAATGCCTGCTTTGCTGATTCAGCCTCCCTGAGGGATTAAGTAGCCTCTTCCTCCTGGCTACTATAACACTTTCAGCCAGAGACAAATTCAACCATTTATAAATCTTCAATTTACATAGTTCTGATTTCAAGGGATGTCATGCTTCAAATCCCATTTACAGTCAGTTACCAGCAGAAGTCCAAGTCTTTCATGTCATCCATCCTCCTGTGACACTAATCCCCATCCTGCTCTTCATGCCTCTTAACATGCCCTCATTCCCTACATCTGTTCATGCTCCCAAACCATCTATGTGCCCTTGAAAACTGATGGTCTGTAATTAACAAACCTTCTAAAAATCTTCACCTACTTCCCTAAAACTTCCCTTCACTTTTTGCGCTAACTCAAAAGTCATTACTTCCCTCCAAAAGTTATGCCTTCCCTTCAAGTGATGAGCTTTCCCTCTAAGGTCCAGTAGGTATATTGTATATGGCTTGTTTTCCATTGCTATTTCTAAATGATCTATTCTCATTCCTCCTGTTTTATGAAATGTCTTTCATTAGAATTTATTACTCATTACAGTTGTTGCTGAGAGTCATAGCACCTCATCATCTAATTCACTCTTTCCTTTCTTATCACAAGTCTGCTTCCATGCTCGGCATCTTCAACACCACTTAAGAGTGCAATGTGCTCACCTCTCAGTTCCTTGGCCTTCTTAGCTCTAATGATCTTGCTTTCCATTCTACTTCAGCCACTTACTTCCACAGTGATACTCCAAATTTGGTTATGGTCAATAATTATACTACATCTAAATATCCTATTCCTTGAATACATCTAAATATCCTATTCTTTGAATACTCTCTGATTCCAACTCCTAGTCTTTACCTACTCTATACTGCTGCACAACATTTGAAGATCAGATCAAAACTTGTGACCCACTGTACCTACCCAATTTTACCTATCACCCTTAAATACCATTAATTCCATTCTTACAAAGCACAGAATCCTTGGTCCGATAAAACAAGTACTGCTTTACAAATAGTCTCAATTCTCTTCTACCTCTTTCTCTAGCAAAATGCCAATTAAGCCCCAAACATCTTGGGAAAAATCACTTAACTGTAATCAATGGATGTGCTTCAGATATATTGACATAAATCTCAAGATGCTTTCCTAATTAAGCTCATTTCTCCATTCTGCAAGATGTGTTTTATACCTTTTCTTCTCTCAGCACATGTGCAACACTTCTCCCACTGACATTGTTCTTTACTGATGATCTCACCAAAAAAGTCGTTGAGAAAATGTTGCAATCAGCTAAGAATGCCATAATTCCATTATTAATTCCACACCACTGCATGTCTGTCGAATTCACATCTGCCAATTTTCTATCTGTTACAAGGCAAACAGTGTTTTGGTTCATATAAGGCTGACCCCTCCACATGTGCCTTGGACCTTTTCCCTCCTATCTTCTCAGGGAGTCTGAGTTGTCTTTTATATCCATTTATCTTCTATTACATTAGACGTTAAAGACATTTACCAAAAAAAGAGTAAGACAATACCACTCTTCCAATTAATGTATTTTAAAAATAAACTTCAAGGTTCCCATTTAGGATACTGCATCACATTTAATTGTCATGTCGCCTTAATCTCTTCTTGGGTGTGACAGTTAGATCTTTTTTCCTTAATTCAAGACTCTGTTATTTTTGTTAACATGTAATGGGTTTATTGTTATTTTAAATAAACTAGTAAGTAACATATTTAAATTTTATCACCTTTAACTTCTATATGACAAATATTATATATAATTGGCATAATCAAAAGCTCTTTAGTGTTCTCAATAATTCGTAAGAGAGAAGTTTCCTGAGACCAAAAAGTCTACGAATCACTTCCGTAGAGTATAGTAGAGAAACAAGACTGAAAGAATCTGGATATTTGAATCAGTTTTCCACTAGCCTAGAATGCTCACACAGTTATGTCAGAGAGCAGTACACTTCTCTCAGCTATTGAACACGTAAAGTTTCTTTTTAAAAACCACTTACAGTTTACCCTTGATAATTACTCATCCTGCAACAAAGACCTTCCAACGTACTGTCATTTTTTTGAATACTTACTCTAAGCAAGGCACTGGGATGAGTGAATATACAACAAGAAAAAAGAAATAGACACATTTCTTGCCCTCAACAAACCTAGAGAAAATGAGCTAAGTTGCTATGAAGGGAAAACTACAAAATGTGATGGGAACAGAAGGCAGGAGCACATACTCATGGCACCAAAAGTTAAAAAAAAAAAAAAGGCCTCTCAGAGGAAGTGAAATCTAAAATAAGATCCAATAGTTGAGAAGATATTAGGTCTAAGTACTGAGCTGGAGGCTGGGATGATGGTAATAAAGAAATGGGATAGAGTGAGATATTTTTTCATGGAAATGGGAGCAGCAACAAGTATCAAAGACTTGAGGGGAAATAACATATTTGAGGACTTGTAATATACATTGTAATTGGAGGCATTGGCAAAAATGGTATTGGGAAGGGTAAGCAATAGACAGAGAATGATGCAATAAACCTAAAGTTTTAGAGATTTATTATGGAAAAAGTTAGTCATTAAAACATTTTGAGCAGGCCAATGGCATTATTCAAATTGCATATATAAAAGCTCTCTTAACCTGAATTGTGGCAAATTGTGGAAAATGTACCAGATGGATAAAGATTAAAAAGCTGTAGCAATAATTAATTCAAATGAGCATTAACCATGGCCTCAACTTTGGAGTTGACAGTGAAGATGGAGATAAGCAAAAAGATTCATATAAAACTTGAAATATAGGACTTGGTAATTTATTAAATGTGGAAAATGAATCAAGATAGAAATCAAATATGCTTTCCAAAGATCTGCCTTTAGCAATTAATTAGATGGGGATGCCATTCACTAAGCTAGAAACATAGGGTTGGGAGGCAAGGTATGGGAGTAAATATGATGATCTCACTTTTGAACATGACAATTTTCATGGGTCAGTAAAACAAGGAAACGGGGTTGCCTGAAGTAAGTAAGTGCATCTATAAGGCAAGAAAGATGTGGACTAGAGAAATAAGATGGTGTTGTCAGCCTAATGATAAAAACTAAAGACCCATGAGTGAATGAGATTGGCCAGGAGAGTGTGAAAATATAATCAAGGTACAGCAGAGAGCTTAGAGTAACTCTAGCAGTTGAGGTCAAGCTGCAAATGAGCTCTTAAAATGCTCTTTCTCTCTAGATATCATCTATATTCTTATGATATATATATTTCCTACATAGTATTTATCATTATTTGAACTTATATTACTTGTTTGTTTATATGATTTGACCCTACCACTAAAATGTAAATTCCATGGGAGCAAAAAATTTGTCAATTTTTAAATTTGTTTATTCATCATAGGTCCTAGTGCCTGGGAAATATCAGGCATCTATTAAACCTTTTTTAAAAAAATTGGTGTTATTAAATATATGAGAGAGAAAGAGAGAGGAGGAGGAGGAGGAAGAGGGGGATGAGGAGGAGAAGAGGAGGAGGAAGGGAGGAAGGAAAAAATTTGAGAAGAATAAAACAGAAATGTAGAAGGAAATCAGGAAAGTGTGATACTAAGGAAGCCAATAAAAGGCATTCAAGAGAGATGTGGTCAGCAGTGTCAAAAAGCTGTATATTTTATCATTGTATACTTAAATTTCATATAGTGCAAGCCATAGAATAGGCCATCCATAAATATTATGAATGGCATGAATATGAAAAGTATATATTGATTTAGCAACAATAATTGTTTTTCAACATACAAATTTCTAGTTAATAGTCTGCATGAGAAGTATCTCTGAAATACACAGAAATATTTCCTGCTGTATCAATAATTAATTGATACGTAAACAAATGTAAAGCATTAGCAATAAAGCACCCTGGTTATATCTTTGAAGATGTCCATCTCTTGATTTTTGCTGTTTTATTTTCTAGTTATTGTGCCCCAAGGTTTTTGAGGCCAAATCTAATGTGGTCTTATTACAACTCTAATTCTCTACTCCCTTTTAGCCATAAATAGACTCATGACCTCAACCAGATCAATTAGGATCTGTTTCCTGGTATTCTGAATCTCAAAAAAATAAGTGAGGCAAAGATAATGCCAACGAAATTTGGAGCTGTTTCATTCCAGCTGTGGTATTCAAGATGAGATTATGAAGTACTTCCTGCTATCTTGATCTCCAGAGCACACGTAGTTTCTGCCCCTTCCATGCTGACTTTTCAGTAGTTCCTTTACCTTTATCACATTCTTCATACCCTTTCTAATTTTTGCTTATGCTAACTAGACATCTTCTAATGCTTGTGACTGAAGAAAACAAACTGATCCATCGTCTTCTTAAAAAAACAGCATTGTTCTTTTTATAAAAGATTATTTTGCCTTTTTAGGGTCCCTTCAGATTTCACATGAATTTCTGAATTTATTTTTCTATTTCTGAAAAAATAGAAAAAAAGGTTGTTGGGATTTTGGCAGGAATTTCTTTGAATCTGTTTCTCGACATTCTCTAATAATGAGACCGTCCTACCTGGATTTATCAGTTTTTCATATTTTTCAGATGCACTACAATTGTGATTATGAGAGATAATGCAGACAAAAAATACCAAAAAAAGCATTACATGGATAAATTTAAGAAAGTCACATTATGAGAGAATGATGAACTATTGTGTTTAAGGCTACATCTCTTACTTTTAAAAATGATATCAGTGAAAGAATGATAATCTCCTCTCGTAATATTTCCTCCAAGATCTCTATCGGAGAGTTTTGACAGTATAAAGAATAATTCAAATCTTGCATGGCAATTTCTAAGTTCTTACTGGAAATATTTTCAGAAGTAAATATATTCCAACCAAGTTATTTTAGTAAATAGAATTCTACCAAATAGTGTTACCTGAAAATGTATCTGTTCATGTGCCAAACTTTGGTTAAAAAAAGTCCTTTGAGATGATATAAGAGTTTTTAAAATATTTAAATATTATTGAATTTGTTAACATGAGGTCGATATTACAATGGAAGGAACTGACTTAAGAGGTTTTTTGTAATCACACACACACTCCCCTACATAGAGCAGCTCAGTATTGCATATTGCATAAATACTTCTCTTGAACTATGAGTAGTCACAGAATTTTAGTACAAAATAATGAAAACTAATTCAAAGAATTCAGTGCCAGGATCCTTGGGTTCCTGCCCAGATCTGTCATGAAAAAACTGAGGAATTTTGGGAACATCACTTGTCATTAAATTTTTTAGAACCTCTTAATTTGTTAAATGTAGAGGTAGAGAGGAGGGTAGTAGTTAGGCCATCTAAAACTTTATTTTATTGCTCTTATTCCATGGCATTTTCAAAAAATTCTTTCTTTAGAACCAATTCATAAATGGAAGCACCATCTGGCGTCACAAAAGGGAATTTCAGGTAAAGTTTTATTTACCTCTGCAAAAATAGTGTCACTAGTTTATGGAAAATGAAAACAATGTATCAGAATGTGTCACATATTACCTTAACAAATATTAATTCAATTATATTCAAAACCCTACCATATAAGCATTAAATGTATAGGCTTTTAATTGTTTTACTAAATAGTCCATGTTTTGTTGTAATATTATTATTCTAATATCAGCTTGGAAGCTGATCTGAACTGACCATTCATTTGGGAGATGTTTTTATTTAAACAAAATATTATTAAATTCATGAATTAAAATAAATTATTATTTCAAGGTACCTTTTAACCTCTAATCACCTAGTTGTGAATCATTAAAATGTCTGAATAAAAGATGCCATTGAGTGTTATTTAAAAAAAAAATGAATGCTGCTGGGCACAGTGATTTAAGCCTATAACCCTAGCACTTTGAGAGGCCAAGGCAGGAGGATCCAAAGGCCAGGAGTTCAATACTAGCCTGGGCAATACAGTGATACCCTATCTGTACAAAAATTCTAAAAACTTTAGCCTGACATGGTGGCACACACTTGTAGTCCCAGATACTTGGAATGCTGAGGTAGCAGGATCACTTGAACCCAGGAGTTCAAGGTTGCAGTGAGCCATGACTGCACCACTGCACTCTAGCCCAGGCAACAGAGCAAGACCCTGTCTCTTAAAAAACAACAAAAAAGAATGCTTAAATGTGTTTTGGAGGGGTTCAAATCACTCATTTTAACCTTTGTGTCCAATCTATTTTTTAATTTGGATAACCATAACTGAGGCACTGGCATAGGTTTATTTCCAAATAACCTAATTTCTCTGAATCCTACATACTGAAAGAAATGAAGTGAAACATTTAAATGAGGACATTTACATGCACGTGAATTATCTTCATGATATGGAGTTAATAGGTTCCCAGTGTTTTAAAGAGTAGGGGACTGAAAGAGTTATTGCCATGTTGGGAAAAATAAAGATTAGAGTTATCAAACACTAACTTAACTTACGTTTTGAGAAAATCTGACTTCATATAACATCTCAGCTTCATGAGTTAAAAGAAATGAAGATAGAATCCATTGATTTTGTCATTAATAATTAAGTAGCAATATTTTAGAGTTACTCTCCTGGAATTTACTACAGCAATAGCAGAAGGAAAACTACCTTGTATATCTTTACAAGCCTTAAAAATAGAATTTTAAACTGCAAATAGTGTAGCACTAAAACATTTTAACCAGTTTGGTTTCAGCAACGCCATAATAAAAACTAAATCAGATTAATTAATGATAGTTATAAAGCATTTTAAATTCAGAATTAAATTTAGCAACTAATTAGTCTGAAACATGTGCAAAGTATATTTTAAAGGATGTTTGACTATAATCAATCATCAGGTGTCTATTTGCCTGTAAAGATGAAGCACATTGTAGCATTTAACTACCTGTCAGTCAACATTATTTATTGAATACCTGCTCTATATGGAATAGTTAACCTTAAAACAAATCAATCATACAAAAGTCAAAATTTTAATACTAAATATGAGTAAATGAAAGCACTTACATCAACTTCTGGTCAACAATTTAATAAAAAGTACCTTCATCATTTTGCATTTCTATTATGTAACTACTCTTGGAATGTATTATTTGCCTATACCATGAAACTAATAATTTGGGTCTTTAATGAGAAAGCTGAAATATATCTTCTGCAAGTATCCTGTCAGCAACTGTCGTGTAGCTAGGCTCATCCTATGATCTCCAGACAACATTGTAGTAAAAGAATTTTCCTGAATAGATTAATAAGTTATGAAATAAAGGATTACCACTGACCCACTACCCAATTATCCTTAAATAAGAAGTACTGCAGTAACTTCTCTGTATCATATAATGTCATTCTGAGCAAGCATTGTGATGAAATCCTCACTTGGTTAAGTTTTTTAGATGTGGACATATTGTTTTTATTTTAGGTTTCTAGAAGTTTCTGTTAATGTCCCATGTATGTATTAAGCACTTAAATACATCTTACATATTTTATTTACTTTGCTACTGCCTCCAGCTTAAAATGCCACTAGAAAACAATATTAGAAAATTATATAATATGGGTTATTGGAATAAAAATATCTTTACTCCAGAAGTGAGGGTACTGGAAAAAAAAGAGCCTAAAATTTGAAAAGAGGGAGGCTTAACTATTTTAGTTGAAGCCAGCATAAAAGGAAGGAAGAAAGAAAGGAAGAGGAGAAAGAAAGGAGGGAAGGAGGAAGGAGAAAAAATGAGAGAAGGAGGGGGAGTAAGGAAGAAAAAGAGAGGTGGAAGGAGGAAGAGATACATGTTCCAAATTTCTAAAGTGCCTCAAAATAATCTTAATATTAAACAAAAATAGTTACATATAAGACAATAATTTTTAGTCATGCTTTCATCTTATTTAACCTTTAAATAAGGGATTTTAATATATTTTGATCTACCAAAGTTAAATATATCCAGGCAACAGAAAGAACATTTATAGATATAAAGTAAGTTTTTGCCAAAGATAGAGAAGATTAAAATTATATTGTCTAAATTATCATGTTCTTATATTCTGCTTTATAGTTTTAAAGACTGTAGCTTAAAAAGAAAAAAATTGGGTAAGTAGACATTGCATCCATTTTCATAGTTAAAATTGTTCAAGATAATAATCAAAAAGAAGCCAAATGGAAATGTTGGTAAACTTGTACATAAATATGTTTTTATGGCACAAATCAGTATTGCTGCTATTGTTTACTGGCCTGTTACTGATGTTATTAGAGAATGTTTTTCTATGTTCTTAAGGATGGTTATGTTATATATCCCTACACACAAAGTGGTAAATGAAGCTAAGCATGAATTGATAAAGTGAAATTCATTTTAAAAAAATGCTTATTCTTGTAGGTTATGCCTAGAAAAATTAAATCTATACAAGTGTAGAAATTAAAAATGTAATATGTCCATTTTGGTGTGCCCTTTAAATGTCAATTAAAAATTATTAAGAATATTGTTTAAGTCTTGTTTATATATTTTTAGCTCTTTAATTGGTTGTATACACATTTAGGATTATCATGCTTTCTTGATTATTTAATCCTCTAAGCACTTTGAAACACCCTTCTTCATCTCTGGTAATATTCTATGTCTTGAAGTCTACTTTGTCTAATACAAATATGGCCACTGTAATTCCCTTATGACTATTGTTTGTATGATATGTCCTTTTCCATCTTTTTAATTGTATTTGTGTATTAATATTCATCTCTTGAATTCTACACATACTTGTGCCTGCCCAACAAGCCAGTTTTATGAAAATCTTGTGTGGAAAGCACAAGGAGTTCCCATACTCCTCCTTCCCACCTCCTCTAGTTTCTCCTATTATTAATATACTGCATTATTATGAAATATTTATATAATTAATGAACCAATATTGATATATTATTAATGAAAATCTATAATTTATACTAGGTCTCACTCTATGTTGTATATTGTAAAGTTTTTGACAAATGTATAATAACATACATCTACCACTACAGTTTTATATATAATAATGTCACTGCACTAAAAATCCCTGGACCTATTCATCCCTCTCTCCAACCTCGTGAACCCCTGCAACTACTGATCTTTTTACTGTTTCCATAGTTTTGTCTTTTACATCATCTCATTTAGTATACAGTATGTGGCCTTTTCAAATTGACTCTTTCACATAGCGATATGCATTTAAGTCTTCTCCATATAATTTCATGGCTTCATAGCTCATTTCTTTTTTTTATCACTGAATAATATTTATTGTCTGCATGTACCACTGTTTATATATTCACCTATTGAAAAATGTCATAGTTACTTCTATGTTTTGGAAATTATGAATAAAGCTACTATAAATATTCATGTGCAGGTTATTCTGTGGTATATTAATCAGGCTTCTCCAGAGAAACAGAAAAAATAGGATGCATGTATTTGTGTGTGTGTGTGTGTGTGTGTGTTTAAAGAGAGAGAGGGAGGGATGGAGGTGGAAAGAGAAGGAGATATTATAAGAAAGTGGCTCACATGATGATTATGTTATGAAGGGTAAGAAGTCCCAAGATCTTATAAGAAAGTTGGAGATCCAGTAGAGCCTGTGTGTATATCTAGTCTGAGTCCAAAGGCCTGAGAACCAGGAAAGCCAAAGGCATAATCTTCAGCCCAAAACCACAGAGGCTCAATACCCCAAAAGAGCCAATGTTTTAGTTTGAAAAGACCAACACTCCCAGCTTAGCCAGTCAGCAAGGAGGAGTTTCCTCTTACTCAGCTTTTTATTATAGTCAGGTTTTCAGTTGATTGAATAAAGCCCACTCACATCAGGGAGGCTTATCTCTTTTACTCAGTTTACCTTTTCATATGTTAATCTCATTCAGAAGTACCCTCACAGACATACCAGGGATAGTGTTTGGCCAAATGTATAGGCACCCTGTGGCATCTTGGTTACTTCCAAGTTTGGGCAATTATGAATTAAGCTTTTATAAACATTTATAGACAAATTGTGTTCAAACTGTCTTCAAAAGCAGCTGTATTATTTTGCATTTCCACCAGCAATGAATGAGAGGTCTTCTTGCTCCACATTCTCACCCATGATTTCCTGTTGTCAGCACTTTAAATTTTAACCATTCTAAGAGGTATGTACTGGTATCTTATTGTTGTTTTAATTTGCAATTCTCTATGACATGTGACTTTGAACATCTTTTCATATGCTTATTTGCTATTTGTTTATCATCCTTGTTGCTATATCTCTTCAGATCGCAACTGAATTTTGGCAAACAGAAAAATAAAACTGGATCCTTATTTCAACACCATATATCAAAGTCAATTCAAAATGGATTAAAAACTTAAACATTCCCGCATTAGTTTGCTCAGGAAAATTGTCAACAAGAAGGAAGGAAGGAAGGAAGGAAGGAAGGAAGGAAGGAAGGAAGGAAGGAAGGAAGGAAGGAAGAAAAGAAAAGAAAAGAAGAGAGACAGAAAGAAAGAAAGACTTAAACATAAGACCAAGCACCCTAAAACTACTTGAAGAAAACACAGGGGGGTCAGATGACAGCTGAAAGAAAGAAAGAAAGAAAGAAAGAAAGAAAGAAAGAAAGAAAGAAAGAAAGAAAGAAAGAGAAAGAGAGAAAGAAAGAAAAGAAAGAAAACATAGGGGAAACATACAAGACATTGTGTGTGAGTAATGATATTTTGGATTTGATCCCAAAAACACAGACAACAAAATTAAATATAGACAAATGCTATTACATCAAACTGAAAAGCTTCTTAGTTCATGATGTGTAGCTAAAACAAACAAACTAAAAAGCTTCTGCACAGCAAAGGAAACAATCACCAGAGTAAAGAGACAACCTACGGAATGGGAGAAAATATTTGCAAGCCAGACATCTGACAAGGGGTTAATATCCAATACATATAAGAAACTCAAACAACTCAATAGCAATAAAACAAACAAAAAAGCAATTAAGACCTGCTTTCTGCTGACCAAGTCTTTTTCCTTACTCCTCCCTAATAAGAAGGAAGAATGAAGGCAATTAAAAAAATGGGTAACTCCTCCTTAGTATAGTGGTAAAATATAAACATTAAAAAAGTTTTGGGGCCAGTTCGGCGGCTCACACCTGTAATTCCAGCACTTTTGAAGGCCAAGGTGGGCAGGTCGCCTGAACTCGGGAGTTAAAGACCAGCCTGGGCAACATGGCAAAACAGTTTCAAAAAAAAAAAACATTAGCTGGGCTTCAGCCATGTGTGTCACTGCACTTGAGAATGGGTGACAGAGTGAGACCCTGTCTCAAAAAATAAATAAATAAATAAATAAATAAAAGCTTTAAGTTGTACAAATGGGTAAGATCAAAAGAGAAGGAAAGAAAAAAATGTGTAAGGAACCTGAATAGACATTTCCAGTGATGTTTTTAAAGCCATGAACCCATTTTGGCACAAAGGCTTTATGTATGCAGTCATTTACAAAATTTGTTTGTAAAGCCATCATATAAAAATGTGAATTTTCTCACCTGAGTACATGACAAGAAAATGCTGAAATCAATATATAAATCAAATCATCTGTACTGGCACTGTTAATCTAGAAGAAGGTGGTTGCATCAAGAATAGCAAGAATTTAGACCAGCTTATTGAAGTGGGAAAAGAAAAAAAAAGAGCTTCAGAGGTAGGCTTTGCCTCTTAAAAAAATTAAAAATATAGGTCACTGTCAGTGTTGTGCTTTGGAGTTAGGAGCCAAAAACAAACAAACAAACAAAGAAGTCATCATCTGTGAAAAGATAAAAGAAAAAGACTTTGCATGCATTGAAGTATACAGAAAAAGAAAACAATTCTTAAAATAAAATAAAGTGGATATATTTGGGAGCTTTAGCAATGGACATACAGAATGGAGTGATAGACACTGGAGGCTCCAAAAGGTGGGAGGATGGCAGCGGGAGGAGGGATGAAATCCTACCTATTGGGTACAATGTTCACTATTCTGGTGATGGGTATGCTATGCAATATACTTCACCACTATGCAATATATCAAAGCAACAAAACTGCACTTGTACTCCTAAATCCATAAAAATAAAAAATTATCTTGGCTGAGACCTCTTTACAAAATAATAAAATAAAAAAAAATTTTTAAAAGAGAGAGAATAGTAAGAGCAGAGAAAGGACATTTAGTCTATACTTTCAAATGGACTCGATCATTTGACACAATAAAGTTGTTCATTGAATCTTCACAGAGTATTATAAAAAAGTTGTTCATTTGCAGAATTTCCCAACAAGTTAGTATAGATTACATGCTCTTTGATAAACGTAACAATAAATTTAATTTTTTCTCTTTAGTATTTGCTTTAAGTGAAAAATCCTGAATTTCTTCAGAGGAGGTATAAAAGAGAGAGGGGGAGAAACCTTTCAAACTTGTAGGGATTTCCGATGCCAGTAAACCATGAAATATGAGAGTATATTTAGCAATCATGGTGATTTAGCTCATGGTAATTGGCATATGTATAACTATAATTTGCATTCCAGTTATTTAAACTGAGATATTCTTGATCAGGTTGAACACATTGTGAGTAGAAGATCTCTTTCCCCAGGAAATAGGATGGAGAGAGTCTTTGGAGAATGGCCTCACTGAACTGGTAAGTCAGCGTCCTCTGGATTCTGGTGATTTCCTGTCTTCTTCCGTAATTTCTCAGTGCCCTGGCCATTTTCTGGTAAGTCGTGGTCTTCCTGTTGCCTTTTCTTTTCCCCCAAAGCTCGGCAAGTTTTTCTTTGTTTTTTGATACAAACCGAAAGATGCCTTTGGTTTTATCTACCCACTGAATACAAGACGCCATCTCAGGATTACACAGGGATCCATGAAGGTATTCAAACAGTTGGAGCTTCTTCCTGCCTTTTCTCCCCTTTTGCTGGAGAATAGTGGGTTTTACCAGCTGGTTTTCAGTTATGTTCTGCAGAGATTGATGAATATTTCCTTCAAAACAGAAGTCCACAGCACTGTTAATTACCGTTCTCCAATTATAGACAGTCTCCTCTGTAGGCAACACTCCATAGCAACTGGAATTTCTTTTGACATGAGGACAATGGTTGATTAAAGCCAGGTAATTTTTGTAATCTGGCGAGTACTGAAGATCTCCAGTTGAATGTTGCCTCAGAACCTCAAAAGCATCCTCAAATGCTTGACCGAGCTTATCTTATTCAACACATGTCATATTTCATTAATAAATTGACAATTCTGTTCTTTAGCAATTGTTGCCAGAAGACACTTCAACCCTTTATAGAGATGTTTCATTAATATCAGAATGGTAAATTCAATGGTAGACTCTCATGAAAATAAAAAAGTTTTTTCCAGTGCAATGGCTCTGATGAAAAAATAGTAATAATTTTTTTAAAAATAGAATTGTTAACACACAACCATCAAGAACACACTGGCAGAGTTGCATTAAATAGCTGTTTTTAAAGGAAGTTTTTCAAAAGGGGAATTTTTTTAAAAGATACAGTGCCTTCACAATTTCTACTTCATGATATGACCGGTAGACACCAGGGGCTATTATTTTGAAGAGGTACATAGTAGTTTGCATCCCATCAGCCAAAAAAAAAAAAGTTTTCCCATTTTTTAAATTGTTTTTCTTATTGTTAAAATTTAAGAGTTCTTAGCATATTTTGGATATCAGTCCTTTAATATATTTGTGTTTAAAAAATATTTTCTTACAGTCTGTAGTTTGTCTTTTCAGTCTCTTAACCATGCCTTTTTCAGGGCAGAAGTTTTTAATTTTAAGGAATACCAATTTATCACTTGTTGTTTTCATAGACTGTGCT
This sequence comes from Piliocolobus tephrosceles, assembly GCF_002776525.5. Lineage (NCBI taxonomy): Eukaryota > Metazoa > Chordata > Mammalia > Primates > Cercopithecidae > Piliocolobus > Piliocolobus tephrosceles. Next base: position 121,471,375 of record NC_045445.1, read on the forward strand.
TTTGCTGTTGTATTTAAGAGGTCATTATCGAACTGAAGGTTACCTATATTTTCTCCTATGTTACATTCCAGGAATTTTACAGTTTTGTGTTTTACATTTAGGTTTATAGTAGGCATAAGTTAACTTTTGTGAAAGCTGTATGATTTATGTCTAGTTGCATTGCCATTTTGCACATGGATATTCAGATTTTCTAACACCATTTGTTTAAAAGGCTATCATTTTCCTTTACTAATTGCCCTTACTCCTTTATCAAAGATCAGTTGACTATATGTGCATGTGTTTATTTATAGGTTCTATATTCTACTCCACTGATAGAGTTGTCTATTATTTTACCAATACCATGCAATTATATCTTAATTATTATAGCTTTGTTGTAAATCTTGAAGTTGGGTAGTGTGGAATCTCCAACTTCGTTCTTCTCCAATATTGTAGTGGCTATTCTCTGTCCTTTGTCTATCCTTATAAATGTCAAAATCAGTTTCTTGATAATCCACAAAATAATTTACCAGATTTTTATTGGGATTGAGTTGAATCTATAGAGCAATTTGAAAAGAACTGACATCTTCAGAATATTGAGTCTTCTGATATATGAAGATAAAATACTTCTCCATTGACTTAGATCTTCTTGGATTTCTGTCATTAGAGATTTAGAGTTTTCCTTATATCGACTCTATAAATATATTAGATTTGTAATTATTTCAATTTTTGATGCTAAAATAATATATTTTTTAACTTCAAATTCCAATTGTTCATTATTGATATTTAAGCAAGCAATGGACTTTTGCATAATAACCATGTATCCTGCAACCTTGTTAAATCACTTATTGGCTAAAAGGGTTTTGTTGTTGCTTTTGTTGTTGTTGTTGTTGTTTTGACACTTTTTAAATGTAAATATAATGTCACCCATGAAAAGACAGTTTCATTTTTTTTTCTTTCCAGTCAGTACATCTTTTATTTTCTTTACTCATATTTTGCATCAGCTAGGAATACATGCATGATGTTGAATAGATGTGGTGAGAACAGATATCCTTGCCTTGTTTCTAACCTAACTTTACATCTTAAAGAACTAGAAAAACAACAAACTAAATCCAAAGCTATCAGAAGAAAAGAAATACTAAATATTAAAGTAGAGAAAAACAAAATAAAGAGAAAAGCAATAGAGAAAATTAACAAAACTTAAGATTTTGTTTTTCACACACATTAACAAAATTCACAAAACTTTTACCAGATCTACTAACAAAAAAGAGAGGCGACTCAAATAATTAAAATTGGAAATAAAATATGGGTCATTATGACTCATTTTTAAAAAAATAAAAAAGATTATAACAAAGTACTATGAATGATTGCATGTTAACAAACTGGATATACTGGATGAAATGGGCAAATTCCTGGAAACACACAAAATATCAAGACCAAATCATCAAGAAATAAAATATCTAAACATGCCTATGATGAGTAAAGAGATTGAATGAGTAAACAAAACTTTCCAAAAGCCTGGGCACAGTGGCTTATGCCTGTAATCCCAGGATTAAGGATCACTTGAGCCTAGGCAATTGAGCTATGGTGAGATATGATCATAATATTGCACTCCAGCATGGGCAACAGAGTAAGACACTGCTTCTAAAAAATAAAATTAAAATTAAAAAATAAATAAAAATAATAAATCAAGACCTTCCAATAAAGAAAGGTACATGGGACCAAATGGTTTCACTAGAGAATTCTACCCAGCATTTCAAGAAGAATTAACACCAATCTTTGTAAAACTCTTCCAAAAACTTGAAAAAGTGTGAACGTTTCTAAACTCATTCCATAAGACCAGCATTACCTTTATACAAAAGACAAACACACTATAAGAAAAGAAAAATAAAGATAATTATCTCTCATGAATTTTAATGCAAAAATTATCAACATACTACTAGCAAAGCAAATTCTACAATTTATTAAAAGGATTATACACCATGACCAAATGGGATTTATTTCTGGAATGCAAGTGCAAGGTTGGTTTACCATATGAAAATCAATCAATGTAATATGCCACATTAACATAATAAAAAAATCTACATGATCATCTCAATTGATGGAGAAAGAAGCATCAGGCAAAATTCAATATCCTTTAATAATAAAAACACTCAATAAACTAGGAATAGATAAAAACTATCTCAATATAATGCTACATATGAGAAGACCAAAACTAACTCATTCAATGGTGAAAGACTAAGTCATTTCTCTAAGATTAGGAACAAGAAAAGGATAGCACTTTTGCCACCTCTACTCAACGTGCTACTGTGAAGTCATAGCCAGGGCAATTAGAAAAGAAAAAAAAAATAAGACATTCAAATAGTAGAGGAAGAAGTTAAATTTCCTCTGTATGCAGACAAAATGATATCCGTAGAAAACCCTAGAGATTCCACAAAAATTTACAACTGATAAATGAATTCAGCAAAGTTACAGAATACAAAATTAACACAAAAGCAGTTGTGTTTCTTTATACTGACAATGAACAATCTGAAAAGGGAATTAAGAAAAGTATTCCAGCTCTGTATCTTCAGCCTACTTAACATGAAGATGAGAATGAAGCCTTTGTGATTATCTATTTCCATTTAAGAATAATTGGAGATACATAAATGCAAATCATTATGGAGACTTTCCATTTGGTATCTAAGAGAGATGGAAATGTTTGCAATTTCCTAGAAGGAGGATTATTAATAGGAGGATGTGACAACAAACTAATTTATAGACATTATTCAACATTATATTTTCTCTTCTGTGTGGACTCTTCAGAAAGTAAAATTGGCATTTTTAGATCTAATTCAAAACAAAGCCAGTTGACTATACCCCACTTACACCAGAGTCAAACCCTCAAGAGTATCAAAGACTATAAAAGCAAAAAACCTTATCCAAAGGACGGCAACTTCAGAGATTAAAGGAACATCAACTGACACAGATGAGAAAGAACAAGCTCAAGAATTCTGTCAATTCAAAAAGCCAGAGTGGCTTCTTACCTCCAAATGACTGCAATAGCTCTCTAGTAGTAATTTTAACAAGGTTGAAATAGCTAAAATAACACACATAGAATTCAGAACCCAGACAGGAATGAAGATCATCAAGATTCAGGAGAAAGTTGAAATCCAATTCAACGAATCTAAGAAATCCAATATAATTATACAAAAGCTGAAAGACAAAATAGCCATTTAAAGGAAGAACCAAAGTGATCTGATAGATCTGAAAAGCTTACAACAATTATTTAATAATACAATCAGACGTATAAAGAGCAGAATAGATGAAGCTGGGGAAAGATTCTCAGGGCATGAAGACTGCTCCTTGGAATCAACATAGTCGACAAAAAAAAAAAGGAATGAACAAAACCTCCAAGAAATACAGGATTATGTAAAGAGACTGAACCTACAACTCATTGGAATCCCTGAAACAGAGGGAGAGAAAGCAAGCAACTTGGAAAACATATTTAAGGATATTGTCCACAAAAATTTTCCCAACCTCACGAGAGAGGTCAACATGCAAATTTGGAAATTTCAGAGGTCATTTTTATAGTTTCCTGTGGGATACCCACAAGACACATAATCATCAGATTCTGTAATATCAATGTGAGAGAAAAAAATACTTAAGGCAGATAGAGAGAAGGGGCAAGACACCCACATAGGGAACCCTATCAGACTAAGGCAGACCTTTTAGTAGAAACCTTACAAAGTAGAAAAGATTGGGGACTTATATTCAGCATTTTCAAGGAAAAGAAATTCAAACCAAGAATTTTATATATAGCCAAATTAAGCTTAATAAATGAAGGAGAAATAAGACTGTTTTCACACAGGAAATGCTAAGAAAATGTGTTACCACCAGAACTGCTCTATAAGAGGTCCTTAAAGGAGTACCAAACATGGAAATGAGACCATTACTGACCACCACACAAACATACTTAAGTACACAGAACATTGACACTATAAAGAAATGACAAAATCAAGTCTGCATAACAACCATCTAATAACATAACAAGATTAAATATGCACATATCAATATTATCAATATTGACATTGAATGTAAATGGGCTAAATTTCCCCATTTAAAAGGCACAGTTGCAAGTGGATAAAGAAGCAAGACCCAACTGTATGTTGTCTTCAAAAGACTCATCTCACATGCAATGACACCCACTCACCCAAAGTAAAGAGATGGAGAAAAATACTAAGCAATGAGAAAACAAAAAAAGCAAAGTTTGCTATTCTTATTTCGCACAAAACAGATTTTAAACTAACAACAATCAAAAAAGACAAAAAAGGGCATTAAATTGAGATAAAGTATTCAGTTAAACAAGAAGACTTAACTATTCTAAATATATAAACACTCAACACTAGAGTACTGAGATTTATAAAACAAGTTCTTAGAGCCCTATGAAGAAACTTAAGATTACCACACAATAAGAGTTAGAGACTTCAACACCCCACTGACTATATTAGACAGATCATTGAAACAGAAAACTAACAAAGATATTTGGGACCTAAACTTGACACATAACATGCATGTACAGAACACTGCATATAACAAAACAGAATATACATTCTTCTCATCTCCACATGGCACATACTCTGAAATTGACTAGACAACAGACCATAAAGCAATTATCAAAAAATTCAAAAAACCCCAAATAACACCAAACACATTCTTGGACTACAATGTAATAAAAATAAAAATCAATACCAAGAACATCCCTCAAAACTATGCAATGATATAGAAATTAAACAACCTACTCCTGAATGACTTTTGGGTAATGAATGAAACTAACGTAGAAATAAAAACATTCTTTAAAACTAATGAAAACAAAGATACAACATACCAAAATCTCTGGGACACAGCTAAAGCAATGTTAAGAGGAAAGTTTATAACGCTAAATGCTTATATCAAAAAGTTGGAAAGATCCCAAATTAATAATGTAACGTCATACCTAGAGTAACTAAAAAATAAGAGCAAAGCAACCTCAAAACTAGCAGGAGAAAAGAAATAAACAAAATCAGAGCTGAAGTGAATGAAATTAAGATACAAAAAAATACAAAAGATCAATGAAATCAAAAGTTGGTTCTTCAAAAGGATAAATAAGATTGATAGACCACTAGCTAGACTAATAAAGAAAAGATGAGACAGCATCCAAATAAAATCAGAAATGGCAAAGGAGATATTTCCAGTGACCCCACAGAAATACAAACAAACCCTCAGAGACTATTATGAATACCTCTATGCACAGAACCTAGAAAACCTGGAAGAAATTGACAAATTTGTGGAAACATATTAAAACAGGAGTTATTAAGAAATTATTTTAGGCAGATAGTAAGGGTAAAGGTTCTTGGTGGAAATTTTCCTGTAATAAGAAACAATTCCGGAACCATCTCTTCTCTAATAGAAAAGGTGGCTTAAAGGGCCAGCCGGCAAGCTTTGATATGCAAATGTCAGCCATTAGAAACTAGGTTCACTCAATATGGTGATTACCGTCATCTTCTCCTTGTCACCACCTGTGCCAAGTGTGATGGCCACCTCCAAATAACATAATGTGTTCAAAACATCAAGGTGGCCTGTATTTGCATATTAAAGGGCTAAATTGGGAGGGCCAGGTTTTTCACGGGCTATGTAAGCGACACACCTGTTCAAACCAATCACCTGGGCCCTCGGCAAATCAAACATCACCTCCTCCAGCCTCTCATATAACTGACCACTTTTCCGCCATACAGGAGGTTTTCTCTTTGATCCAAACTCCCCTCCCTTGTCTCAGTACAGGAGAGCTGTTCTCTTCTTTCTTCCTTTGTTCTTACCTATTAAACTTTTCACACCTTAAAACCATTCCACGTGTGTCCATGTTGCTAATCCTATCAGTGCGAGACCAAGACCCTAGTGTTCCTCCAGTCATTGGAGCCTTATCATTTTGGCGCATTGCCAGGAATTCATTCATTGGAGTGGCGAGTATGGAATCAATCTCAACCTCAAATCTGTCCTTTAATCTCAAGGCTCTCTTTCAGTTATCCTGTTGCCAAACTTTCTTTCTCTCTCTATTTGTGGTCTCTTACTCTCTCTCTCTCTATTGAATGCGCAGGAAGTTTTACAGCCTAGGGAAGTAATCCTGCTAGGCAAAATCAGGAAAATGTCCTTGCAATCTAGGAACAAAGTTCTCCCCTTCCCCCGCCCCCCCCCCCCCGCCGCAGTAAGGTGACTTGCTACTAAGTCTCTGGCAAGCACATGGTGTTTCTAAGCCAACATCGCCACCTAGTGGAAATAGAAATCCTCTTCATGACACACAGTGCTGGTTCTCTGTGGCACATTTCAGCTTCACAACTTTTCCATTTTGTGCTTTTCTAGTGCTACTACTGTAGACAGGAGAGTTCTGCTTTCAACTGCTAAGAATAAGATGTCTTCCGTAGCCAGGTTTTAGTCCTGATATTGTCCCATTGGTAGGAAAATGGCCATTCAGTTCCTACATTCTTTTGAGGCACCTATTCTGTCTCTGATTAAGACAGTACTTAATTAGTAAGGGGATTTTAAGTTCGTAAGTTAACTGGAACCATTATTTTTTAGGGGTAAGTGCTTTAGCATGGGTTATAATATCAGGCAATCTAGCACATTGTCTCTGTTAAAGGAGCCTTGCCCAAACACAACACAGTCGCTCTGGAAATCCATTTTTCGAGGAGCCAGGCAAATCACACAGGTTTAGAAAGTCAAAGGAAAATCACAGAGGCATATAAACTAAGATTGCATGGGTAAGCATGGTTAGTCCCATCACTTAGTTCATCCGGTTCCATGGCTTGAAGGACCACATCCACAACCATGGGCAGCACATTTAACATGGTGCTGCGATCCAGAAACCAGGGAGGGGAACCAGTTGGAGGATGCTCCCTGTCTTATCCTCCACTATGGGTCATATGAAAAGGAAGGAGACTAAAAGAACATTTTCATTCTCACTTCTTTTTCCAGATGGGTAATACATTATCCTCAGCTTGTAGCCCTCTGGGGTGCACTCTGAAACACTGGAACCTCCTTAACCTCAAAACTATAAAGAGAAAAGCAACTCATTTTCTTTTGCACAAGGGCATGGCATTTTTACTAAATCTTTGCAAGCGTTGTAAGATCAACCTAGCTCTTTTAGCAATCATATTGGCAAACCCAGGGAGAACAGTTCCCCAAAATTAAAAAACCAACTTTCAGTGGAACCTTCTGAGGATCCCCCTTATTTGGGGACCCCTCAAGTTCCCTTCTCATTACAAGACCTGAGGTAAATAAAGGGAAACTTAAGCCAATTTTCTAAATACCCTGATAGGTATATGAAAGCTTTCCAAAATTTAACTCAGGTGTTTAACCTCACATGGAGGAATGTTATGCTGCTCCTAAACCAGACCCTCACTGCAGCAAAAAGCAGATAGTTCTGCAAGCCACAAATAATTCTGGAGATAAGCAGTATATCTCCTATAATACAACAAAGGGAAGAAAGCAGATAGAGAAAGCGAAGAAATAGCAAAAACATTATTCACAATAGGGAGAGAAGCAGTTCTGGTAAAATGCCCAATTGAAACCCCAATGGCTCAGGAGACAAATGGAAAAGAAAGCACTTTTTAGTATGCATTCTACAAGGCCTATGGAAAACCAGGGCCAAACCTCTCAATTACTCTAAACTCTATAACAGACCAAAAGCCAAATAAGAATCCTGTAGCCTTTATGGAAAAGCTAAGACAGGCACTAATAGAGTACACCTCCTTATCCCTTGATTCAGTTAAAAGACAACTAACTCATCCTGAAGGACAAGTTTATTACACAGGCAGCTCCTGATGTTAAAAAGAAACTACAAAAGCAAACTATTAAACCAGATAGCACCTTAAAGAACCTCCTGAAGGTGGCCACTTTGGTCTTTTATAATAGGGACCAGGAGGAAGCCCAAAAGACAAAGAGCAAGCTCAGGTGAAGGACAGAGGCTCTAGAAGCAGCTTTGCAGGCTTGCAAAGTTATGGTAAAAACCAGTGAAGACAAAACTGACCCCAGAGGTGGTCACTGGGTTCAGGATCAGTCTCACAGAAGACTCATGGGTCCTGGGGCTCAAACCCCAGCTCCAGCAGCTCAAACTAACATTATAGTACAGGAGCCCCGGGTGATTCTGGAAGTTAAAGGAAGGAAAGCATACCTCCTTCTAAATACTAGAGCCCAAATAATGTGGCAGGATCACTGTCCTCTAGGGGGAGCTCTTAGCTAGCAAACAGCTGGTAAAGCAAGAAGTACATAAGGTGGGATAAGCAGTAGTCACTCTCCCCAAACACAAGTGATCAATTAGCTAAGTTAATAACTCTTACGAAAGCACCTAAATTAAGCAAGGGAAAGATAACTAACATTTACACTAACTCCAAGTATGCTTTCTTAGTTCTCCATGTTCATGCTGCCATTTTGAAGGAAAAACATTTTCTTACCACTAATGGATCTCCTACAAAATATCACCAGAAAATTAGCAGGTTATTATCTTCAGTTTTTCATCCACAAAAAAATAGCAAGGATACATTGTAAGGAACATCAAAAAGAAATAAATAAGGTAACCAAAGAAAATAAACTAGCTGATCAGGCAGCTAAGTCAAAGGCATGAAAGCTTCAAGGCATTAATGCACTTCAAGCCCCTTCTAATCTAAAAAGCCTCCTTAAAAAAATAATAATAATAAGCCTCAGTATTTCCCTGTAAAAATAAAATAGGCCACTTCTCAAGGGCATACTTTTCAGCCTCAGAATAGCTACAGTCAAGATGGCAATCTCTATTTGCCAGCCTCCAGCCAATAAAAAGTCCTTAAAATCCTTCACCAACCTGTTCACTTGGGAAAGGATAAAACTTATCAATGTGCTCAAAAATTGTTTTCAGGCAGGAAACCAGTAAACTGGTTAAGCATGTAACCTCTCTAGCTCACTTCTAACAAGAATGAACACAACTAGCAGAAGCCCAACCCCCCAAAATAAAACCACCTTTATTTAACCCAGAAAATTTAGTATTAGTAAAAACTCTCATGTCTCTCCTTCCCTAAGCCAACCTGGGAAGGGCCCTACACTGTTCCTCTTTCAACCTTCTCAGCAGTAAAATTTACAGGAATCAACTCCTGAATACATCACACTCAAATCAAAGCCTGAAGAGCTGAGGGAGCAACCCCTGGCGGCCCAGAGGAATGTCCTGAATATCAATGTAAAGAGCTAGAAAATCTTAAGCTAAAAATAATTTCAAAAAACAAGTAACTGAGTAAGGGCTACTCATCTTACTCAGTCCCACCTTTACCTCAACAAATACTTTTTGTCATTTCTGCCCTTTCCTCTCCAAATTTGCCATAAAATATTAGAACTTCTTTTTAATGCATATTTGCAGGGAAATTTTAATTATACATGGGATTGCATTTGTAACTTTGTAAATCCCCAAAGAGAAATGTTATATCTTACCAAATAAAATTTTAAACAAAAATTATTTACTATGCCACTATTGTGAAAATTGTTACAGTCACGCTACTATTTGCAATAGAACTATACACTGTGGCACCCACCATGTGGAATTCTGGTTATAAAATTCTAATTGCTGTAATATTTTGCCTGATTATCATCCTTATAACAGGATTAATAATTGTAGGAAAAATTTAGTCAAGGTTGTTTTGCTTATAGCAGGAGTAATAGTTACAGATAAGAAGTAAGCATTGAAGTTTTACTATCATTAAGTTTAATAGGACTTTTTACTAAAGATTGGTAATATAATGCACTCTAAGCTATGAAAAGAAGTTATAAATAAAGACATTTTATATAATAAATAATTTTGTATGGTAAATACTTGCCCTAAAAGGAAATGACTGGTTGTTTAAAGGAAGAATGTTTAGGACAAGTAAAAAAGTTTAAGTATGCTGTATGAGAGTCTGTGAAAGTCATTAAAAAATAATAATTAAAGAAAAGGAATTGTCACAGTTAACACTGAAGTTATTTTAGCCATCCAATGATGTATTTCTCCCAATCATATTCCAAGTTATAAAAATGGACTAAGGTTATTCTCTAACGGGAAGTCAAGGGGGAAATGCATGCTTTTCTTTTCTTTTCTTTTTCCTTTTGAGATGGAGTCTCACTTTGTCACCCAGGCTGGAGTGCAGTGGTGCGATCTTGGCTTGCTGCAGCCTCCACCTTCTGAGTTCAAGTGATTGTCCTGCTTCAGCCTCCTGAGTAGCTAGAACTACAGGTGCGTGCCACCACACCTGGCTAATATTTGTATTTTTTAGTAGAGATGGGGTTCCACCATAGTGGCCAGGCTGGTCTCGAACTCCTGACCTTGTGATCTGCCCCCCCCCCCCCCCCACCAGCCTCCCAAAGTGCTTGGATTACAGGCATGAGCCACGGCTCCTGGCCCAAATGTATGCTTTTCACTAGAAAAAGTTATTTATATTAACGTTTCTGGTAATGTACAGCGACATCTAGTGGGCGGAAACCAGTATTGCAATCTATTGGTGTAAGGAACAGGTGTCAAACTCTACTGTCAGTTATGGTCTATAGAACCCCCACTAACTGTGGTAATCTTAACACTCATATTCTAACCATATATTGTAAACCTTATAAAATTTATCTCTTTTTGCCTAAAAATAAACTCCAAACGGTGCTGCGAGCAAAACCACACATAAACATGCCATTCTTCTAAAAACCCTTAGATCAACCTCAAAGGAAGGACCAGCTGCTGTTCCCCCACACAATGATGCTTTTCAGCAGGAAGCAGCAAAAAAAAAATCGTCGTCCAACACCCCTAACAGCAGTTAGGTTTACTTCTCTTTGAGGGGGAATAATACAGAAGTTATTAAGAAGTTATTTTAGGTAGATAGTAAAGGTAAAAGTTCTTGGTGGAAATTTTCCTGCAATAAGAAACAACCCCCGAACCATTTCTTCTCTAATAGAAAAGGCAGCTTAAAGGGCCAGCTGGCAAGCTTTGATATGTAAATACCGGCCATTAGAAACATATTCACTCAATATGGCGATTCCTGCCGGTCACCACCTGTGCCAAGTGTGATGGCCACTTCCAAATAACACCATGTGTTCAAAACATCCTGGCGACCCGCATTTGCATATTAAAGGGCTAAGGTGGGAGGGCCAGGTTTGGCTACGTAAGTGCCACACCTGGTCAAACCAATCCCCTGGGCCCTATGCAAATCAAACACCATCTCCTCTGGTCTCGCATATAATCAACCACTTTTCCGCCATACAGGGGGTTTTCTCTTTGTTCCAAATTGCCCCACCTTGTCTCTCTACAGAGGAGCTGTTCTCTTCTTTTTTCCTTCTTTCTTGCCTATTAAACTTTTCACTCCTGAAAACCATTCCACATGTGTCCATGTTTTTAATCCTATTGGCACGAAACCAAAAACTCTGGTATTCTTCCAGTCATCAAAGTCGTATCAATGTGACCTCCAAGATTGAATCAGAAAGAAATTGAAACCTTGAACAAACCAATAATTAATTCTGAAATGGAATCAATAATAAACAGCCTACATGCCAGAAAAAACCCTGGACCAGATTTACAGCCAAATCATAACAGATGTATAAAGAAAAGCTAGTACCAATCCTGTTAAAACTATTCCACAAAGTTGAAGAGTAGGAAGTCCTTCCTAACTCAATTGATGAAAGCCAGCATCATGTTGACCAAAATCTGACAGAGACACAACAGAAGAAAACTTCAGGCCAATAACCCTGATGAATGTAGATGTGAAAGTCCTCAAGAAAATACTAGCAAACTGAATTGAGCAGTAGGTCAGAAAGCTAATCCATGATCAAGTAGGCTTTATTTCTGGGATGCAAGTTCATTCAACATACACACATTCATACATGTGGTTCATCACATAAAGAGAAATAAAAGCAAAAACCACACGACCATCTCAGTAGATGCAGCAAAAATTTTGATAAAATTCAATATTCCTTCATGTTAAAAACCCAATACAAACTAGACATTCAGGATCATAACTAAAAATAATAAGAACCATTTATGACAATAAATGGCAAAATCATACTGAATGGGCAAAAGCTGGAAGCATTCCCTTTGAGAAATGGAACAAGACAAGGATACATGTTCATAACACTTCTATTCAACATAGCACTGGAAGTCCTAGCCAGAGCAGTCAGGCAAGAAAAAGAAATAAATATATCCAAATAATACGTGAGGAAGTCAAACTATCTGTCTTTACAGACAATAGGATTTTATAAGTAGAAAATCCCATCATGGCTGCCCCAAAGCTTCTAGATCTAAAAAACAACTTCAGCAAAGTTTCAGGATTTAAAAAAAAATCAATGTACAAAAATCAGTAGCATTTCCATATACCAACAATGTCTAAGCCAAGAGCCAAATGAAGAATGAAATCCCATTCACAATAACCACAAAAAAATAAAATACTTGGGAATACAGCTAACCAGGTGAAAGATCTTTACAATGAGACTTGCAAAACATTGCTGAAACAAATCAGAGACAATACAAATGAATGAAAAAACATTTCATGGGCTGGGCACAGTGGCTCACACCTATAATCCTAGCACTTTGGGAGGCCAAGGTGGGTGGATCACATGAGGTCAGGAGTTCAAGACCAGCTTGGCCAACATAGTGAAACCCTGTCTCTACTAAAAATACAAAAGTTAGCCGGGCATGATGGCGGCATGATGGTAGCTATAATCCCAGCTACTCGGGAGGCTGAGGCAGGAGAATCACTTGAACTCGGGGGTTGGAAGTTGCAGTGAGCCAAGATCATGCCACTTCACTCCAGCCTGGGTGAAAAAGTGAAACTCTGCCTCAAAAAAAGAAAAGATGAAACACTTCATGCTCATGGATAGGAAGAATCAATATTGTTAAAATGGCAGTAATACCCACAGCAATTTACAGATTCAATGCTATTCCTATCAAAATACCAGTGAAATTTTTCACAGAATTAGCAATAATTACTCTAAAATTCATTTGCAAAATAGCCAAAGCAATCCTAAGCAAAACAAACGATGCCAGTGCCATCACACTACCTGACTTCTATACTACAAGGCTACAATAACCAAAACAGCATGGTACTGGTATGAAAACAGACACATAGACCAATGGAACATGTTAAAGAACCAAAAAATAAAGCCATGCACCAACAATCATCTGATCTTCAACAAAATCAACAAAAACAAGCAAGGGGAAAGAAGTCACTATTTAATAACTGGTGCTGGGATAACTGGCTAGCCATATACAGAAGATTGAAACTGGATCCTTTCCTTTTATCATATACAGAAATCAACTTGGATGAATTAAAAAAAATATAAAACTGACAACTATTAAAATCCTAGAAGAAAACCTAGGAAATACCATTCTATACATAGGCCCTGGAAAAGATTTCATGATGAAGACTTCAAAAGCAATTGCAACAAAAACAAAAATTGGTGAATAAGACCTAATTAAAGAAATTCTGCCTAGCAAAAGAAACTTGAAGCTGGACCCCTACCTTTCACCATATATGAAAATTGTCAAATTGAAAAAATGCTCAGCATCACTAATCACCACAGAAATGCAAATCAAAACCACAATGAGATACCATCTCACACTGTCAGAATGGTTATTACTAAAAAATATAAAAACAACAGCTGCTGGTGAGGTTGCAGAGAAAAGGGAATGCTTATACACTGATGGTGGGAATGTAACTTAGCTCAACCATTGGGGAAAGCAGTTTGGAAATTTCTCGAAGAATTTAAAAGAGAACTACCATTCAACCCAGTGATCTCATTACTGGGTATATACCCAAAGGAATATAAATCATTCTACTATAAAAATACATGACCCATATGTTCATTGCAGTGCTATTCACAATAGCAAACAGACGGAATTAACCTCAATGACCATCAACAGTGGACTGGATAAAGAAAATGTGGTATGTATACACCATGGAATACTACACAGTCATTAAAAAAGAACACGGTCATGCCCTTTGCAGCAACATGGATGGAGCTGGAGGCAACTGTCCTAAGCAAATTAACACACAGACAGAGTACTTAATACCACATGTTCTCACTTACAAGTGGGAGCTAAACATTGAGTACACAGGGACACAAAGAAGGGAACAATAAACACTAGATCTTACTTGAGAGTGGAGTGTTGGAGGAGGATAAGCATCAAAAAACTACCTATCAGGTACAATGCTTATTATCTGGGTGATAAGATCACCTGTACACCAAAGCCCCACAACACACAATTTACCCATGTGACAAACTGCACGTGTACCCCTTGAAGCTAAAATAAATGTTGGAAAGACAAAGAAAAAGAACTATTCTTTATATCCATTTCAAGGCTAATACCTTTAGACAATGGCAGGCTGCCCCTTCACTTCATGAATAGGAACAGAAATGGGATTTAAGAAGAATACTAAAAGAATAAAATGTACTTTAACTACCGGTATAATTAAAATAATTATTAATCAGTGATAAAAATTAAAATTAAAAAGTACTATATTTTGCAATGCCAGTAAAGTCAATCAAAACATTTTATTTTTGTTTTTAGCATAGAAAAAAAATAAACTACTGTACATGTTTACTATCACTGCTGTAACAAATTATCACAAACTTAGTGACTAGAAACCACACAAATTTATTAGCTTACAATTCAAAAGATCAAAAGCCCAAAATGGGTCTTCCTGGACGAAAATCATGCAGTTGGCAAAACTGAGTTGTTTTCTGGAGGCTCTAGGCTCTAAGCTGTAGGCTTGCTTTATCCAGCTTCTTGAGGCTGCTTGCATTTTTTGACTCATAGACCTCTTCTATCTTTAAAATTAGCAATGGGATTGAAACCACCTTTGCAAAAATTATAACTGAGGAAATCATGACAGTGGAAGAGATCAGACCTAACCAAATGCGTATTGCTTCTGACCTCTAAGCTATCCTTGTTCATTCCTGGGCATAGGCCAAACTAACCTTGGGAAGGAATTTAGTTTATAGTTTGATTCTGAAACCAAATTGGTAATAGCCCTTTGCAGAAAAGGCCCTCTTCTTGCCTGGAAACCAGTCTGCCTTTGCAGGACTAACAAATTAGCTACAAGATTAGAAATTATGCTTTAGGGGTCATGCAACCTCTGGCTGCAAGAGTCTGATCCACTTCAAATTGCTCTTGGGGATAAAATCACAATTTTAAAACCTAAGATCAGTGCTTGAGATATTTTGCAGATCCTGCACTGGATGGATCAGCTGACACCACCCAGACTGGTAATCTGGCTCAACCAGTTCTGCCATCCCACCCAGGAACAGAAAACAGCAAGACAACCTTACTTTGATCCCCCACTCCCATGATTCCATCTCCAACTTGACCAAAAAATCAGCACTCCCCACTTCCTGAGCCCCTACCTGCCAAATTATCTTTAAAAACTCTGATCTCCAAATGCTCAGGGAGACTGATTTGAGTAATAATAAAATTCTGGTCTTCCGCAGAGCCGGCTCTACGTGAATTACTCTTTCTCCATTGCAATTCCCGTCTTGATAAATCGGCTCTGTCTAGGCAGCGGGCAAGGTAAATCTGTTGGGTGGTTACAGCATCACTCTACCTTCTAATTCCAACATCACATCTCTTCTTACTCGCTTCCTTTTCTGCCTCCCTTTATACTTATAAGGACCACGTGATTACACTGAACCCACCCCGATGATGTGAGATGCTCTTTCCATGTTAAGGTAAACTGATTGCTGATCTTAATTCAATTGGAAGCCTTAATTCTTCTATATTCTGTAACCTTAAACACTCACAGGTTCAGGGGATAAGGATATGGACATCTATTGGGGGCAGAGGCGTTATCCTGCCTACCAAAAATATATTGGTGAACTGGAAACTCTAGAATGCTATACTTTCGTTTTTTTTTTTTTTTTTCTAAAATGCACTTGAGCTGCCAGCTAATTTTATATTTGAATTCCAAGGAGTGTAGGGAGACACAGAGGCCAAATGTAATTAAAAAGACAATCTAAAAAAACTCCAAAGGATTCTTGATAGGGACTCATGGGTATTTTATAACTACTGCTAAACAATAATAAGATACATTTAGATACCTGATATATGAACAAGTTATTCAAGTAACTAATGAGGTCCAGACAGATTAAACATATAATTGGAGAGAAACAAATAATATAATAACTCCTATCCAAATCAATTTTTATCAGTAGCAAATTTATAATACCAAGGGGAAATACAATAATTCTCTCTATTAAAATAGATATGGACACTATTGAAATTGTAATCCCACCAAACACCAGGATATGCTCTGTAAGCTACATCAATAATCTAACTTTGTTCCCCAAAAGGCAAAAGTAGTAGAGAAATAAAACTTTTTCTTAACCTTTAGAAGCTTCCCAAATGCAATCACGTGTCTCCCAAGACAGTGACAACTTTCATTTCTAAGCCTACACTTTCCTGCCTGTGTCCAGACATAATATTTTCCTGCTCTATGTTCTTTTTATCAGTGCTTGTTCACCTTGTTAAAGAGTTTTAAATCTGCCTGAGAATGGAAATTCCTAACCATAGAATTAATGATTCATTCTTGCATATTGCCTTTCCTCTAAATTTAAAATGCTATTACAGCCAGTCACTCATTAATATCAATACACTTGAGAAATTAAGTAGCCAATTTACCCCAATTTTATAGAAAGGGAAAAAGAATTTGAATGACTTTGCCTTTAATTAAGTTACTACAGTCACACAAGCAGAAACTTGTTTCCTTGCCATTTTTATCACACCAACAGCATAATACAAATACGAAACTCACAAGAAACTACTTCCCTTTTTGTGTATACAACTAATATTGATATAGATTCTTTATCATAGAAAGAAAAAAAATGATGACATTTATCCTCTGCAATGTTATTTTAGGGCAAAATTTATGGAAGGAAATTTGGAGGCAATATGACCAGTAGTTAAGAGTGTAGACTCTGGAGGATACATACTAGGATTTGGTTTATGACTCTTTTACTCAATAATAACGTGATTATTTGGAACAATTTTATGAGCGTTGGAGTCAAAATATGTGGAGTGGGGATGAGAATAACAGCAGATACATCACAGAGTTGGTGAGAAAGAAAGAAAATGAGGTATACTCAGCAAGTAGAATACTCCTTGGTATATTCTCATCAATAATCCTATTTCTTGTATTTCAATTTCAGATCAATTATTTCTGAATGTACACAATAAACCAGTCATTTTAATATGCACTTTCATATGCATCTTTAATAAACTGCCTTGATATATTATCTCTGAGCTATAATGACTTGCTTCTGAATGGGCCCAGTGGAAATATTATTTTCATTAAAAGAAAAAAATGTGACTAACCAACCCAATATTTGCAGCTGGCCATAGGTTTGTTGTCCATCAAAATCCCATGAGTTGAGACAACACCAAGAAAGTTGCATTGTCAAATGGAAATATAACTTTAATCAAAGCTCACATTTATTTAACTTCCAAAACCGGTTCCCACTTAAAAATATGTATATATGGCTCTATCTTCCACTTTACCCCAATTTCTGGCTCAGGGGAGGACAGGTCTCTTCCTAGATTTGGTATATGACAAGTTTCTTTGAATTAAAATGTGTTATTATTGAATAAGTGACTAGCTAATCTCTCTGTCATATACTTTTTCTATAAATGTATCAAGCAGTGAGGTAGGTGGGAGTTTTCCCATTTGAACATTTTTTCATGGTACATCCAGTTATGCCACACCCAGAATGATAAGAGGACATGAAGTTGTGTTTACTGTAGCTTTTCTGTCTGTAAGTTTTCCCAATAAAATGTATTTTATATTAACACCATATAAGGTAAGTATGGGTCTGTGCCCTTTTTATGAAACACATCTGATATTTCTTTACTGTCTTCTAGTAAACACTAAAAACTATGCTGAATAGAAGTGGTGAGAGAGGGCATCCTTGTCTTGTGCTGGTTTTCAAGGGGAATGCTTTCAGCTTTTGCCTATTCAGCGTGATGTCGGCTGTGGGTTTGTCATAGATGGCTCTTATTATTTTGAGGTATGTTCCTTCAATACCTAGTTTATTGAGAGTTTTTAACATGAAGCGATGCTTAATTTTATCAGAATTTTATCTACTGAGATAATTATGTGGTTTTTGTCTTTACTTCTATTTATGTGATGAATCACATTTATTGATTTGTGTATGTTCAACCAACCTTGGATCCCAGGAATGAAGCCTATTTGATCGTGGTGGATTAGCTTGTGGTGTGCTGCTGGATTTGGTTTGCAAGTATTTTGTTGAGGATTTTGCATCAATGTTCATCAAGGATATTAGTCTGAGGTTTTCTTTTTGTTGTGTCTCTGCCAGGTTTGGGTATTAGGATGATGCTGGCTTCATATAATCAGTTGGGGAGAAGTCTCTCCTCAATTTTTTTTGGAATAGTTTCAGTAGGAATGGTACCAGCTCTTCTTTGTACCACTGGTAGAATTTGGCTGTGAATACATCTCATCCTGGGTTTTTGTTTTTGTTTTTGTTTTTTTGGTTGGTAGGCTATTTGTTACTGATTCACTTTCAAAGTTCATTATTGGTTTGTTCAGGGAATCAATTTCTTTCTTGTTCAGTCACAGGAGGGTGCATATGTCCAGGATTTTATACATGTCTTGTAGATTTTTTAGTGTGCATGCATAGAGGCGTTCATAGTAGTTTCTGATGGTTATTTTTATTTCTGTGGAGTCACTGGTAGCATCGCCTTCATCATTTCTGATTGTGTTTATTTGGATCTTCTCTCTTTTCTTCTTTATTAGTCTAGCTAGGAACCTATCTTGCTATTTTTTTCAAAATACATGCAGCCAACAATCATATGAAATAAAGGTCAATATCACTGATCATTAGGGAAATGCAAATCAAAACCACAAGTAGATAGCATCTCACACCAGTCAGAACGGCTATTCCTAAATATCAAAAAATAATAATAATAATCACAGATGCTGTTGATGTTGTGGAGGAAAGGAGACACTTGTACACTGTTAGTGGGACTGTAAATTAGTTCCACCATTGTGGAAAGCAGTGTGGTGATTCCTCAAAGAGATGAAAAAAGAACTACCATTTGACCCAGCAATCCCATTACTGGGTACATACTCAGAGGACTATAAATTATTCTACTATAAAGACAGATGCACGCATATGTTCACTGCAGCACTATTCACAATAGCAAAGACATGGAATCAATGTAAATGCCCATCAATGATAGATTGGATAAAGAAAATATGGCACATATATACAATGCAATACTATTTAGCCATTAAAGAAGAACGAGATCATGTCTTTTGCAGAAACATGGACAGAGCTAGTGGTCATTATCCTTAGCAAAATAATGCAAGAACAGAAAGTGAAATACTGCATGCTCTCACTGTAAGTGGGAGCTAAATGATGAGAACTCATGAATGCAAAGAAGGTGACAACAGATACTGGGGTCTACTTGAAGATGGATGGTGGGAGGAGGGAGAGGAGCAGAAAACATAACATTTGGGTATTAGGCTTAATACCTGAATAATGAAATAATCTGTACAACAAACCCCCATGACACGACTTTACCTATATAACAAACCTTCTCATGTACCCCTGAACCTAAAAGTGAAAATAAAAACAATAAAACATTTGTGGAATAATTAAATTAATGAATGAGTGCACATAGAGAAGAAGCTATACGGTGGTGGAGTGGTCATTCTAATATATTTGTCTTCGATTGTTATGGGTGCTATTGTCAAGCTACTTTGACAATGCTCTTCCCAGGAGTCAAGAGAAGCTGATCTTCAATTTTATTCCTGCTACATTTAAACTACTTCATCAGAGACTACCAAATTGATGATTTTATAATTTGGGGTTCCTTTGGCTCCGTATAATGGAAACTCAATTGCATTTTCAAAGTCTTTAATATTGTTTGACTCAACATACGGTTTTTGAACACCAACTATGTATCAAATGTTGCTCTAGATGCTGTAGAAATGTGAGTTACCAAATAAGCCAAAATATATTCCCTCATGGAAATTATATCCTAGAAAGTAGAAAATAAACTAAATAAAGACATAAATTATATAGTATGTTGGTGATAATTAATGACAATAACTAAACTGGGTATAAGAAGTATAAGGGGGAAAAAGGGTTGAGATATTAGAGTAGGAGGCAAGGTCCCATTGAGAAAGTGATAGGTAACATGAAAAGGTTAAAGATGTTGAGATAGTAAACTACACAGATATTTGGGGTAGGATTACTTCATAATAAAGGACAGCAGAAGATCACAACAGGCTTGTTCAGGAAACAAGAAAAAAATGTATGACTAGAACAGAGTGAGCAGGTGGAAGAGTAGGAGACAAAGTGAAAAGAAGTAAAGGAAGGAGGAGGAGGGCTAGATCTTGTATAGATATATGGCATTTATTGTATTGAAATGGGAAACTAGGTTTTGAGCATAGGGATAACATGATATAACATGTGTTTTATCAGTAGAGCAAGGAGGAATTCACAGGGATCTGTTAGGGTGTTATTATAGTACTCTAGACAAAAGCTTATGACAGCTTAGACCAGGGTCTTATCAGTGGCAGTGGTGAGCATAGACACCATATTGCAAAATAGCATGAATATGTTTACTTTGTGATGTGAATAATTATGTAAATAGTTATGTACTTCATATGGTTTGGCTCTGTGTCTCCACCCAAATCTCATCTCCAGTTGTAATCCCCATGTGTCGAGGGAGGGGAGTGGATTGGATTATGGGGGCAGTTATCTCTGATGGTTTTATAAATGATAGTTTTTCCTGCACTCTCACACTCTTCTTCTCTCTCTTTTTTTCTCTCTCTCTCTCACTTGACACCAAGTAAGACATGCCTACTTCCCTTTCTTCCATGCTTGTAAGTTTTTTTTTTTTTTTTTGAGACAGAGTCTCGCTCTGTCACCCAGGCTGGAATGCAGTGGCCGGATCTCAGCTCACTGCAAGCTCCGCCTCCTGGGTTTACACCATTCTCCTGCCTCAGCCTCCCAAGTAGCTGGGACTACAGGCGCCCGCCACCTTGCCCGGCTAGTTTTTGTATTTTTTTTAGTAGAGACGGGGTTTCACTGTGTTAGCCAGGATGGTCTCGATCTCCTGACCTTGTGATCCGCCCGTCTCGGCCTCCCAAAGTGCTGGGATTATAGGCTTGAGCCACCGCGCCCGGCGGCTTGTAAGTTTTTTAAGGCCTCCCCAGCCAGGTGGAACTGTGAGTCAATTAAACCTCTTTCCTTCATAAATTACCCAGTCTCAGGGAAGTTCTTTATAGCAGTGTGAAAATGGACTAACACAGCACTATATCAATCTAGGGAGCAACATTCACATGGCATAGATATTAACATGCTGCATTCAGTTGTGCTACACAATAGCCCGGAGAAACAGTAATATTCTGGGTATACTTTGAAGGAAGAGATTATAAAACATGACAAGCTAGATGTGTGCTGTGAGAGAATGAGAGGAATGAGGGATGATACAAATATTGTGGATTGAAAAATAGCAAGGGTATGATGGTCATTAACTATCATAGGAAAAACTGAATGAACAACAGGTATGGAGGGAAAAAATAGAACCTTAGTTTTGAACATATTACACTTGAGACATCTATTAGATAAATGAGTACTGAGTACACTGTTATATATACAAGTCCAAAGGTCAGAACAGAGGTCAGGCCTGGAGTTATATATTTGGTAGTAACTAGCATATACATGCATTTAAGGCTGTGTGATAACATGAGATGTTCAAAATACTAAAAATAGATTGAAAATATAAGAGGTCACAGATCTGAATTCTGGAACACTCCAGTGTTTAGAAGTTTAGGAAAAAAGTAGCAGCCAGCAAAAAAGACAAGAAACATGTGGTAGAGTATCAGGGGGAAAAAAAGAAAATCACCTCTTAAAATGCTGGTGACTTAATTTTTCATTAGCTGATAAATATTAGAAATTTAGAAATGACTGAACAAACTATGTTATATTGAATCAACAGACCACTGGATCACCTTCAAAAATGTTAAATGTATGAAACAGTTATATCTGTAAGTGTATGGAAATGTGAATTTCTAAGTTACAAAAGCAGAAAAATATTCTGTACATTTTTACTTGTTATATGTTATCTATATATATGTATATAATATAAAAATGGAAGAGTGTAGAGAATTACACAAATAGTTGGTATCTTGTTTAGTGTATTCAATCCTAAAATAACAAACATGGCTTGTACTAAAAAGAAAGATTATACAGACTAACCATGGTATTTCATATTGTTTTTCATAGTTCCATGAAGATTTAGTTTTTAATTTAAAACTTTTTCTTTAAATCAAGATAAATTGTAAGTTTCGATTGATTCAGGAAAGCCCAGTAAGAAGTAGATGCTAGAAGCTTCCTTTGTAATACATATGTGGATATGGTATTAAAAATGGTACTGGCCGGGTGCAGTGGCTCATGCCCATAATCCCAGCACTTTGGGAGGCCAAGGTGGGCGGATTGCCTAAGCTCAGGTGTTCAAGACCAGCCTGGGTAACACGGTGAAACCACGTCTCTACAAAAATACAACAACACACAAAAAAAATTAGCTGGGCGTGGTAGTATGTGCCTGTAGTCCCGGCTACTCGGAAGGCTGAGGCAGGAGAATTGCTTTAACCCAGGAGGTGGAGGTTGCAGTCATCTGAGATTGTGCCACTGCACTCCAGCCTGGTGACAGAGTGAGGCTCCGTCTCCAAAAATTAAAATTAAAATTAAAAATTAAAAAAATATGGTACTTATGTTGATTGTTTGACACAGTGTCAGCCTCATGTTTCCCTTTATTCATGATTCTTGAAAGGAGATGTGTTACCCAGGATTCAGTGTCTATTTATTTAAAGGAATTCTGAGTTTAATTAATTTTAATTGAGTTGACACAATTTTAAGATACATTTAATCTACTGATATTGAAATATTTGGCCTAAAATAACTTTTGAATACAAGTGCTTTGTGCCATATGGTAAAATAAGAATGGCAACAAATACATACATAGATACAACTTTTAGGAACACCCTGAGACCAATTATGTGAGTTAATTTTGGTTCGTTGAGTATATTTTTAGTCCAATTAAAACAATCCTGTGATTTTCTACTTGAGAAGTAGTTCAGTTCATCAATAGCTAGAAGAAAAGGAATAAAGAGATTTAAAAGGTTGTTGTATTTGGACTCAAGCAGATTTTGCAGCATGTCACAAAGTGCAGGTTAACGGTACATAATAAACAAAGGGTAAAAAAGTCCTCTCATTTAGAAATTGACACTAACAACTTAAAAGCAAGTTGTTGACTTGAGCTTATGTTAGAAGGTGCAGTACTTTCTTCATAAATATGTTCATTCATTTATTATTTCATTCAATAAATATTTATTGAATGCCTAATTGAGTGTCTACTCTATTATAATCATCCTTCCAGGCAACACACAAATGAAGCAGAGACAAAAATTCTTGCCCTCATGAAGTTTACATTGTAGAGAGAAGGCAGACAATAAATAAGACAATTACAATTACTATGGGTTAAAATGAAGTAGGGAATAGCAATAAGATGTGATGGGAACAGGGGTTGAAATTTGAGATATGGTGGTCTGGGAAAGCCTTACTGAGATAGTACTAGAGCAAACATCAAAGGGAATAAGTGATAGAAGGTCAAACCACATGTATATATAGAGGAAGGTTGTTTTAGACAGCAAGGCCAGCAAATGCAAAAGTAGTGACATGGTAGTTTCAGTGGTCTGTTTGAGGAATAGCAAGAAGGCCTTGTGGCTAGAGCAAAGGGAATATGGGGAAAGTAAGGTAAATGGGGGCTAGATGACATAGGGCTTACAGGAATGGTAAGTACTTTGCCTTTGGCCATAAGGGATGTCATTAGCATGTTTGAGAAGTGACATGATTTAACATACACTTTTAATAAGATCCCCATAGATTCCTATGCTGTATTAATGTTAGAGTAGGCAGGCAGTTAGACATGAGCAGGAGAGGGGGGTCCCTGAGAAAAGGGAGGTCTGGAAACTCTCATACCCTAGAGACTATCCAAAATCTGCAATGCTATATATGAGCAGAGAGGTAGGGAAATACCTACGCAGGAAGAAACACACATTAAGATTCCCAGTAATCTCTGACTCTTTAGTTAACTTGTCAGAATGTTGCTAGGTACATGCTGATAAAGGGGGTGATATGGTTAGGCTTTGTGTCCGCACCCAAATCTCATCTTGAATTGTAATCCCTATAATCCCCATAATCCCCACATGTCAAGGGAGAGATCAAGTGGAGGTAATTAAATCATGGGGGTGGTTCCCCCCCCTGCAGTTCTCATGATAGTGAATAAGTTCTCATGAAATCTGATGGATTTATAAGGAATCTTCCTTCTTTGCTGGGAACTTCTCCTTCCTGCCACCTTGTGAAGAAGGTGCCTTGCTTCCTCCTCACCTTCTGCCATGACTGTAAATTTCCTGAGGCCTCACCAACCATGCTGACCTGTGAGTCAATTAAACATCTTTCCTTTATAAATTACCCAGTGTCAGGCAGTTCTTTATAGCAGTATGAAAATGGACTAATATAGGGGAAGAGGGCAAACAGGGAAATTCCTAAGAGATATGCAGGCAAAATTAATATCCAACACCAGGCCCACACATGCACACCAACTAATTGTAAGGGAGGGCCCTACAAGCCTGGGGTGAGAACTAGGTAGAGAAAAAGCAAAGACTTAAGGCAGTAGTGGGAAAACGTGCCAAAAAAAAAAAAAAAAAAAAAAAAAAGTAGAGACTTAGAGCAGGAACTTCAAGAAAAAACCTGACATCATAAAAACCCAGTGCAAAACTTTTGGAGTGCTGCTGGCTCATTCCCTTTCAGCAACTCACACTGCTTCATCTTTCAGACTGTACTGTTTCTCTCTGTATAAACTCTCTGCTCTCTATTTTCCTTCAATAAATTCTCTCTTTTTTTTTGGCTAAATTAGTCACTTGGCAAAATTATTTCTCCCAAGTAAGACGAGAACCAAGGATTCCCACACTTCTCAGTAACATTGAGAATGAGCTAAAGATTATAACACATTCTCTGTGATCTCTGCTTTGGGCTATCCTGTTCCTTCCTTCATCCAATTTTGTCCAATTAATCCATGAAGACTTACCTCATGTGTCTCCTTTCCCCAAAAGTATTTGCTGATCTCCCCTTACAAAGAAGATATAAGAAAGGTATAACATTAAGGCATTTAAATGTCTTTGTTCTAGAAGTGCATGTGTATACAATACCCTGTTATAAAAAATGAAATATAGAAACTATCTAAATTTTATAGTTATTGAATTAATGAGATAATTTTGGTTATTAAAGCCCTGAAAGAAGTAATTTATTGGCATCAGGTAAGTTTTCTCAAATACGTGAAGAGAATGCTTGATCTCATCCATCACCTTTATACATTGTCTTGAATATTTACACAATATTAAGTTGGGAGCTACATCCTAGTGTTCAAAATACCATTGATTTTAAAGCAATTTCAGGTAATGTCACTTAGTACAAACCCCATTATTAAAACGTTTTTAGTGAATAACTACGGTTTCTCTACTCCTCTCCCCCAACCCCACCCTTGCATGACTGCATCTCATTCATAGATGTCACTGGCATTTGTGCTGTATTCTCATATAAAAATTCTCAGCAAGACAGGCTAGGTATTTTGGCATAGTTTTTCTAGTGGAAAGTTAGTGTCAATTACCAGTTTGAGCTTTATGTTTTCAAAAATAATCATAAAATAACCATTTGTTTTAATTCTCCAATACATTTTTATAGACTATCATGTGAACATTTCATAACTAACTCCCATAAGACTTCTTTCCAAATTAAAAGGCTATTAGAAGAACTGAGCCACTCAAGTTCTCCTCTGACAAAGATCTTTTACAGATCTTTGATTTCTTTCCATTGATACACTTAGAAATGTTTTCTTTTAGACGAATACACTTGTGAAATGGTTTATCACTAAAGAGTACTAATTACTTCACTATCATGAAGTCAAAGGGATAATTTCTAGAAATTCAAGCTTTGAAATATGCAAACTATTAAACAAATATAAAGGAACAAAAATGCAAGGAGAAGAAAATTAGTCAACAGAAACTTTGCCATTCTCTGTCAAGTAATTGGGTGAAACCATGAGCCTATTAGAGACTTTAGAAGAAGACAAAGGGAAAATTAAATTAATTATAATCATTTGTTTATTTTAACAAGCAAGCTTCATTTATGGCCAAATGTAAACTATCAATTCAATGCCATCATTAAGGAAGTATTTCTCCCTTAGAGTCTACTTTTTAAAAATATCTGGAATGTGGATTTCATCTGCTTCCCTGCCCTATATGCCAGCTGATCTTGGTAAGACAAAGAGATCATAACTCTGTTAGCATTTTAAGACACCTGAAGCATATTTTTAAGGTGTTCTATATTAGAAGGAGAAAAGTTTGTTTGTCTAGTACAGTGTTACTGAAAATGTGGTCCTGAAATTAGCAACATCAATATAACCTGAGATGTTTTTCAAATACAAATTCATGAGTCCTACTTGAGGAGTCAGAATCTCATGGGGCTGGGGAGAATCCCAAGGATTAATAGGTTTAAAAATCTTTCCAGGTGTTTCTTATGCATCTAAAGATTAAGACACCTTGGTCTAGCAGACATTTTACTTTGAGAAAGGATCCTAAATACGTGAATGCTTCTCCACCCAGAAGAAAACAAATGAAGTGAGCTGAGTAAGAGGCAAGGCTCCTGATGGAAGGTAGATGGGCAAACAGACTAAGGCATAATTATGAAACAGAAGGAGAAAGAAAAACCAGAAAAGAGGAACTCTACATAGTTCTAGGTAGGCTCTTATGGACTGATGTGTTGCTAGTTCAATGTATATAATAATGATCGCTTGAGAGTCATGTTTTCTGATAATGGGCTGTTTGTAACTTCCAGATATTTCAAATGATACAGAGACGCCAAAGGTGTTACTGTTACTAATGCATCAACAGTGTGAAAAATAAAGGGAGTTGTGTCATCCTTTCCATTTTGATTAAGTGTTTACATAAAATGTGTTATATAACATTGTATTGCCGACACACAGCACTGTCATATCTAAATATTAAAGATACACTACTATCTGCTTTATGTATTCATGCAAAGACAGTAGTGGTGGTAATAACTAAAACATACTTTCATAACATTGTTTTACTTCACATAAAATGTTCCTTTACATCATATCATTTTGTCCTTAAAATTGAAGCTATTAACTTTGAGGGAAAATATGTTCCCCAAAATGGCTCATTGATTTGCACATAATAGCTAGAAAACTATAGACTCAGAACTTGAATCTATATTTTTAGAATCAGACTTTAGGCTTCTCTCTTTAGACATACGACCCTCAAAATATGGTCCACAGAATTATAGGCATTGATGAGCCCTTTACAGGTAGTCGGTGAGTTAAAAAAAATGCAAAGAATTATTTATCTTTTTCACTGTATTAATATTTGTATGGAAGTTACAAAAGCAACAGTAGATAAAAGTGCTGGCACCTTAGGACAAATCAAGGCAGTGGCACCAAAGTGTATGCACAGTACTAAAAAGAAAATTCTGGTTTCATTTAAGAATGTCCTGGAAAAAGTAGGAAAATATTAATTTCATAAAATCTTGATTAAATATCTATATTAGCCCATTTTCATACTGCTATAAAGAACTGCCCAAGACTGGGTAATATATAAAGGAAAGGGGTTGAATTGACCACAGTTCAGCATGGCTGGGGAGGCCTTAGGAAACTTACAATCATGGTGGAAGACGAAAGGGAAGCAAGGCACCTTCTTCACAAGGCAGCAGGAAGGAGAAGAGCCAACTGAAGGGGGAAGAGCCCCTTACAAAGCCATCATGTCTTGTTAGAACGAACTCACTATCACAAGAACAGTATGGGGAACACTGCCCCCATGATTCAATTACCTTTACCTATTCTCTCCCTTGACACATGGGGATTATGGGGATTATGGAGATTACAATTCAAGATGAGATTTGGGTGAGGATACAAAGCCTAACCATATCAATATTTTTCAACATTTTGTGTGTTAAAATGGGAAGTAAACCCACAGTACTTTTGCCAGGTATTGAAGTACAATGGTTGTCTCAAGGAAAAATATTTGTGTGGTATTTTGAGAGGTGAAGTACTTGTTTTACTTTTTTCATGGAACATTATTTGTGCCTGAAAGTACTACTGACAGATAAGTAATGGTCGTGCAAACGTTGGAAGATGTTGACTTGGAAGGCTCAAAATGATAACCAGTGAGCCCATAACTTCAACAAAAAACCTGACAATATTTGTTGCCAACCAATCATTTTGAGATTTTATGCAAAAATTCAAATTTTAGAAATTTTGTAATTGGAAGTTTCCATAAACTTCACAGCTTCCCAATACCTAGACTTTTCTGATGAGACTGCTGATGAATTCACATACTTTTTATATTACATAATGAAATGTCAGTGAATCAACATTTTCCAATGACCAATGCAAAATCATAAATGTATGATTTAATAAAATCATACATTAAAAGTACCAGATGTAACAGAGTACAAGGAGTCTATTGATATGGTTTCAAATTCCACATTGCTGCTTACTGTAATGAAATTATCACTTGTGAAGTTTCAGTGCAGTATTAAAGAAGAGTATACAAAATTACATAAATGACTATTAAAATATTTTTCCCTTTTCCAAATACTTATCTATGAGAGGCAATATTTTATTCATATACTTACTTCTATCAAAGTAGCATATCATAACACATTGAAGATAGAAATATATATGAGAATCCATCTGTCTTCTATTAGGCTAGACATTTAAAACATTTGCAAAAATGTAAAGCAATGCTACTCTTTGACTAATGTTTTATTTTGTGTTGTTAAATATAGTTCTTTCAAAAGTATTTTTATATTTGTTTTAATTTTTAAAATGGTAAATATTAACACATATACTGCCACACAAAAAATGCTCTTTGAGGAATTTCAATAATACTTAGGAGTGTAAAGTGGTACTGAGACCAAAATGTATGAGGACTAGCTATAGTATACCACGTAGCAGCAAATAGTAGTATTTTACATTTGTATAGTTCTTCCTAACAGGTCTTCTTCTGAAAAAAAGAAAAATTAGATTTGCTTTTCAGAATGTTTTAAGATAACTTATCTCATGACAACCTATTGTTTACAGATATGTATCTTGTGGCACATATAATTTGTTTTAGGTAAAATTTTAATTGTGGACTTTGTCATGTATCTGTGCTGTGAAGGTTAATTCCAGCAGAACTGAAATTGGCCTAAGCTGTTTTGCTAAGTAAGAAATGCACCTGCACAACACTGACGAATGGCCAAAGTTTAAACGTATTGATTAATAGTGTTGGTTTCTAACTATGAGTTTAAGGGAAGTTTTGAAAGTTTGTACTGACTGGTCAGTATAATTTACTGATTACACTGAGTGTGACGGTTTACATTTGGTTTAGGGGAGACACCACTCCACCAATCCCCCAAGGTATCATCAGAGGGCTCTGACATTAGAGGTGATTACACAGCAAGAATATGCCTATGTGAACAACAGAATATAGGAAGTCCCAGCTGAGACTCCATTTTGGGCTTCTTGGCTTCAAGGTGTTCTATGTACAAATAAATGGTTCCTGAGAGAAAGTATGTCTTGGGATGGCTTTTACAGAGGGAGGAGAATTGGCACTGGAATCTAGCCTCTTCAGACCCTGTTGTGAGACAGTCTTTGGCAGTAATGCATAGCCTGGCTTTAATGCCATTGCCATATTATATCCTTTTCTTCAAATAAACTGAAGATCCATAAGTCATGTCATTTTGTTCCTGTGAGTCATCATTAGCAATCAAATGTACTAAAAATAACAATAACCATGTATTATTCTTTAGAATCTGTAAATATATTTGCTTATCAAATATTCTTTTAAAATATTAGCTATTTGTTAATCCTATTGTTAATGCTATAAGTTGAAGTATATACTCTAAAACATATCAATCAAACTATTTGTGATTAACAGAAAATCATCTAGTAAATTGTCATAGAGAATATGTATTAATAAATATTTCTGTCTATTAGTGTAGTTTTGACAGCAAGTACAGTAGTTATCTTACTTACCAAGGAGCCTGGAAGGAAAGTTTCCAGGATGTATTTAGACATTTACTGATGTCATTAAGTACTCAGGCTCTCGCCAAAATTATCTTCCACACTCAGAGTACTGACATTTCATCCTCAGGGTTATTACCTCATAGTGAGATTCAGGGAATGCAGATGTCATATCCACACATAACCCATGTCAAGTAGATAGGGGGTTTGGTTTGGTTTTTGTTATCACTCGTGTCATTTAGCAGCAAGAGTGGCTAGGACCAGAAAAATATGCCATTTTACCTTCCATCATGTAAGGTAGACTTTGCTGTCAAGTAGGAGGAGGGAGAGAAATAGCCATGGAAAGCAAATACCCATGAGTGTTACAGCATAGTACACATATGTGAGTCCCTGCATTCACATGTCAGGTGTAAAGAGGGAAAGGCAGAAGAGATATATAATAGTAAGAAATCCCTCAAATCCAACTACATGGATGACCTTCCTCTCTATTTAAACAAAATCAGTGATAGATTATTTTCTTGAAATTCTGATATGTGATGCCTGTTTTCCTTAAACACATATATAACTTTTACTCTCTCCAGCTCCAGGTCAAACATGTCCTCTTTGAAATTTTTCTAGACACCAAAGAGAGAGAGTTTCTCCCTCCTATATGACCTTTATTAGCATTGTGTTTAAACCTCTCTTATAGAACTAGTTGTGTTTAAATGATCTGCTTATCTTCTGACTGCCTCAGTAGATTCACGTGCTATAGGAATAGAATTATAATTTATTTCATATGCTTAGTGCATTATCAGCTTCCATGTAATGTGTGTGTACTATCACACATAGATTAAATAAGAAACAGATGTTTTAAACCATCTTTTTTTACAGTGTCTATAAAATGGGATCGAAGAAAATAGGAAAAACTCTTCACCCAACACTACTTCTTAATGATCACACAAACCCACATATCAGGGTATTATATACAAATAGGACCATGTTAGGCTCTTTACTTAAATGAATCTCTATTCATGGAATAAGAAGACTACAATAAACTAATGATATGTGCTGTGTCATTAAAAAGGATTGATAATACGTTCACCCCTTTTATGTGTGAGACATATTTGACCTTTGAGTTTAAGTGCTATAGTAAACTATTTATATCTTTTAAAATTATTAACAAAATAATACCAGGCATCTTCAGCAGTAAAAATAGCTTATTCAGCTAAAATGGCCAGCATTAAAATAAAAAGCTATAAATATGCATGCTTTCTAATATAAACCCAAATGTCCCCTATGGTATAATTAAGCCAATCCTTAGAATTTAGAGAGAACTTTTTATCTATGGATTTCAAAGTGATTCACATGTTATTAATTCCACAAAATTGCCTCTCAGGTGGTAAAGTTATAGATTAGGAAACAGATTTGGAGTTCATTTGCTAAAGGCTATAATGCTAGAAGAGGCTTCAGAGACAGGTTTAAAGGCCAAAGGATATTTTCCTTATCCTATTCCTAGGTCATTAAGTTAGTGCTATCATCATCATATAAAAAGCAGCCATGGGTCCATGGTACAGTGCTAGACACAGAACAAAATATGTTTAACGAACACAGTACATACCCTGGACTAAAATATAAGGTAAAAAATGTAGATGCAGACACATTTCCAAAAACAAAATAAGTCTCGGGATACATTTATTGGCCATAGTAAAATTCTGAAAATATCAAGTAAAGATTCAATTGATGTCTTTTGGTACAACAGCTCCCACTTGGAATACACAGTTGTTCTTTGGTATTTGTGGGGAATTGGTTCCAGGAATCCCCCATGGATACCAAAATTTGAGAATGCTCAAGTTCCTTATATAAAATGGTGGAGGAGGGAAGAGCCACAGTGGCTGATTAGATGTAGCCAGGAAGAAATACTTCCACCAAAAGAGACAAGATCATCAATTAGACTGGCACATTTCAAACAGACCTTTGGGGAAAAGGCACTGAGACTAGATGGATGGAGGATGCAGACCCTGGGCTGAAAGGGGAGAAAGCTGGGCACTCTGTGTGGGGTTGCCAAGTGTCAGAACTCACTCCTGGCCCCAAGCAGCCCCTAGGGAAGAGGTGAATGAAATAGGCATGGAGTGGCCCACTCTCACATGGACCTCTGGGATCCTAGCTGTGGGAGACCCTACAACCCCTAGGGATATTTTAGTTGGCAGAGAGAACTGCCCACAGAGGTGGCAAAGACAGAACTCCAGTTTGCATGGAGCCCAGAGCGTTTGGCACGGGAATGGTGGCAGTGAAGCATGACCATGGGTGCCCATCCCTTAAGTCTCACCATACTCCTATAGGTGACTTTAGCATTTGTTAGCTGCTGGTCCTGGAGGGAGTAGGACTGTCTTGCCCACAGAATTGAGCCAGTCTGATGTGAATACTCCCCTGTCTGCCAGGCTCTCTGAGGGTCCCTTCCTGGCCACACCTGCTTGCAGTACAGCCTCAGCTGCCCTGACAAAACACTTGCCACTGGTCACTGCCGTAGCTCTTATGCTGGCAGCCCCCAACTTCCCATTGGAATGCTTTTGCAGGTGGACCCCTGCTGTCCTGCAACTGCTTGCAGCCTTCCTCTGCCAGCACACATTCACTGACAGCCTTCGCCCACTGCCGTACCAGTGTACATGTACCCTTGCCCACCCCGCTGCTGCACACTCGGCTGTGCCCCAACCCCATGGCCCTATTGGTGTGCACTTGCCTGTGGTCCTCCACAAATGCCTTGCTAGTGTGCACTTGCCTGCAGGCCTCCTGCCAACCTGTCAGAGTGCTTTTGCCAGCAGCACCCTTTGGAGTATTGTTGCCAGTAGACTGGGAACACCTCAGTCCCACCAGTGCAGCAGGAGTGCTGAGCTGAGACTTGGGCCCCTGAAAGCAACCAGAAATGAAGCCTAATCAACTAAACTCAAATTGTACCATGGTCAAACCCTCAAGGGCATCAGAGAATATAAAAGGAAAAAGCCCTATCCAAAGGATAGGAAATTCAAAGATTAAAGTAACATGAACCCACACAAATAAGGAAGAACCAGTGCAAGAATTGTGGCAACTCTAAAAGTCAGAGTGTCTTCTTACCTACAAATGATCACCCTGGGTCCCCAGAAATGGTTCTCAACCAGATGGAAATGTCTGAAATGATAGTCATAGAATTCAGAATTTGGATGGCAAGGCAGCTTAATGAGATACAGGGGAAGGTTAAAACCCAATCCAAGGAAACCAGTAAAATGATCCAAGAGTGGAAAGTCAACATAGCCATTTTCAAGAAAGAACCAAGCTGAACTTCGAGAAATGGACAATTCACTAAAGGAATTTCATAATGCAATTAGAGGCATTAATAACAGAATAGACCAAGCTGAGGAAAGATTATCAAAGCTCGAAGATTGCTCTTTTGAATCAATGTAGGCAGACAAAAATAAAGAAAAAAGAATTTTAACCTTTTTCCTCTCTGCCCCAAGACTTGCTGGCTCACTGCAACCTCTGCCTCCTAGGTTCAAGCGATTCTCCTGCCTCAGTCTCCCAAGTGGCTGAGATTACAGGCACCCACTACCACACCCAGCTAATTTTTGTATTTTTAGTAGAGACAGGGTTTCACCATGTTGGCCAGGCTGGTCTCGAACTCCTGACCTCAGGTGATCCGCCCTCCTCGGCCTCCCAAAATGCTGGGATTACAGGCATGAGCCATTGTGGCCGGCCATAATCTCTGTTTCTTAAAGTCAACTGTGACAAATAACACTATCTAATCACAGGAGCAAAATCTATCACATTCCCAGTCTCAGGGATTATACATGTTGTATGTACCAGAAAGCTGAGATATTAGGGAATATTTTACAGCTTAACACTTAGATTATTTTTTGAACATATTTTATAAGTGTTTTTAAAAATATATTTGTATAAATTTAAGGGGTACAAGTGCAGTTTTGTTAGATGGATCTATTGTTTAGTGTTGAAGTCTGGGCTTTTAATGTAACCATCACCCAAATAGTGTACATTGTATCCATTAAGTAATTTCTCATCCCTTGCCTAAAAATCCACTTAGGCATCAGATTGGAGTCTTTTTAACATAGCATCTGAATGAAATTTTGAAATATGATTAAACCAATGATAGTGTTATTTCACAAGCAAATTATAAATGCCAATATTTCATTAAACATGTTTTTCCATTCATTTATTATAAGGAATGCCAGGTGGTTAAGCCTCATTCAGAAGTAAATAATACATTTTGAATGTTTTTCATTGTATGGAATCTATAACTTTTGTATATATACTATGCATCAAATCACAACAGTGTGACTGTAGTATTACCTCACATAAGATAGATATATGAATATTTTTTCTTTACAAGAATTATTTCCCTCATATAAAAATGATTACCTTTCAATGAGGACAGATATTATTCTACAGGTTTTTATAAGAGTAATAGTAACCCAGTCCATGCTAAATGTTCTGCTCTAGGCAAAGGTATTTTCTCTCCACTTGAAAAACTGAACAAAAATAAATGAAGTAGAATTTCTCAAACTATACAAAATGATCATCATCACATTAAAAATATTATGTCAATGACATTACAAGTTTAAGATTCTACATAACTGTGATCTCCAAACACAGGAAGAAAAAATGATTTGTTAAATTGTTGAACAAGTAAAAATTTGTTGCTTTTCCCAATTTAAATCTGAACAAGAGAGCTATATGGATGTTAGGAAGACTTAGGCCTGTTGTTACTACTATCCAGATGAGGTTCTGACCATCAGTCCAGCACATATTTAAAACTTCCTTTTATTTTTCCTTGAATAGAATGATTTAAGAAATTTTAATAAAGTAGAAAGGGTTTTGAAGGTGAATGCATTCTTTGACTTAAAAAAATAATAATTGTGATCTATTGAGTGCTGATTTTGTGCTGGGAAATGTGCTTTATCTCATTTAATCTTAACATTCTAAGGCAGTATCTTTAAAATATAAAGTTGTTGGAAAATATATAACTGCTGTACCATTATTCCACATGTTTATTTTAAGAATAACACCTAATTTTTAAAAGTAATTAAATATATATTGTGCTTGAGTTTCCTCAATTTTTGTATACAATTTTAACAGTTATTTTGTTTGAACCAGAATCAAAATAACATTCACAAGTCGCAATTAGTTGATATGCTCTTAAATCTGTTTGCTCTGTAGCCCAACACTTTTTGCTTTCAAATTTTTGTTAAAGAAAATGAATCCTTTTATTCTGCAGAGCTTTCCACAAGATGTATTTGGCTAATTGTACTCACATAGTGTTATTTAACATGTTCCTTTGTCTTCTGTATTTCCTGAAAGCTGGTAGTTAGATTGAGACAGCCTAGATCAGATGCAGGAATTTTGTTTTTTACAAGACCACTTCATAAATGATGATGTGCCTGGCTTCTTTGAACTTACTTGCTTTGAGAAAGCTTTCAGTTTTGATGCAGACACTTGTAGCAGTGGAGGGAGGCTTAGCATGATTGGTTCCATTTTGCCCCACACTCCCTGCGGTAATATCCTTTAGATGCTACTTATCTCTGCACATAGACCAGCTAATCATAGGAAGAATTTAGTTTATAGCTCAGCTTTAAAGAAAAAACAATGACAACACTCCCTTTCCTCAAATTAACCTCTGAGGAAATAAGAAAGTATACACACAAGTAACAGTGTTATGTTAAAGATTTATAGGAATATTGTGACCTGATTTGTATCATTCAAAGAATGAAAAAGTTTCACAACCTGGACCCTTGCTGGTGTCCTGATGTTGTGGTCATTGGTCGCCTCTTGATCTCAACCCCCTCCTCTTCCTCCTTCTCAATTAACATAAGAAGGAGACTGAAGTTCATACTCACTTAAGATGTTCTTTAGGACATTAGTCTGCCATTTACTCAGTCTGCTGGCTTTCCAAATAAAGTCACTTTCCTTGACCCAACACCTTGCCTCACGACTTATTGGCTGTCATGCAGTAAGTGGGACGAGCTTGGACTTGGTTACATACTGACTTTAATGATTTAATATAATGTATCCTACTTCTCTTTTAAATTGGGAGTGTGTAAAAAGTACCATTTTGAGCCCTATGAGTCTCCTTTAGTCAACTGAACTCTGTTTACCTGCCACCATTAGTGTAAGGTCTATATAGATAATCTTCCTTTTATCACCTGTTTTGTTACCCTAAACAATAGTTTATAAAAGAAGCGGGAAACATGCTTAAGTCTCTCCCTTTAGTAGTTTCAAAATAATGACTTGGTTCTGTAGCATCCTTCAAAAGTGACCAAAGGATTTTATTTTTCTCAAATGTCATCCTAAGTTTTAAATGTAAGCACCTTTGTAATACTCCAGTCCACTTCAATCTCTTTTTTACGTGTTGCTTAGCAATTTTCACATGCCTGAAGGGAAAAAGCAATGCACTTCCATTCTCTCTCGGATCTGGGATGTCACATCTTGGCTGCTCTGGTAGTTCTCTCATTATTTTCAAATAGATGCTTCTTTATTAATATTTTCTCTTTGTTCTTAGTAGAAGAGTTGAGCTTATGCAAGCTACACTGTCAGAGCTAGAAGTTGATAATATAAATTTTTTATTTTAATCTACTTTAATATTTCATTGACACATTATAGTTGTACATATTTATGGGGTACAATCTGATATTTTATATATATTTGTGTTGTATAATGATCCAATCGGGATAGTGTATCCATCACCTCATGCATTTATCATTTGTGATTACAACATTTGAAAGCTTTACTTTTATTTTGTACTATACAATACTTTACTGTTGATCACAATCACTCTGCCATACAATAAACAACATAACTTATTCCACCTATCTGATTGCTACTTTGTACCTATTGGCCAGCCTTTCCCCATCCTCCTCACCCTTTTCCCCTCCTCAGGGCTGGTAACCACTGTTCTATTCTTTGCTTTTGTGTTATCAATTGTTTTTTTTTTATTTTTAAAAACATGTTACATATGAGTGAGAACATGCAGTATGTGTCTTTCTGTGTCTGGCTTATTTTGCTTAACATGATACCCTTCAGATTCATTCATGTTGTCTCCAATGACAGGATTTCATTGTTTTTTATGGCTGAATAGTGTTCTATTGTCTATATATCCCACACTTTCTTTATTCATCTATTGTTGGACAATTAGTTTGCTTCCATATCTTGGCTATTTGTAAGTAGTGTTGCAATAAACATGGGAGCAGTGATATATCTTCAACATACTGATTTCATTTCCTTTGAATACATGCCTGGTAGCAGGATTGCTGGATCATTTGGTATGTTTTATTTTTAATATTTTCAGGAACCTCCATACTGTTTTCCATAATAGCTGTATGAACTTAAAATCCTACCAGCAGTGTGTAACTTTTCCCTTTTCAACACTTATCCTTATCGACACTTGTTTTCTTTCATCTTTTTGTTAGTAGTAAGCATTCTAACTGGAAAAAGGGAGTATCTCATTGTGGTCTTGATTACTGACATTAACATTTTTTTTCATATACTTGTGGGCCATTTGTCTTCTTTTGAGAAATCATTATTAATGTTCTTTGCCCATTTTATAATTGGGTTATTTGGGGTTTTTTTTTTTTTGCAGTTAAGTCCCTTAAATATTCTGGATATTGACAAGTTTTCAGAAAAGTAGTTTGCAAATATTTTCTGCCATTCTGTAGGTTGTCTCTTTATTCTCTTGTTTCTTTGGATGTGCAGAAACTTTTCATTTTGATGTGCAGAAACTTTTCAGTTTGATGTAATCCTATTTGTCTATTTTTCTTTTGCTGCCTGTGCTTTTGGGGTCATATCCAAAAAATAATTGCGCAGATTAATGTCATGGAGCGTTCCTCTATGTTTTCTTCAAGTAGTTTTATAGTTTCAGGGTTTACATTTATGTCAAACCCATTTTGAGTTGATTTTTGTAGATGAAGTGAAATAAGGTTCAAATATCACTACTCCGCATGTGGACATACAATTTTCCCAGTCCCATTTATTGAAAAGACTCTTTTTGCCAATGTATATTTTTGACACCTTTGTTGAAAATCAGTTGGCTATAGGTACATGAATTTATTTTGGGGTCTCTTCCTGTTCCATTGGTCTATATGCCTGTTGTTATGCCAGTACCATGCTGTTTTGGTTCCTATAGCTTTGTAGTATATCTTATAGTCAGGTAACGCAACGCTTCCAGCTTTATTCTTTTTGCTCAGGATCGTCTCAGCTATTTGGGTCCTTTGTGTTTCCATATGAATTTTTGTGCTTTTTTCTATTTCTGTGAAGGATATCATTGCTATTTTGATAGGGTATGCACCAAATATGTAGATTGCTTTGGGTAGTATGGAGATTTTAACAATGCTTATTTTTACAATTCCTGAACATGGGTTATCATTCCATTTAGTTGCATCCTCTTCTATTTCTTTCATAAAATGTTTCTAATTTTCAGTGTAGAAATCTTTCACTTCCTTGCTTAAGTTTATTCCTAGATATCTTATTTTTGTAGCTATTGTAAATGGAGCTGTTTTATTGATTTCTTTTACAGATAGTTTACTATTAGCATATAGAAACACTACTGATGCTAATACAGTTTTAAATAAAACTTTGTTGAAGTGTTGTAAATGAACCCAAAATGTTATTTCTCAAAATAAATTATTGGAGTGAGAGCATAAGAGGTAAATATATGAAAGACAGGAGTTGGTACCCAGATTTAAAAGATTAATATTTACATACTAAGTCTGCCCCTATCCTCCACCCCCTACTTAGAATGCTTCCTAGCATGGCTGTGAATTCTAGTAAGGATATGGCTGAGGTTTGAAGGAAGATCTATATTCACAGGGGCTCAAAAACTCTGCTTTGTGTCTCTCTTTGAAACAGAAGGCATTTTTCCACTAGAGAAATAGGGAGAATAGTGTTAAGGTCCTGAGGAGATAGTAACAGGGAACCAGCCATCAAGGTGGAGGAAACAGAGACACCTTTAACAGATGGAGTGGAATAATGGATTTTGGGAGGAGTTCAGATGTTCATTAGTATTCTAGGATAATGAGAAGTTGGAAAAGACTATAAAAAACAAATTCTATTGAAATCTAGACTAAAATATATATTAAATGATTTAAACAAAAATTTATTTAGGTTATCATCTTTAAATGGACTCAAAAGTAAGTTCAGCTAATACTTAAAAATATTAAATTGCCATCACATATTAGAACAAAATTATGTAAATCAAGCATTGAGTCCTCTAAACCCCTGTAGGCATGAGTTATTTTTCCCCCTGCTGGTATCCACAGCTTGATTGTGGAGCCATTTGAGGAAAATAATTTCTGGGCTTGTTGATTTTTCTCATAAATATTTCTTGATTCTTTGAAATTCAAATAATTATCTTTTGAGGTGCCTATCATTTGTTTTCATTCTTGTCAGTTTCTTTTTTTTTCCAATTTTTAACTGATCTCATTCTGTCAGTGTTTCAGGGTATGGTTCAAGCAGTTCTTCACAAACACCTTCCTGGAATAAAGTACTATGTTTTAGGTTCCAGCCATGTAGTTATGACATTGCTTCTTACTGTTGCAAAGTACTCATTGGTATGCAATGGCTAGTTTTTGCCTATCTACTCTTCTGGCTATGGACAACCATATTACCACATTGCCTCCAACTTTTATCAATTTCAAGACCCCCACAAATAAGAACTCAGTGGAGGTCATCATGCCTGTTCATATTAGAGTAGAATTGCTGCATTTTAGAGAACTAATGTACTTAGATTATTAGGTCATATGGCACCAGTCTGTGCTCTCACCAGTAATGTATGGAACATACTAAATGCCCTATCTCTATCAATACCCAGAATTATCCAACTTTCTTATTTTTTGCAATCATTGCAATTTGGTTTTATAATCTAATTGCACTGTATTCACATTGTCAGATACTGATCTTTGAAGGGATGGACTGGGATAGACTTGTGAGGAATATTTGAGTCTGGAAAATGTTTATAAGTCATCAATTCATTAGTAAATGTAACCAATTTTTTATAGCTACTGTTTCTCAGTGGCCCCATAGCTGCAGGGGTCTAAAAATCATGATACTCAGATAAGGAGGACACCCTGAAGGGTTTCAGTATATGAGAGAAAGCTTCTTGTGTTTAATCCACCCCACTCCACCCTGCCTCAAAAAACACTAGAAAAAAAACCATTTTACCTGCAGCTCATTAATGTAAGAGATCATAAAGACATTCATGTCACATATATAAGCCATCTTGGAGCTTCATTGAACAATTTCAGGAGAGGATTTCTGGGAAAATATTGCATATCCAGCTAGTAAAATACATAGGGGCTCAGCAGGGCCAAATTTAGGATATTATCGTAGATAATTCATTTGTCCTTGTAGGAGGATCAATCTAACATATAAATTGATGGTGTTTTGAGCACTAATTATGTCCCAGGTACTTTGCTGGTGTGTTCATATGAAGAATCTCTTTGGGGCCCTATAACAGACCTTTAAGTCAAATTTTCTTAATCTTGGAAGTAGCTAACATTTTAGGCCAAATAATTCTTTGTTTGGGGTTGAGGGAGCTGTCCTGTGCACTATAGGATATTTAGTAATGATCCTGTTTTCTACCCATTAAATGACAGTAGCACTTCCCCAAGTTGTGACAACCAAGTGTCTCCATTCTTAACTGTCCCCTAGACGAGGGAATTGCAGTAAAGAATCGCTGATTTAAGGTAAGGATCATCATCCCTACTCACAAAGTGAGGACACTGAAGTTCACAAACCTTGAGTAACTTGGTTATATAGAAAGGAAATGTAAAAGATGAGATTTAAACCTAAGCCATCCTTGCTTAAAGAGCCTTAATATTTTCCTTATTCTATACTGCCACCAACAGCAATCATACTATCATATATTTAATATATCATATCAAATATATTATATTATAGTTCAGCAGTTTTCAACCATTTTTTCAAATCCTGTACACAAGAAAGATATAAAACAACAACAATATCCCCACAACGGGCAATTGTAATGTTCCCTTCACATTACCATCCAATCCCCTAGGTAATTACCATGGTGTGAATGAGTTTTCAATGATTATACACACTAGTTCACTTAATATTCACTGTATGATATAGTTTGGATATTTGGCCCTTCCAAATCTCATGTTGAAATTTGACCCCCAATGTTGGAGGTGGGGCTTGGTGTCATGGGGGCAGATCCCTCATGAATGACTTGGTGCCATTCTTGCAAGATTGAGTTTTTGCTGTTAGCTCCCATGAGATCTGACTGTTAAAAAGAATCTGGAACCTTCTTCCTCTCTGTCTTCCTTCCTTCCTCTCTCACCATGTGATGCCTGCTCTCCCACTTCTGCCTAAAAGCAGCTGAAGCCCTCCTCACAAGCAGAAGCTTATGCCATGCTTCTTGTCCAGCCTGCAGAACCATAAACCAAATAAACCTCTTTTTTAAATAAATTACCCAACCTCAGGTATTCCTTTATAACAACACAAATGTACTGAGACACCATTTAAGATATGAAGTCAATTGTTGTTTTCTTCATTTTATAAAGAGAAAAAGGGAATCTAATTATAGTTGAGATTTTGACAGAGACACATTAACAAGCCAGGTCTTCAGAATCTTGAAACCTTATTCTTCCAACTACTACTGGCTAGGTGATTAAAACTAACCATCGTATTTGGTATTAAGAATATACAAGAAAAACAAGATTTTTACTTTTCAAACAATTATGTTAACTTTATTTTACCATAACCCTAAAATAGTCAACCTCATACACATGCCAAAAGTTAATACTATCTGGGAAGCTTACCAAATGTTACTCGACAAGAAAAACAAACAAAAGTAATGTAAAGCAAATTGTTATAATGTAGGCCTGTTTCTTTATATTTAGTATGTCTGCCCTAATTTCTTTTCAGTCCTAGGGCACAATTACCACTGTTTCTTTCCAGAACAACATTATTTATGGGCTGAACTTCCATCAAGAGGGTCTCCTTTCTCTGTCAGCGAAGGCTTAATGAAATAGCCTTTCACCTTTTGTGACAGGCCTTTAAATTCTCTCTGTACAAATGGAAATGTTGTAGGTCATTTTCTTCTAATTGCTTCTGGACAAGGATTGACAAGCCACCACACATTTTAACTTGATTGGCAGATTTTTTTTTCAGAAGTACTCCAAGACTGAACCAGCAATTTCAAAATAAGATTTAGATGTCTTGTCAGAGCTTGGTGGCAAAAATTCGCTTTATTCTGAGTTCCCAAAGAATTCTTTTTAAAAGAAAGAGAAGCACATTGCAATTATGTAACAGCAGTGATGATGCTTTTATTTGAGTATCCTATGAAATAACTTTGGTAAGTTGCTTTGTAGTTGTCATTTAGTGTCTCCTACATAATCCTAAAGTAAGAAGCACGTGCAGGAAAAATACTTTTGAGATGAGATTCTTTTATAATTATGTTTTTAAAATATTAAGATTACCCAGGCATGGTGGCTCATGCCTGTAATCCCATCACTTTGTGAGGCCAAGGTGGG
Organism: Piliocolobus tephrosceles; assembly: GCF_002776525.5. Taxonomy (NCBI): domain Eukaryota; kingdom Metazoa; phylum Chordata; class Mammalia; order Primates; family Cercopithecidae; genus Piliocolobus; species Piliocolobus tephrosceles. Next base: position 121,514,002 of record NC_045445.1, read on the forward strand.
AGGACTGTCTAAGGCCAGGAGTTCAAGACCAGCTCTGGCAACATAATGAGATCCTGTCTCTACAAAAAAAAAAAAAAAAAAATTAGCTGAGTGTGGTGGCACATGCCTTTGGTCCCACCTACTTGGGAGGCTGAGGCAAGAGAATTATTTGAGCCCAGGTGGTCAAAGCTGCAGTGAGCTGTGATCACACCACTGCACCTCATTCAGCAGGGGCAACAGAGTGAAATCCTGTCCAAAAAGTGAAATAAAATAAAATATTGATTAAAATTGTTAATATTAGAAAAATTTTTAAATATTTATATATATTGAATTGTTGTGATATGCTATAGAAAATGCCTAAATGTAAATACATAATGCTTTTTCTGACAGAAATGCTTCTTTTTTTTATCTTAGTGCTATTTCTCAGCATTTCACCTGACATAGAAATTACCAAGAGTGTTCCTGCTAATTGAACTTACTGCAATCTCTACTTTCACTTTAGATTAGATCTTCTAAGGCATATTCTGAAAGTAATATAATTAAATATTTATGAATTTTTTGAAAAGAAGGTCAAAATCCTTGGACTCTCATATCACTTGTTAGGTCAAAGTTTTTAAGATAAGATAAAGAACAGATGGAAATAGTCATGTCTTTAAATAAGCAGTACTCAACCTCTCCCATTTCAGGGGACTCATTTAAACTCTTAAAAATTCTGGAGGATCTCAAAAGGCTTCTGTTTAAGTAGATTGGGCTATCAATACTTATTACATTAGATATGAAAACTGAAAAGAATGTAAAATATATATTTGTTACTAAACCCATTACCTGTTGATGTAACTAATATACTAATAATAACATGATGATTTTATTTGAAAAATAAATTTTCCATAATAAAAACTAGTTAGAAGTGTGACATCACTTTCATACTTTTGCAAATCTTTTAAACATCTAGCTTAGTAGAAGGCAGTTGATTACTCATATGTATATCTATGTCTGTTGCAATGTCATATGTCATAGAATCTCTGGAAACTCAACTGTAACATTTGTGAGAGAATAAGAATGAAAATAGACAAATGATGACTCATAATTATGACGAAAATAGTTTTGCCTGCAGACTCCCTGGGAAGGTTTCAAGCATGTCCTGTATGAGGATAAAAAATATCTTATTTTTAGGACTGATGCTTTAGATTGAAATTTATGATCCATAGGAGGTCAATATGTTTAATTCTTTTCATTTGAAACTACTAAACGATTCCTTTTGAGAGTAACATCCAAATTATAGATTTGGTTTTGGTTTAAGATCAAATTTCATTACATTTTTATTCAATAGTTCTATTTCACCTTCTTTAGAAAGGTTTGTTGTATATTTTGGTCCTGCCACTGCCAAGAGCATTGGGATGGTATACGCAGGGTGGAGAAAATTTTTTTTTGATAAATAACTAAAGGTTGCTGAATCACAAAATAAATCCAATTCCATAAAAGATCAAAAAAGAAAAATCACCAGTATCTATGTTGTGTTTTAAAGAAATAGTCTTTTCATCTATTCATCTGTTAAGAACAGTAGCATGCTGAAAGATGACCCCGAAGGCCAGGTGGAATGAAGCTAAAAATCCTGGACTGCCATTTGTGTATTGGTGGAAGGATTCCGTTAATTTGTTAAAGTTTTATATAGGTGGCAGCTATGTAATTGGTAATTTCTTTCATAGAATATTTTTTGTCATATGCTCTTATTCCAACATTCCTGGGAATATGTGAAATCAAGACAGTTACACTTACTACAGATTCTTGGAATCCAAGTTAATATAACAGTAATTTTAATTATTGGTCTATAAAGTTTGCACATATTTTCACCCCTAAATAGCAAGAACCCTGACCTTGTGCTTACCTTACCTATATTATGGTAGCTTTGCATTCGTACATGTTCTTGCAAGTTTACAGCTAAAGTTTATGTCAGAATCACCTAAAGATCATCTTTAAATGCAGCTGCTTGAATTCTTTCCTTAACTATTGAGTTAGAGTTTGTTTTTTTTTTTTTTCAAACTGTTAAAATAACTTAAAGAGTGTAATTGGATTACTTGCAACTCAATGGATAAATGCTTGAGAGGACGATACCCCATTCTTCACAATGTGCTTATTTTACACTGCATGCCTGTAGGTCAAAATATCTCATATACTTCATAAATATATTCACCTACAATGCACCACAAAAGTTAAAAATAAAAAAAATTAAAATCCTCAAAACTCTGAGTAAGACAAGATTCTCTAATGTTTGTATTGTTGACTACGTCCTCATTTATTTTATACCTACTTTTCTGTAACCCATATGTTAGGTATTATAGGCCTCCTTAGTGGTGTGATGACACTCCTTATTGTCTCTGAACCCCTCTGCTCAGGAACTCCCAAACACTCATCACCATCTCTAGGGGAAAGGACTTTAAACACACTTCTTACCAGATAGGATGTCACTTCCTATTTCTTCAGGAAGTTGTTTTTTTCTAACCAATCCCATTCTCTGCCTTATGGAAATATCTCCATTTCCAGGGCATATGTGCTGTTTACCATATTCTGGTATCACATGGATCATCTTTAAGGAATCTGAAAAACATATTTTCTATGCACTCGAAAGGGAAGGGAGATATATTTTAATGTAGCTAATGTGAGAATCCTCTCTAGGGGAACCCAACCTGTAATCAAAGGATGCTCCAGTTTGTCAAAACTTGTAATTGGATGTGATGTGGAGGGGTGAGTTGGAATGCAGTTCTGTGAATGGAATATTAAGGCTGCTGTCAATATTCTCCTGGGAAACAAATACAATTCAGTAAATCTTGTATTGGGCATTAAAAATTTTATTGGACAGATCTGTTTGTTTTAATTTGGGAGATGGAAATTAACAAGTGATAGGTATTATCCATTAGTGGCTAAGGTCAAACACAAGCTGTCTGTGTATTTAGGATCTGGACAGTGAGGTGATAGGAAAGACCTAAGATATTCAGCTTTACAAAACATAGTTATAAGAACACAGTTCAAAATCCTTGAGACTATTCCATGATGATTACAGTATACATATAAAGTTGAATTCTATGGTTCTGAATAGCCTCCCCCTAGTAAGTACAAACAGTAGTATGACCTGGCTAAGCTACAGCTGGAATCAGCTGCCAGATATAAAAGGGAAACTCACAAGGCCACCATTGGTGTTCTTCCATGCAACGTGGCAATGTAGACATTGAAGTGTGTGTGAAAAACACTTCTGTCGTGAGAAAAGAGAATATTCCTTTTGATCTACTCCCTTCATTTTTTTTTTATTTTTTACTTGTTTATTTGAGCTAGTGGATAGATAATAATTATGCACATTATTTCTTAACCTTGTAACCCTGCATTTTCAGTATTACCATTCATATTTTACAAATAAAACTGAGACCCACAGATGTTTAATTTTACTTTGCTAATAAGTGATTGTCTTGGTATTAAAACACTCTTTACCATGCATCCCTTCCAATCTCAACTTCAACAGAACCCTGGCCTCTGTTATCCATTTATATGAATTAGATATCTGAAAAACATTTCACCATATAAATTAGATAAGACCAATTTACTGATCACCTGAGCTTTGTAGTAGCAAGCGAGAGCATTTGTTTTTTAGCACTTGCACCAAATTTACCTTGATTCATAAAGGTACCTTGAAAATTGTTTGAATATTAAGTTGCATTTAGCAAAAATAAGAATGCAAAAAAATGATAATTGAACATTTGATTTCACTTGGATATTTTGTGATATTTCAAATGTTTTTATAATTTTAGTGTAGCTATGCTTCATGGGGAATTTCTTCATTTTAGTTTGCTTTTTCAGTATAAGTCAATGTTAATTTTACATACACAGACATACTATTGTTCTAGAAAAAAAGTCTTGTAAGAATAATTACCTTGCCCTGTTGACAAATTGTTTAGCCTAAATAACAGTGCCATCTCCTGAAAACAACTAGTGAGTAACAGAAAAGTTTTCAAAGAGCTCAGTACAGTTCAGTTGGATAGCAGCTGCTGATGATTAAAAAAAAAAAGCAGAGGAGGTGAAGTTAAACAAAGGCTAAACCTAGAGAGAAAGAAAACTTCAGGGTACAGGAAAATGAGAACATTGATGAGGAACCTTGCAAGACAAAAGGCCTTGGTATGTTATAAAACAGCATCACTTCAGGCATCTTGAAAATTTTAAAATACTCTGATTGAAATAAGAACTATCATGCAAATAAAACATTCTGGTTAATTGAAGGAGATTTGAGGAAATAGTATGATTTAATTACAGATAAATAGGTTAATGAGAATAGGTTGTTACAATTCTTAAGCCTCCTCAAAAATGTTCTGATGATAGGACTGGGTATATGTGGTATTGTTAAGACACCAAGATTAAGAAAAACGTTATTTCTCAACAATGGTTAAGTTCTACTGATGTGTCTGCACTTTGTTAAATGCATATCAGACAGGAAAATCTATTTTCAAAGGAATATCTCTAAAATAAGCTTCTTGTGTTGTTCCTTCCCATGATATTTTAAATTTCTAGTTGTTTCTTTTCTTCATTGTTTTAATGTATTTTCCTATAAAAGTTTTAGGTTTTCTTATATGGCATTATGTAACCTAAATGTACCAACATGGCACATGTATACATATGTAATGAACCTGCAGGTTGTGCACATGTACCCTAGAACTTAAAATATAATAATAAAAACAAGAAAAACTGAAAATTTAGAGAAATGTTTCTGATTTTTATATTCTTTTGCCTATTTTTTAAAATTTTTTTCTCAATTTATTTGCTTTAAGTTTGTCTGTTGTATACAGAATATTATTGAATTTAACATTGTTGGCCAATGTGAAAACACATATATATTTAATAGATGAATTCAGTTCATTTACACTTATTGATCTCTCTCTCTGCAATATCTTTTGGAATTTAGGAAGCTTTGGATTTTTGTAATAATTATTACCTTTATATTAATACCTTTCCATAGTCTCCTTAGTCCCTTCTTTGCGTTTATTTACTGGTTCCCAACTATGTTAATTAGTTTTAGCTGCTTCTTCATCTCCTCCATTTCTCTTAGTATCTGATATCAAATAAATTAGTTTTCTTTTGTTTAACACATAAACAACCTGCAAGTTTATTCTATTTTTCATGTACTCTCCCCATTCTCTTTTCCATTTTTCATATTTGAGCTCATCTGTGTTTTCAGAACATATAGTCATTACATATTTTATTAACATCCTTATAACTACCCTATGATTTTAGGTATAGGTAATACTTGATTCACTACCACTCTTTAAGTCAATATCTCTCTAGTCATTTGGGGTATATAAAGTTTATTCTCTGGTATGCTACTAGATAAAGTCCCATGGTAAAAAATATTTGCTGAGTAACTGCATGTTCAAAAGATTGCCTCTGAACTTAACATTTAAATAATTATTGGTCGAATGTAGAATTTTTAGCTCACCTTTTCTTTATCAAAGTATAATACTAGGTATCTCCATTGTTTTCTTGTATGATGTATTACTGTTGGAAAAAACCTGATAACAGTCTATCTTTCATTTGAATTTTCAAAGTCATGTGGTTGAATTTTTGTCTGAAATTCCTTTTTAAAATTTTTTCTTATAATCTAATAGGTTTATTTACTAAAATATATCTCAGTGTTGATAGCTTTGGTTTTTTTTGTTTGTTTGTTTGTTTGTTTGGTTTCTTTTCCAAGTATGTGGTGTGTCCTAGAGTTCTGGTGTTTTTAAAAAATATTTCAGAAAACACTTCTTGCATAATGGATTAAAATTTTTGTTTTCTTTAAATGCTTTACTTGGGGAGTAAGGGGGCATACACATGTGTTGGCTCACCATCACATATCCTCCATTTCTGCCATTTTAGCTCTCAATCCTTCTTTGTCCTTTCATTTCCTTGTGATAAAAAGTCCCTTATTTTTATTTACTATTTTCCACAAGGCAACATTCTTTGTGTTCATTTGCTCTTCATTCTAGTTTAGTTTGTATATATAAAATATTTTTCCTTTATGATTCTTTCTGGAGTCTTACTGCTTCTTTTGTCAAATATTCTTTTTCTCCAGTCTCCTCAATACTGAGTTATTCTGATTCTAACTCATGTTGTTCTTTCACAGCTATTATCATATCTTAATTACTTTCAGAGTGAAATATAAGTTAATTTTTAAAAATCTAGTTTGTGGCCATGTATTTTTTTCCTTTTCCTGTTTTTTGTTTTTGTTTTTGTTTTTGTTTTTTTTTGAGACGGAGTTTTGCTCTTGTTGCCCAGGCTGGAGTGCAGTGGCGCGATCTTGGCTCACTGCAACCTCTGCCTCCTAAAGCGATTCTCCTGCCTCAGTCTCCCAAGTGGCTGGGATTACAGGCACCCACTACCACATCCAGCTAATTTTTGTATTTTTACTAGAGACGGGGTTTCGCCATGTTGGCCAGGCTGGTCTCAAACTCCTGACCTCTTGTGATCCACCCACCTTGGCCTCTCAGAGTGCTGGAATTACAGGCATAAGCCACCGTGCCCGGCCTGTGGTCATGCATTTTCGTTGTGCTTTAAGTGTCCATAGTGGATTCATTATTCTGATCCTCATTATCTTTTTTCCGTTAAGGTAATTTTTTATTGGGTTTTCATGAGCGTCCATTTTGTTTTGTTTCTCATTTTAGAATAAAGTCTATTTTCTTGTACTTTCAAGAGAGTAAAACTGGCCAGAATAGCTCTTCTAATGTTATCAGTCTAGAGTTAGCTGTTCCTTTTTTTTTAACTACTATTTTAATTTCAGGGGTACAAGTGTAGGTTTGTTACATAAGCAAACTTGTGTCACAGGGTTTTGTTGAACAGATTACTTCTTCACCCAGGTATTAAGCCTAGTACCTGTTAGTTGTCTTTCCTCATCCTCTTCCTCTTCCTCCTCCCACCCTCCGCCCTCCAATGGACCTCAGTATCTGTTGTTCCCCTCTATGTGTCCATGTGTTCTCATCATTTAGCTCACACGTATAAGTGTGACCATGTGGTATATGGTTTTCTGTTCCTGCATTAGTTTGCTAAAGATAATAACCTCCAGCTCCATCTATATCCTTGCAAATAACATGATCTTATATTTTCATGGTTGCATTAGTGTTCTATGGTGTATATCTACCACATTTTCTTTATCTAGTCTACCGTTGATGAGCATTTAGTTTGTCTTTGCTCTTGCAAATCCTGCTGCAATGGGCATACACATGCATGTGACTTTAAAATAGAATGATTTATATTCCTGTGGGTATACACCCAGTAATGCGATTGCTGGGTTGAATGGTATTTCTGTCTTTAGGTCTTTGAAGAATAGCCACACTGTCTTTCACAATGGCTAAATTTACACTCCCACCAACAGTGTGTAAATGTTCCTTTTCCCCCAAAACCTCACCAGAATCTGCTATTATTATTATTATTACTTTTTAATAATAGCCATTCTGACTGGTATGAGATGGTATCTCATTGTGGTTTTGATTTGCATTTCTCTAATGATGAGATGATGTTGAGCTTTCTTCATATGATTGTTGGCTGCATGCATGTCTTCTTTTGAAAAGTGTCTGTTCATGTCCTTTGCCCACTTTTTATGGGGTTGTTTGTTTTTTTTCTTGTAAATTTGTTTAAGTTCCTTATAGATGCTGGATATTAGACCTTTGTTGGATGCATAGTTTTCAAAAACTTTCTCCCATTCTGTAGGTTGTCTGTTCACTCTGTTGATAGTTTGTTTTGCTGTAAAGAAAGAAGCTCTTTAGTTTAATTAGATCCCAATGTCAATTTTTGCTTTTGTTGCAATTGCTTTTGGCAACTTTGTCACAAAATCCTTATCCATTCCTATGTCCAGAATGGTATTACCTAGGTTATCTTCCACGGTTTTCAAACTTTTGGCCTTTATATTTAAGTCTTTAATCCATCTTAATTTTTGTACACGGTGTAAGGAAGGGGTCCACTTTCAATCTTCTGCATATGACTAGTCAGTTATTCCAGCACCATTTATTAAACAGGGAATTCTTTTCCCATTGATTGTTTTTGTCAGGTTTTGGGAAGATCCGATAGTTGCAGGTGTGCAGTCTTATTTCTGGGTTATCTATTCTGTTTCATTGGTCTATGTGTCTGTTCTTGTACCAGTGAGTTTGTTCTTCCATTGTTTTGATGAATTAAATATAAATCCTGATTCATATACTCTGAGACCTGCTCCCTCTGTTCCACTCTTTAAATCTTAAATTTTATTTGAACTTTCTATTTTCTTTGCCTGTATTGCTCCTGTGTGCCTCAGTTTGGATTATGCAAACAGCAATTCCTCTTCAGTTATGAATTTTGTTCTGGAAGAGAGTTTATTTGTTCATCTAAGCAATTGACAGTGTCCACAACACTGCAACACCTTTATTTCTTACCTCAGTTCTTTTGCACTTAGTCATATAATCAAAGATGTGGAAATATAAATAAATACATAACACATATGATCTTGATCCCTTTCATTATACCCAGCCTTTTATTACTATACCAATAAAGTAAAAATGTTTTAAAGACAACTTTATTAATAGCCTGTTTAAGACACTGCATACTGAAGATTCAACTAATTATTAAGGATCTAAATGTTATTTAATATTTGAAATTTATCATTTTAAAAGATCTTATAAATATTCTCATTAAAAAGCTAAATGGCTCTTGAGTCAATCATATATATTAAGGATTCCACATTTTGATAATTTAGGTAACTACACTGAAGAGTCAAAATCCAGTGTGATAAAATTCGATTATCTTATGCACATACTGATATTATCTCCTAAGTAATTCTTCTGAAAAAGTTCCAACCAGAAATAGGAAGTCTGAAAATTGCTATCTAAAGGTAAAAATAAATAACTAGGTAATTTTCTGGATTGAGGATATGTATGCCATGGGTAGAGGGTCCAGAGGAAAGAAAGGTGGCAAGAGAGTAGTCATTCATGACTTTATAGTTATATTTGAACTGAAACTTACCCTGCCCAAATATGTTTTAGAAGAAAATAAGTGGAATGTCTTAATACTCCATAAAATAATTCTTCTTGGTAAAATAACACTTTGGTTTCAAAGAACAAGTGTTATTTGTATTGTTTTATTATTTATTTCCTTTTTGGTATACTTTAATAACATGTATTAGTCACAAATATTTTGGAATGTTTCAGGAAGTTAGTGCGCTTGATTTCTAAAATGTTTCTGCAATGATTCTGGTAAGGAAATGGCCTTATTACTCTTTTGAAATCACAAAGATTCAGGCTGTCTCTCTTCTCCAAGGTGTAAAACGGTAGCTATGCTTAAGGGGCTACAAAGGGGACTATAAGATATTTTAGAGAATCTAGCAGAGATGAAAAGCCTAGTTGTAGTACCATTAATTGGTAAGTTCAAGGTATACACTTTTGGTCTATCTTTTAAACAAAAATTACTTAAAAATAATTCCATACTTCACAGTATATATTCTATAAGCAAGTCCACAATGCAGCCATATTTAGACATAGGCAAATAAATACACACTTTTTTTTCTGAATGTGATGTTAAAAAAAATCACAGATATCTTCTACTTATTACAATGATACATCCTTACAAAGTATAAATTAAATAAAAAGAATACAAATCTAAATATTTCTCCATCGAGATAGCTTATCGTGTGAACAAATGATTTAAACATTAAGAAGAGTACTCTTACAAATGTTAATTGTAGCATAGTTAGTGAATACTGCATATTTGCTCCCTTTAAACCTAGGCCTACTAAGTGCTATGTTGTGATATAATGTGAATATTCGAGTACTTTAAGTAGATCAGTTAGCCTTCATGAGTTAAAATATGTACTTAGAACATTTTATGGATTTTAAAAATAGAAACTATAGGTAATTTATAAGCAAAAACAAGTTACCATGACTCCTTATGCTCCACCTGGAGTATTCCCTCACAGGGCTCCTTTGGAAGGATAAATACCAACCAAATACTTTATTGTTCTCCTACATATGTCCCTAAATGAGAAGTATGGAAAGTTACATGAAATACTCAGAGGACTAGGCTAACATGGCAGCCCTGAGGAAAAGAACAGTAAAATAAAGTTCAACCTATCAACAAAATTACAGTGCTGCATATATTCAGTCTTTAATCTCTGCAGAGCTAATTCTACAATTAGGTAACTAATAGCGACCAACAATTTGAACTTGGAAGAATGACGAAATCACATTGAGAAAAACTATACCTTCACTTGTCCAAACTACACTTAACTCTTTTGTTCTTTTAGACAAGTTCAGATGGGAACCAAAGTCGTGTAAGAAACATACCTTAAGAGCTCAATCAAGCTGCCTTACTCTCAGAAAAACAAAATCCAGTGGGTGGTTAACTAGATACTTCTAGAAGACAAAATAGCCACTGAGGAGCAAATTGTAAAGAATTAAATTAGAATCCCAGCACTTTGGGAGGACAAGGTGGGGCAGATCATTTGAGATCAGGAGTTTGAGACCACCCTGGCCAACATGGTAAAACCCCACCTCTACTAAAAATACAAAAAAAAATTACCTAGGTGTGGTAGTGCGTGTCTGTAATCCCAGCTACTTGGGAGGTGGAGGCAGGAGAACTGCTTGAACCCAGGAGGTGGAGGTTGCAGTGAGCCGAGATAGAGCCACTGCACTCCAGCCTGGGAGACAGAGCGAAACTCCATCTCGAAAAAAAAAAAAAAAAAAATTAAATTAGAAGTTAATGCAAGCCAAATTAGGTAGATAATGATTATTAGCAAAAGTTTACTTTAAACATTCTCAGGCAAGTCTAGTATGGCTTATCCCAATTTGGACAATGCATATACCCCAAGTGTGCTGTAATTAGAATACAAAAATCCATATTATGCAATTTCATTTTAAATATATTTATTCGTTTATTTCATCCCTTCATTCTACACATATCTGTTGAGTGTTGACCACATTCCTGGCACTTTGTATACTTGCCGCCAAAATCACAAAGGAAACAACATGATCTAACCATGAGCATTAAACCAGCTTGTCTAATTGTAATAACATTGAGGCCTACTGGTGAGTGTCAGCCCAATGCCTGGATGTCAGAAGTTGCCTTTTTCTTTCTGAAATGTTTGATATGTTAACAAGGCCAGTGGTTGGATTTCAGTTAAGTAAAGAGAGAGTAGCAGAATATAATGTCAGGGAGTCTCAGAGGACCAAATTACGTAAAATCTTGTAAGGTGAGAGGTTTGTTTGTTTGTTTTTGACAGGGTCTTACTCTGTTGCCCAGGCTGGAGTTCGGTGTGTGATCTTGGCTCACTGCAGCCTTGACCTCTTGGGCCCAAGCAATCCTCCCACCTCAGTCTCCTGGGTACAGACTACAGGTGCGCACCACTATGCCTGGCTAATTTTCTGTATTTTTTTTGTAGAGACAGGGTTTCACCATGTTGGCCAGGCTGGTGTTGAACTCCTGGGCTCAAGTAATCCACCCTCCTCAGCCTCCCAAAAAGCTAGAATTACAAATGTGAGTCACCGTGCCCAGTCAAGTTTTGCTTTTATTCTGAGAGAAACAATGGGACTTTAGGAAGAAAAGGCTTGTCAAGTAGGGGAATATTGGCAACTCAGTTTTCAACATGTTAAGCGTGAAATGCCCATTAGACATTCGAATCCAGATGTCAAATGAGTAGTTAAATAAATGAGCCTGCCATTCAGGGAATATGTGAGTTATCAGCCTCAGTCTATTTGAGAGCACCTAGAACAGAGACAGAAGCAGTCCAACGACTGAACACTAAAATACAGGAAAGGAAGATATAAAAGAGTAGGCAAAAGAGAGAAGGAAAACCCAGAGTGAGTAGTGTCCTTGAAGTGAAGAAAGCATTTGACAAAGGAGGGTGTCAACAATGGTGTCAAATGCTACTGAAAAGTCTGATAAGTTTAAAATTGAGAATTGACCAATCAATTTGGCAAAACTGAGGTCAATTGTGATCTTGTCAAAAACAGGTTTTGCTGCATCAACCAAAAAGCCTGTTTGCCATGAAACAAAAAAAGTTAATTAGAGGAAAGGAAGCATAAGCAATGAGCATAGACAATTTTGTAGAATTGTGTCATGAAGGAAAGCAAAAAAAAAAAGTGTTATGTTATAATAGCACTACTTAGGTGATATAGCATATTCGGATGTGATTAGAATAATCTTATAGAGCGAGAAAAAGGAATAATATGCAGTCAAGGAACTGCAGAAAAAAATGACACTAAGTAAAGACGAGACAGTTTTATGAACTAGGGAAAGTATTAGCTGTAACCAGACCACAGCCAATTCATCCATAGTAACAAGAGAGAAAGACAAGTACCTGTGCATTTATATGGATATAGAAATCACCAGGAATTATGAAAGAATTAGTATTGAAGACAGACAGACAGAGAGAGAGAGAGAGACTAAATTTGTTAAATAATGAGGAAGAGGAACCCAGAGGTTACATGGATGCTTACGGCAAGGAGAAATAGCAGGTGATACATCAGTGGTATTTACCACTAATAGTTAAGTTTCCAAGGAGAGAAAGTAACAGTATAATTGCCCACAGGCGGCTATGAGTAACAAGGAAGACATTGATGCTACTTCCAGGCCTAGTGGTAAGAGAGCAAACACTTGAGAAACTATGTGGGGAGCAGTGTTTTCAGTGGAATGTATGCTTTCTGTTAGAACAAGAACATTCAGGTAAGGTGGGATTTTCCAGGAGACAGAGTAAAAGGGTGTTGGGAGATGTGGGTGATATTGGTGTAATATTAGAGAATCCCCAAAACATATGAATGGGTAGCCTGGTGATGAAAAATGAACCAGGAGTCTCAGAATTCTTGTAGTTACTGACATTAAGAGATTTTGAAAATGCTTGGGTCAGTTTTGGAGGCCTCCCTGGCAATTCTGGTGAAGCCTTGAGTGTTTTCTGGGAAGGTGGTAGATTTCAGGAACAAGACTCCAGCTTAAGGTGGTGTGAAAATCAGGGATAGGCAGGGAATCAGGAATAAGCCAAAATCTGAGAATTTACCTCCACATTCACTTTGTTTCTGAGGTAGCTGGTATTACTAGGGTAGGGTTGTTTTTATTACTTTTAGCTATGCATGTCTCTAGACAGACCTGAAAGTTTAGTCTCAGTTTCATCTTTTGTGTGTGTGAAAAAATAATAATGTTGGGTTGTTATTGGCATTAAATGATCTTTTTTCAGACACAGTACTTAGTATATAATCTGGCACACAGTTCATTAAGTAATAGCTTTTAGCTATTATTGCAATTATTGAAAATGACTTTAATAACTTGATTTTTAGTGAGTTTTCTTGGTTATTAAAATGTATAGGTATACCTAAAATGGCATGTTGTGGGAAGTATTGAAAATGTGTATATAATATATATATATATATATATATATATATATATATATATATATACATATATGGATTTATTGACTTATATTTCTGTCAGATTCCTTTTCTTAAGCTGTTCAAAAAAACATCTCTTTGAAGTAACTGTAATTGAGCTTGCAACTGTAATAGGGCTTATAATTTTAATTGTAATCTGAATGCCACTGTAGTTAACTCAGTGAATCACAAGATAAACATAACAAGCTCTGTGATGTCTATAAACCATTTCTGGTGATAGCATACCCGTTAGACCCCAGTATTTGGTTACTGAATGTTCTTCTTTGGCATGTTTGATTATATTGACTCTATGGGTTTGCATTATCTATTGGGAATTATAGACATAATATTTTTCATTTTACTAATTCTGATCCAATAAACAAAACTTCTCAAGGGTGGAGAACCAAAAATATTCTTTAGAAACCTCTTGAAGTGTGCAGTGATATGCTCTAAACAATGTATACTTCAGAAATCTCTCTCTCTCTTTCTCTTTTAGTCTGTTCATTCATTTGGTACTAAGTATTTAGGCAATGACAAATATTTACCTAAACTGAGTATGAACAGAAATGATTGGATTGCCCCTGATTTCTTGAAGTAATAACCTTTATAAATGCCTGATAAACTTTTCAAATCTTTTTGTTTTTCTTTCTAGAAAAATTAATCATATTTGTCATACTTCTAGCCATGGTAGCCTAGTTTTGAAATCCTTAGAAGTTATGAATTTAGGATCCAAAAAGATCTTAGCATTTTTAACAAAAGAAAAATTACCAAATAAATGATTTTAATAAACATTTGAAACCTGAACATAAGACAAACTATATACTTATGGTTAATGATTATCATTATTAACATGAAAATATAACATGATTCTTATCATTATAATTTGCACAGTATTTAGGATTATACTAAGCACTTTCACCCATACTACATGGATTCCCATAGTCATCCACTGAGGCATATGTTTTTATTGTTCTTATATTACAGATGACAAAAATAATGCTCAAAAAATTCAAGTGAAATGCTTAAAGTTTCACAGAGAACTGAAAATTGAGTCTAGAGTTTGATTTCCAGACTCAATAAATGCCATACCTTTGGCACAGGTGATAATTTTAAAAATTCTACTTCTTTCTCATTTAATGACACTATATTTAGCTATAATTGTTTTTCTTTTATTCTTTTCTTTTCTTTTTTTGAGATGGAGTTTTGCTCTTGTTGCCCAGGTTGGAATGCAATCGTGTGATCTCAGCTCACTGCAGTGTCCGCCTCCCGAGTTCGAGTCATTCTCCTGCCTCAGCCTCCCGAGTAGCTGGGATTACAGGCACACGCCACCATGCCCGGCTAATTTTGTATTTTTAGTAGAGATGAGGTTTCACCATGTTGGTCAGGTTGATCTTGAACTCCTGACATCAGGTGATCTGCCCACCTCAGCCTCCCAAAGTGTTGGGATTATAAGCATGAGTCACCACGCCTGGCTTCTAATTGCTCTTCTGAGTTCCTAACATTATTTCCAAGAAACAACAAATTCTTCCTTTGCTGCATTTTTAAAAATTCACATTTACATTGTGACCACTTTGAGTCTTTATCATTACACAAAAACCAGTCCTGTCTTCCTCTAATCTTACCTTCATAGTCTGATTGTTATTTATAAAATATGGTATCATATAGCTCCATTTTTTAAATACTCAATAAATTGTTCTTAAACTAATATTCAAACCTGCACTGGAAATCTACTCATTGGCAATGTAATGCCTTCAACCTTATCCTCTATAACTCTTTTATTCCAAGCTTGGGAAAAGAGGCAAAGCAAGGCCATATACCATGTATTTAAATATTTAAAAGATGTAAGTAAAGCCATAAAGTAAATAAAATATGATTTCTATTTCTGCAATAGTCTCCCTTTACCCACAAGGGATATGTGCCAAGACTTCTAGAGGATGACTTCAAACCACAGATAGTACCAAACCCTGTATATACTATGTTTTTTCCATCTGATCACCAAATGACTACCAAATGACTAATGGGTGGGGAACATAGCCTAGATCAACTGGGCGAAGAGAATTTCATTGATGTTCAGGATGAGTGGGAGCAGGACAGTGTAAAACTTCATCACGCTACTCAAGACGGTGCATAATTTAAAACTTATGAATTGTTTGTTTCTAGACTTTTCCATTTAACATTTTGAGATTGCAGTTGGCCACGGGTAACTAAAACCATGGAAAACAAAACCATACACAGTAATTTGATATATTTTCATGTCAATAAAATTTAAATAAACATATGCAAACCTGTTTTCTAAGGTTTAAATGAGTGAAACAAAAAATGACCAAAATATTAAAGATGACTGAGTATTACTCTTTTGCACATAACTGGGTTTTCTGAAAAAGAAAAAAAAAAAAGAAGAAGAAGAATAGGGAGTTCTGGAGTCATAATTATTATACAGTAATTTCATAAAGTTTATTTTTCTTGCCTTTATTTCAACAAAATCACTAGTATACTGTAAAATATTTTTACATAATTTATGCTGAATAGAAATACTTTAAAGCAATTCTGTCCTAGTGATTAGCCACTAATCACACATAGCTAGTCAAATTTGAATTAATTAAAAGTAATTGAAGTTAAAATGTAGTTTTTGTCACTGCAGTCACATTTAAATAAATAAATAGCCACATGTAGCTGGTAGCTACTATAAGGGATGGGGCAGATAGAAAATATTTTCATCATTGCAGAAAATTCTATTGGAAAACGTTGATTTAAAGGATTAGGAAATTAAACATAGTTGCATTCAGAGTTTATATAATTTAGATATCTATTCCTCAAAAATTAAATAGAAAAATTCAAAAAATTAATTTCATAAAAGGGTATTTTTCTTCCAAAATGTAATAGTACCCATTAAAATTCATAAGACACATACAGTTAGTAAGAAATAGATATCAAATTTTAAAATCAAAATTATTTAAAGAGGAGTTTTTCATTTAATTTAGAATTTATTCTATAAAACCATATTTTTGCAATTCTAGTGTTTAATGTCTATGTGCTTGCCACTGTAAACCATGTTGTGTCTAGGTCTACACATACACAAATTTAAGTATAATGTAAATTATGTAATATTGCAAAATATTTCTCAACTACCATGTACAACTTTGAAGAATCCCACCTTATTTCATATGTACCTCTGGAACCATAGGATAAAACATTAAAGAAATCAAGAAAGGCATAGTTTGAAATACTACTGGGAGAATATATTTCATTAAGCAGAACTGTGTTGCATTCATGCCAAGGGAAATAATTTAACAAGTTAATTAATTTGTCTTTTCTCTAATTTAAATGCTTCTGCCACTCAAATTCTTTCCAAACTCTGAAGCAGCATTCATCTTCTATGTTGGCAGTGGCCCAACTCTTAAATCTTAATGGTATTTGGATGCAGCCATCTTTTGTTTTGATGACAAAATCCAGGTGATGGTTTTCCCTGGGGCCTTAACAGTGTTGGATGAGAGCAGATGTTTTCAGGGTATATAAGTTATTCGGTGCTAACATATCTCCCACATTCACAATCAAAGAATTTCTATTTGGTCGCTGTGACCCACTAACAGTATCTACAGTAATAAACTAAATGAGAACTGGGTGGGTTCTAGTCACAAAGCCCTCCGAGTCACCATGTATGCTCAAGATGGCCTTCCTGCCTGAAGAGAATGACTGGGAAGGTGATTAGTGAGGAGTCAGGGAGAACAGGGAAACAAAATTGTATGTGTTTGAAGTATCCTAGAACATTACTACTCAAATTATGGTCAGAAAAACAGCAGCTAGATACCATCTAGGACCTTGTTAGAAATGCAGCATTTCAGGTTCCACTCCAGACCCCAAAATCAGAATCTGCATTTTAACAGGATCATCAGATTATTTTATGTAACTATGTGTTCTGACACGGCAGATTCAAGTTATTGCTAAAAGGTCAAAGCAAAGTTCTGATTTTCTGTTAGCATCTGGCTAGCAGCCCAGGTTTAACTCCTCTTAACTTCACATTGATATAACTATTATATCAGGAGAAATCAAAACAAAACCATACACATAAAAATATGAAAACTCCCCACTTTCAAGCTAGTATCAACAAGCAACTAGTGCCAGAATCTTAACTTTAATGATCAACCCTTTTATTCCTACTTAGTGGATTGATTTTAAATCTCAGCTAGTGTATTATTATCCTTCTAATTGTATATAATGATATATACATTGTCCTAAGAATTTATTAACTACATTTTCTTCCCAAGCAACCTGAGGCTATCCTTGTCAATAGGTTGTCAGATAAAATAGAGGAGGCCCAGTAAATTTAAAATTTGATTAAGCAATGGATGCTTTTGTAGTGTAAGTCTCAAACATTGCAGGGGACATAATCATAATAAATTACTGTAAGTGGTGCATCTAA
Organism: Piliocolobus tephrosceles; assembly: GCF_002776525.5. Taxonomy (NCBI): domain Eukaryota; kingdom Metazoa; phylum Chordata; class Mammalia; order Primates; family Cercopithecidae; genus Piliocolobus; species Piliocolobus tephrosceles. The sequence goes on from NC_045445.1 coordinate 121,531,789, forward strand.
TATTTTAATTTGCTAAATCTAGCAATCCCACTTGTGGGTCTAGACTGTCTTTTTTATCCTTCCATTCTTTTCACATCTCATCAGTCTGGTTAATATCTACTTTCTAGCTCCAGATGGGGAGATAGAGCAGACTTTCTTCTCTCTGGCCTAGAGATCTGAAACTGTATTTGAACCACAGAAAGAGCTTTAAAATGAGCTGCATGCCCAGGAACCAGCTAGGTCCAAGATAAGGTACAGGCATTTGTATTTTTAAAAGCGCCAAAGTTTATAATAATAAGCAGCTATTATGAAGAACCACTCAGAGAACTGAATGGCATCCTCCTGTCCTCCTATGACCCAGTAGAAAAGAAATGAAAGGTTCTCTTGTTGAACAGAGGACTAAGGATTACAATTTCTAAGTACTCCACCATGTAGGACTAGCCCATGCTGACGGAGGAAAACTGTTGATAAGTGAGGTCCTGTCAAAATACAAATTGTTCCTTCCTAGTCTGGCAAGAAGAAAGCCAACATTAGTGTCATGGATCCCAGCAGACACCATACTAATAGCACAGACCATTTACTGGTTTATCCTGACCTCTTCATAAGGCTAACTGGGCAGGGGCAGTGTAGGTAGGACCCAAGCAAGTACTATACATAGCAGCTGGCCAGTGTGTTTCGATTGGGCTACCCCAGCTCACAAAAGATGGCAGGATATTTACAGAGTGGGTTTCCCCAGGCAAAAACAATCTAGTACTTTAAAAAATATAACTAAAAGCACCCTTTTATTTCAAACATAATATTGGTTTCTAGATTGAAAAGTTGCATTATAATGAAGTTACATTAGTCCATTTTGTATCTGAAAGTTAAAGACTTTAGTTGTATCACTGAATGATCTGGTGACTCCAAAAGTAAATTCTTGTTACAAAATTGTATGTGTTTGAAGTATCCTAGAACATTACTACTCAAATTATGGTCAGAAAAACAGCAGCTAGATACCATCTAGGACCTTGTTAGAAATGCAGCATTTCAGGTTCCACTCCAGACCCCAAAATCAGAATCTGCATTTTAACAGGATCATCAGATTATTTTATGTAAATTAAAGTCTGAGAAGCATTCATCTAGACCCTTGGAGAGGTTATGGCTCAGAGACCTCTACCAAGATATACCAAAGCACAGCACAGGAAGTAAAATAAATAATACACATTTAAACACTCCATTCCCAATTTGCAGATTGGGACTTCTGTTCCACTCCAGTGTTGGAGAGGAGAGGGATGAGAGGTAATAGCTGGACAGGTATTTGCTGACCAGTACAGTCATGAACTGGCACTGCCTCCTCTGGGCAGTATGGATGTTTAAAGCCTTCTTGACTTATTGCATTGGTGAAAATCTCCGGTAAATACAATGTTGATCATTTCTGATCTTAGGGGTTTATTATCTTTAGTAGACACTATCAGGTTGATCATATTTTATCAGATTTTATCATGCTAAAAGTTTTTACTATGAATGACTGTTGAATTTTATAATTTTTTCTACAAAAATTAGAATAAAAAATACTTTGTGATTAATTAGTAATATTGTATTTTTAATATAATTGTTTTATTGATACACCACAGTTGTACATATTTAGTGTGTGTCTTTTTGATATATGCATACAACGTGTAATGATCAAATCTAGGTAACTGGGATATCCATTACTGCAAATACTTATGATTTTTTTTTGTGTTGGGAACATTCCAAATCTTTTAGCCATTTTGAAGTATGCTATAAATTCTTGTTAACTACAGTCACCCTACTGTGCTATGGAAAACTAGATATATTCCTTCTATCAAACTGTATTTGTACCTATTAACCAACCCCTCCTCATCCTCCCTCCTATCCTTCTGAGATTCTGGTAACCACCATTCTACTCTCTACTGCCATGAGATCGATTTTTTTCTAGCTCCCACATATGAGTGGGAACATGCAATATTTGTTTTTCTGTGCCTAGCTTAATTTAACTCAAGAAAATGTCCTCCAATTCTATCCATGTTGCTGCAATTGACAGAATTTTGTCCTTTTTATGACTAGATAATATTTTATTGTATACATATGCCACATTTCCTTATCCATTCATCTGTTGATGGACACTTAGGATGATTCTATATCTTCACTATTGTGAAAAGTGCAGATATCTCTTTGATATACTGATTTCCTTTTTTGGATATGTACCCAGCAGTGAGATTGCCAGATCAGATGATAGTTTTGTTTTTTTGAGGAACTTCCATATTCTTTTCCATAGTGGTTGTTCTAGTATACATTCCTACTAACTGTGTAAAAGCATTCCCCTTTCTCCACATCCTCGCCAACAACTCTTAGTTTCTGTCTTTTTGATAACAGCCGATTTAACTGAGGTGAGATAATAAATCATGGTAGTTTTGATTTGCATTTCCCTGATGATTACTGATGTTGAGCATTTTTTGTATACCTGTTAACCACTTATATGTCTTCTTTTAAGATGTCTATTCAGATCTTTTGCCTATTCTTTAATTGAATGATAATGATTATTAATTTTTTGCTATTGCATTATTTTAGTTCCTTATATATTCTGGTTATTAAACCCTTCTGCAGATGGACAGTTTGTTTTCTCCCATTCTGTAGGTTGTGTCTTCATTTTGTTGATTGTTTCCTTTGCTGCTCGGAAGCTGTTCGGCTTGATGTGATCCCATTTATTAATTTTTGCTTTGGGTGCTGGTTATTTTGAGGTCTTTCTGAAAAAGTCCTTGCACAGACCAAAGTTTTCTTGTAGTGGCTTCATAGTTTCATGTCTTACATTTAGGTCTTTAATCTACTTTGATTTGATATTTGCATATGGTGAGAGAGAGAGGTCTAGCTTCATTCTTCTGTACGTGGATATCCATTCCTCTCAGCACCATTTATTGAAGAAACCATCCTTTCCCCAGTGTATGCTCTTGGCACCTTTAGCAAAAATGAGTTAGCTATAAATGTGTGGGTTTATTTCTGGGTTCTCTATTCTGTTCTATTGGACTATGTGTCTGTTTGTATGCCTGTGCCATTCTGTTTTGGTTACTATAGCTTTGTAGTATATTTTGAAGTCAGGTAGCATGATGCCTTCACTTGGTTCTTTGGCTATTCTGGGTGTTTTGTGGTTCCATAAGAATTTTAGGATTTTTTGTTCTATTTTTGTGAAGAATGTCATTGGTATTTTGATAGAGATTGCCTTCAATCTGTACCAAGATTGGAAACATAAACATTCCACTTTTTACACAGTCCATAAAATGTCAGATTTTGTTCAATGTATTCAATCCAATGGTATCTATGCAAAGTAAACTGTATGTATATTTGTATCAAATTCATCATAAGTTATGTGGACCATATGGAAGAAATAAAAACATATTTTTCAACATATTTGCAGATACTGAGAATAGAATTTGAGCTATGCAAGGAGACCTTAGAAGTTATATGATCTAGCCCATTCATTTTATCAATAGAGTTATTCAACAGCTTGTTTCAAGGCAGGGAGTCAATGTTCCCAATAACCAGTTCAGTGCTCATACTTGTATAATATGCAGCCTTTTCCCATGTTCTCATCATGAAATGTTGTGGTCCTGCTCTTATATTTCTGATTGGTCAAAGCACTGGACTTGCTGTAGATAAAGAATTTATTGATGGCAATCAAAAAATCCCAACTTTGGAGGAATTATAAATAAATAAAAACTTTCTGAAGGGTCATTTTTTCCATTAGGCATCAAAATACTTAAATTTTTCATGTCTTTTGCCTAAGCAGGCTACAATTTTGTAATTTATATTAAAGAAAAAAATGGGATTTTTTTCTCACAAATTCTGTAATGCTTAGAGTATAGACTAGGAAACCTCATAAAGATAACTGCCATTTCTGAGAACTCAATTAGTTAATGTGACTGAGAAATATGATAAAGTCTTATTATATAAATCATAAAATAAATTACAATCTCAGAAATGAACCGAGGATTGAGTTTTAATTGATAATTAACAAAGGAAGAAGTTAAAGCATATGAAAAATATTAATAAATAAATGCCAATTAAAGCAAGAGTAGAATATTACTTTGTCAAATAACAAATTAAAAATGTAGTAATTAATTAATTTCCATACCTAATTGGTGAGAGCGCTTCATAACAGGCACTGCTCTGTGTTTTTGGGAAAATCAGTTATTAAAATTTTCTGCAGGGTTGATTTTTGCCATCAATCATCAAAATCCTTAAAAAAAACCCATAATTTTGCCTAAGTTCATTAATAGAAATTAATATTAATAAATAATTGCTTATAAAGAGATGTCATTGAGTATAATTAGCAACAGTCAATTTTTAATAACCCTTTTAATAGCAAAACTATGGACATTCATCAAATAAATTATAATTCATCTTTATGGACACAACTTAATGGAACCAGTAAATTGGATTTTGTCAAGTAATGTGAAATTATATTTCAAATATTTTAATAAAAGTTACAAAGAAGGAACAAAATTTGGAGTAAAATGGTATGTTCCAAATTTTAGATAATGAGAAGAAACATGAATATATATATTCTGGGGTTTAGATTATGGCTGATTTTTATTTCTTCTTTTATGCTTTTTGGAGTTATCTTGATTTTCAGCAATGAAAATGAAACTTAAATATAATAATAAACTATATTTTTGGACAGAATACAATAGAAAGAAGGCTCCACAAATATGTTTAAAAGCTTATATAAACACATATGAGAGAGGCAGTAAAAGTGAAGCAGTGTTGAGTTAGGGAAAGATCAGCTTTTTTTGTTGTTATCATAAAAACAAGGTTTAATACTCTAGCTATGTTACTGCCTCACAGTCTTAACATCTTGGAGCTCTAGTATCTTTCCATCATTCTTTTATTTGAACTACTTTACACAGTCATCAAATTATGTTATAAAATACTATTAGCTTTGTATTCATAAAATAAAGAGAAAGAACAATTACCTCTGTAGTTAAAAGACAAAAATTTAAGCTATTTAAATGTAAAATTTATTTAAAATCTTGTTTCATTTTACATTCATCATGTATAGATTACAATTTACTCCATTACATAATTGCATTTGGCTTAAAATGAAGATATTGTAAATTGCTTAACATAAAACAATGCTTTCCTTCAGGTGCTCCATTGTTTACTCTGTGCTATCACATTCCTGCCTATAAAATTACATATATATCTGCCTTAATACTGCCTTGGGCTCAAGAAGAGATATCACAACAATTTGAAAATTTTTGTGGCTGTATCTAAAATTGCTGTTTGTTCTTTATTGAGAGCAGTGAAACTCCCGCATCTTAGCCAAGTATACAGTGAACCAACTACACTTTGTGTCTCCCATTGCAGCTAGGTGTGGCCAAGTGACTAAGTTTCGGACAATGGAATGTATATTAGAATGATGAGAGAAAATCTTAGGAACTTTCCTTAACAGGGAGATAATTCTATAAAGAAGGAATCCTTTTAAAAAATATCATTCTAGTTTTTCTTTTTCTTGAGACAGAGTCTCCCTCTGTTGCCCAGGCTGGAGTGCAATGGCATGATCTCGGCTCATTGAAATCTCTGCCTCCCGGTTGAAGCAATTCTCCTGCCTCAGTCTCCTGAGTAGCTGAGATTACAGGCATGCACCACCCTGCCCAGCTAATTTTTGTATTTTTAGTAGAGATGAGGTTTCACTATGCTGGCCAGGCTGGTCTCGAACTCCTAACCTTAGCTGATCCACCTGCCTCTGCCTCGGAAAGTGCTGGATTATAGGCACGAGCCACCACATCCAGTCTAGTTTTTCTTTACAGTTAGCTGGAAGGGATGCATGATGTTTGATGTTAGAGTAGCTGCCTGACCACAAAGAGGAGTCACATGTGAGGATAGCAGCACAATAAAATAGGCTCCTGCAACTGCTATATAATCTTTGGAAAAACTGCCTGAGCTATTGTTTAACAGAAAAGTAAATGTTTCTTATTTAAACTACTGTTATTTTGGATTTATTGGTTATCTACAGCTAAACCTAAGTTTACCTTTCAGATTACCTGCGCCTCTTTTGATTTGGCTGAGAGAAGGTAGAAAGCAGCACTAACTCCTCTCTCTAGAAAATGTGTTTAATTTCTCAGTCTCTGGAAATTTATTTGTTCTATTCCACAATAGCCTAAGCTTGGTCTTTCTATTAGTGGTATTGCTCTTATTTTTACTCCTTCATAACTCAACTTCAGTTCCCCTGGAAACAGAATTAGACAGATCCTGTCTGAAAGAGTAATAGAGTAAACGGCATTTTATAATTTGCTGATAAAGCTTTTCTCTTAGCTTACAAAATATATCTCAAGAGTACTGGATAAAATACACTATAGTTCAAGAGAGTGCTTTTTACAAGGTTTTACACACACCTGACACGATTAATTAATGCAGCATCCACCTTGCTATTAATTGATAAAAGTGAAAATAACATGATTGCTAAAATTCCTGAGTAAGCAAAATAATGCTGAATCCAGTTGTGCAATACATGGAGATGTGATCATGATTTAACACGTAAACAAACTATCTGCTCAGAAAACATATTCAGTTGATTAAATAGTAGACTCTAAAACTGACTGAGATTTGAATTGCTCTGAAAATATACAGCTATATTGTGCCTTTTGAATTATATTTCATGATGATTAACCTTATATTCTTATTTGCATGATTTTCTTCATTAAACCAGTCTTTATGAATTCAGTCTGAAAAGGTAGATCAATGTGAAAGAGGAAATGCTTATTTTACATCATAACTGATATGGTTTAGCTGTGTCTCCACCCAAATCTCATCTTGAATTGTAGTTACCATAATCCCCACGTGTCCTGGGAGGGACCGGGTGAAAGGTAATTGAATCATGGGGACAGTTATGCTCATGCTGCTCTCGGGATAATAAGTGAGTTGTCACAAGATCCAATGGTTGTATAAGGGCTCCTCCCCAACCCCTCACAGTGCTTCACTCTGCACTTCTTGCTGCTGCCATGTGAAAAAGGATGAGTTTGCCTCCCCTTCCACCATGACTGTAAGTTTCCTGAGACCTCCCCAGCCCTGCAGAACTGTGAGTCAATTAAACCTCTTTCCTTTATACATTACCCAGTCTCAGGTATTTCTTCACAGCAGTGTGAGAACAGGCTAATACAATAACCAAATACTTTAAACAGTATATATTGTGTTAATATTGACATCTTAATATAATATATGAAATATATTCATTTTAATGAGAAAATATTTATCAAATAAGTCCTGATATACCTAAAAATTGGGAATTTGTCCATTTTTCTTCTTATAAAAACCATCTACATCTTTACACCACAATCTTGCAGAATTTGAGATATAAGTATGGTTATATCTAATGTAAGTATGACTTATGTGTGCTTATTTTAATTTTCTATTTTTAAAAAGAACTTAGTAAAGGAAAGAAAAAACATTAAAATGATAGATTTTAAAATCATGGAAGGCATACAATTTTAGCTATGAGTTGTAGCTGATGTTGGAGCTTGTAGGTATAAATAGGCTATTAATCTCTTTCTTTGTAATAATATATGAGTGAAGAATAAATATGAATCTTATTGGATATAGTTTAGTAAATATGTTTGGTTAGTCAATTAGCTGCTAAATCAGACATTTTGATTTGGTTTACTACACTCATGACAATAAACACAAATTAACAAGTAATTCATATCCTATATTATTTTGTCCCCAAGGAGACTTTTGAATATTCCTTCAGATAATATTCACAGAGAATCAGAGCTATTTGCATTCTATGGATCTATAGGGGCATATGCTTGCTGGCACATTGAGAACCATTGCTTACTTTATATACAATTGATAACATTATTATATATTTTTCATCAGTTATTTCTTTTGTGAAAAAGATAGGGAGAAGGTAAACATATATAAACTATATTTTTAAGCAAAGTTAATTTTCATATAATAGTGTAGCAATTCTGTGAGAGAAGATTTGGGAAGAAACTATAAACTTTGGCACTTGCCCATTTACTTAGTTACAATAATTTAAATGGACCCAGAACTACAATTTAGGATGAAAATGTAAAAATGACACCAACGTGCTCTAACAGAAATAAGTCTGGTCAGTGTGGAGATTCTCTAAAAAAAAATAGAACTTTATTTGAAGAACAAGATGAGTAATTACAGGAGATGATACGTAGGAAACTATTCTGACAGCATTCACTGGTTCTCTGTTCAACTAGGGACTAATGATATTTTATAATATTAATTTGTTTTACATTTACAACATTTATTATAGAATATTTCATTTTCTTATAGAAAAATTAGCCTGTAGCATAAGGGAAAAAGAAAAGAAAAATAAATATAAATACAACCATGCATATCATCACTGTAATCAATTTGGGATAATTTTTCCATATACATACATATATAGTTAAATGATGATGGAATTTCATATTCTTTAGTCACAGTGCATTGTTATATTACTAAATATATTTCTAAATAATCATTTAATGGCTATCAATAATGATGCTGGCTGACACTTTGGGCAAGAAATAAAAATCCATACCCAGAATAGATATTTATACCTGAAGAAATAAGCAACTCGTCTTCCAAGATAGAAGGATCTCCACAAAAGACTCAGTACTGGCTTCTCTTGCTGGCATTCAGAGGCAGCAATAGCTAGATTAGTCTTGATAAGTTGGGAGACCATGTGTCAAACCCATGCTACCCTCCATCTCTGCCACCCTGACACTCCATTCATGTGCCTATCATCCCAGTTCCGGGGTGGCCCATGTTGAAGGTTAGTTAAAACCAACCAGACAAGTCAGTTTGTCTGTTTGGTTCTTTAGTGGTTTTTCAGTGGAGGATGCTTTCTGGAAGATATTAACATATGATTCAAATATATTCTCAATTAGTTACTATTCTTGTGTCCATCCACATACGTTATTCCAGACTTTCTTATCTCCCATCACTCGAACTTTCTGTTTCTACAATCTTAATTAGCTGACCAGACCATTTTTTTTGCCCAAGAATACATGTACAGTCAGCCCTTCATATCTATGGGTTCTACATCCATAGATACAACCAAGCATGGATTGAAATATCTAATATCTATCTATCTATCTATCTATCTATCTATATTTTTTTCAAGATGGAGTTTCACTCTTGTTGCCCAGACTGGAGTACAATGGCATGATCTTGGCTCACTGCAAGCTCCACCTCCTGTGTTCAAGTTATTCTCCTGCCTCAGCCTCCCAAGTAGCTGGGATTATAGGCATGCACCACCACGCCCAGCTAATTTTGTATTTTTAGTAGAGAGGGGTTTCACCATGTTGGTCAGGCTGGTCTTCAACTCCTGACCTCAGGTGATCCACCCGCCTTGGCCTCCCAAAGTGCTGAGATTACAGATGTAAGCCACCACGCCCCATTCAAAATATTTTTAAAGAAAGGATGGTTGTGTCTGTGTCAAACATGTACAGACTTTTTTCTTGTCATTATTCCCTAAATAATATAGTACAACAAATATTTACATAGTATTTGTATTATATTGTATATTATAACTAATCTGGAAATGATTAAAGTATATGGGACAATGTGCATAGGTTAATGCAAATACTACACCTTTTTAAATAAGGGACATGAGTATCCAGTGATTTTGGTATCTGTTGCAGGGATAGGGAGGGAGGGATCTTGAAACCAATCTCCCATGGATACTGGCCACTTCTTATTTTAAATGAAGTAGATGACCTAGTGTGTTGCTCTCAGCTCCACCCATTAGGAAATATTTGCCCTCTCCACTTTTTCAAGGACATTCCTGAAAGTTCCTATAATACAGCCATTATTCCTTTCCAGAATTGTCCCATATTCTGAATTGACATCAGCAGACCAAGCTTAGGTTTTTTCTTCATCTTTCAGCTGGTCATTCAAGAACTCTTATAAAGCAATAGATATGAGCTGAGAGAAGGCCAAGTTTACAATGGTGGTGGGTGACATAGGCATCAGAGCTACTTGCTCAATTATTTTCTGGGGGCCAATATGAGAATAGTGTGAGCTCAACTCAAAAGATACAGTGATTATTTTGTCTTTCTCAAAAATGGCAGATTCGAGGCTTTATTTGCACACCTCACCCACTTGGAAATAGCAAAATAATGTGTACAGATTCACACTATGAACATTCACCCAAGGAGGAACACAGGAGCTTAACATAAAAGTGAAAAAACGTTGAGTACTTTAAAGAATATAGTGGGCAGCAGCCTGCTCTGCAGGTTCAGCAGAAAATTGTGAGTGAGTCCCCATTGTATGAGAGGAGGAGAGACTGTCTTTCTGACGCACATTCCCACTGAGGAGTCAGGCAATCCAGGCCATGGGGGAGTTCCTTGACCTCACCAAGTATTGGATCTGACATGGGAAGCAGAGGGGAGACCCGGAGAAGGAGCATCACCAGAAAAATGTGTTTCATGCCAGACCCAAGCACCACAGACAGAAGGCAGCCATTTCAGATTCTAACTCATAGGCATCTGTGCTAAAATCTGGCAACAAGCACAGGCAGCAGTTACTGGCTGGGAAGTTCTCTGGATTGAGATTTGTGACCTAGTCTTGAATGCAGGAGGAGCCCACACAGCTCTGAGCTCACCACTGAGAGGTGAGAGTGACGTGCAAACAGAACTGGGAGGGATGTGGCCTTTAAGCCACAGTGTTTGTCCAGGCCAGAAGCCTCCGGCCTGCGGGAGTTTCTTGAACTGAGAACAGTCTGCTTGGGAAATGGCTGATTGTTTAAGCTTATTGCAAGCAGCAGACTGCAGCAGGGAGCTCTGCCAGGTGGAAAGCAGGGAAGAAAGGCAAGTCCCACTACCACCTGCTAAGCTGCCAAATTGCCTTTCATTCCCTGTGCTGGCTCTTTGGCACAGCAGAGATTTCTCCACTCCTCCCTGGACTGATGTTCCAGAGGCTTTCTGTTCCCTGTTGTGGCTGGTGCTTGCCTCTGCAGTTGGGGAGTCCAGGCACAGACTTCTCTGGCCGACCCCTACCCAGCTTTGCCCCCCTCCACTCACCTCAGAAGCATAGCAGGGGACCAGGACCCCTGGGAGTTCCATGGCCCAGCACATCTCCTTGGACATTAGAGTACTTCTAATTAGCAAAGGTTAAAAATAGGCTTTGCTGCCACCAACACAGTGGACTCTCACCTTCAAGAGTCACCCACAGACAATTACAATACCTGCTGACACAATTGCACAGCATTTGGGAAGGAGACAAGCTTTGCACAACCTCTGGTCTCACCATTTCTGATACCACTCCAGCTACTCAGAAGGCCCTGAACCCACTCACCCAACCAGTACATTACTACTACAACTTGTATTTGAGAAAGCTACCACACTAAGGCTATTTATAACCAAGGAAATCATAAAGAGTTTATGCCAAGCCCTACCACTACCACCAGGGCTGGTGATTGTGCCTGCCATTAGGAGACCTAAAGGCAGGCCTACCCGGCCCAACTCCACCAAACTTTGCCCTTTCTCCAGGGCTGATATTGGATGCCAGGCCACTAGGCATTTTACAGATGAGCCCACTTCTGGAGGAACCAGAGAGCCTTTCCTGGTAACTAAGATCGAGCATAAATTATTCTGCTAACACTGCAGCCAGCTCTTACCTGCATTTGCAACCTACTGCCTAAAGGTTGAACTACACAATCCCATCCAAAATCTGCCGACACAAGTGCACAGCACTTGGGAACAAGATAAGTGTCTTAAGATCACCACCATCTCAGCTGTACAGGAGACCGTGAGCCTGCTCAAATGCCCAGTATGTCACTACAACAATCAGCATTTGAGAAAGTCACCACACTAAGGCTGTGTATAACCAAGGAATTCATAAAGAGCTTTTGTCACTGCTAGGACCCAGAAGCAAAGCTAAATGCCCCTATCCACACATTATATTCACATCCTCAAGGGAAAATTTTTAAAAGTAGTCTAAATGAAAGTAAATTCAAAAATAAGAAGTCCAGTTTCTCTAGGTGAGAAGAAGCCAACATAACAATTTTGGAAGTATGAAAAAACAGTGTGTTGCAACACCCCCAAAGGATTTTTACTAACCCTCCAGCAATAGATACTAACCAAAATGAAGTATTTGAAATACAACATAAAGAATTCAAAATATGAATCTTAAAGAAGCTCAATGAGATTCACACAAAAGGTGAAAGCCAATACAAAGAAATCAGAAAATCAATCCAGGATATGATAGATACCAAAGAGATAGTTATTTTTTAAAAAAAGAACTAAACAGAACTTCTGGAAATATATAATGCATTGAGGGAATTACAAAATACAATTGAAAACGTCAGAAACAGACTGGACCAAGCAGAAGAAAGGAATCTCAGAACCTGAAAACAGGTCTTTTGAATTAACGCAGTCAGACAAAAGCAAACAAAAATATTTTTTAAAAATGAGCAAAGCCTTCAAAAAGCATGGGACTATATAAACCATCCAAACCTATGAATAGTAGGTATTCTCGAGGGAAAAGATAAAAGAAAATGTCTGAAAAATCTATGATAGGAAATAATTTAGGAAGATTTCACTAGTCTAGCAAGAGACCAAGACATCCAAGTACAAGAGGCTCAAAGAACTCCAAGAAAAATATATTGCAAGAAGGACCTCACCTTGGCTATTTGGTCTCTTTTTTGGTTCCATATTAATTTTAAAATAGTTTTTTTTTATAATTCTGTGAAGAATGTCAATGGTAGTTCAATGGGAATAGCATTGAATCTATAAATTACTTTGGGCAGTGTGGCCATTTTAATGATATTGATTCTTCCTATCCATGAGCATGGAACGTTTTTCCATTTGTTTGTGTCATCTGTGATTTCTTTGAGCAGTAGTTTTCAGTTTGCCTTGCAGAGATCCTTCACTTCTTTTGTTAGCTATATTCCTAGGTATTTTATTCTTTTTGTGGCAATTGTTAATGGGAATTCATTTGTGATTTTGCTCTTGGCCTGACTGTTGTTGGTGTATAGGAATACTAGCTTGGCTTGACCATTGTTGATGTATAGGAATGCTAGTGATTATTGCACATTGATTTTTTATCCTGGGACTTTGCTGAAGTTGCTTATCAGCAACTTTTGGACTGGGATTATGGGGTTTTCTAGATATAAGATCATGTCATCAGAAAACAAGAATAGTTTGACTTCCTCTCTTCCTGTTTGAATATCTTTTATTCTTTCTCATTAAGAGAAAGCAGTCAGGATATTTCTCAAAGAACTTAAAACAGAGCTACCATTCAATCCAGCAATCCCATTACTGGGTATATACCCAAAGGAAAATAAATCATTCTGCCAAAAAGACACATGCCCCTGTATGTTCATCACAACAGCAAAGACATGGATCAACCCAGCTGCCCACTAATGGTAGACTTGATAAACTGAATGTGATACATATATACCATGGAATACTATGCAACCAAAAAAAAGAATGAAACCATGTCCTTTGCAGCAACATGGATGCAGCTGGAGGCCATAATCCTAAGTGAATTAGCACAGGAAGAGAAAACCAAATACCACATGTTCTCACTTATAACTGGGAGTTAAACACTGAGCACGTGTGGACACAAACATGGGAACGATAGACACTGTGTACTACTAGATGGGGGAGGGAGGGAGGGAGACAGCTATAGGTTTAAAAACTACCTACTGGGTACTAGGCTCACTACCTGGGTGATGGAATCCATATCAGCATCACAAAATATTCCCATATAAGAAACCTGCACATGTATTCTCTGTATATAAAAGTTGAAATTAATAAAAGTAAAAAAAGTAGTTGAAATGAAAAAAATGAGAATTACCCATCTGATATTACTGATATCTTGGAGGCATTGTCCCCATAAACCTTGCATAAAGCATCGATGATTCCATCATTCTTCCACCCAAGCTTCACCATAAATTCGATGTTTGTTTTTGCTTCAGTTTTAGCAAAATTCATGTTGCTGTGGTAAAGACTGTTTTCAAACTAATGTCTTATCTTTCTTAGTGCCTCAAACTAGATCCTATTCAGACATGTTCTAAGAAGTTAGTACAAGCTTATTTTCGTGCAAACAAATTTTGAAATCCATGTATAGTTTTTCCATGATGTGCATTTTCATGAACTTATTGAGGACCCCTCGTATGATCTACATAAAATATCCTCTGGTTCAGATTTTAGTTAAACTGGATCATGACCCATGCTAGAGAATGTAGTTGCTTGGTCTTAATTTTCCTGCTTTAACAATAAAAAACATGCCGTGTTAAAGAAATTAGTTTTGTTTTGTCAGACATATTCTGAAAACTGTTTAAAAAATGAATTTTAAAAATCAGCTTTTTATACAATTTAACCACTTACATTTAGGTGGTATTAATGCAAATAAAATAATATATTTGGAATCTATTTAAAGTTTTGGGATAATATGCCCCTCATATATCTGTAGTAAGGGTGATTTTCGTCTAAAAGACTAGTCTAAGAAGACTGAGATCCCTTTAACATTGAAAAAAATAAATGCACCATCCACAGGTTGCTATAGTTTCAGGTTAGCAGAAAAATGAAATTGGAAGGTCACCAATAAGTTCTCAGCATATTCCTTTATACAAAAAGAAATCCTATCAATGCAGTGTAAAAAACCTAACACGATTTAGGACAATACAGGCACTTTGAAAATTACAAAACCATTAGTCAATACCATATTAAGCTGATTTATTACCCTCTAGTGCCACAGTCTTTTAGCTGCTGATGGGGATCCAGTTAAGAAATAAGATTATGACTCCTTTCTTGAGGTTTTCATACACTACCTTCTCAAAAATAAAGCAAATTAGACAATAAATCATTGTCTATATCACTTCTCAACTAGTACCAATCTAAGAGGCAGATAATTCGATTGAAAATTACTTTCCCTTCCCTTGTATCAAAATTCTGTACAGTCGTATTCATTCAAATATAATAATGCAGAAAACTCCTTGATTGCAAAGAAAGAAACCTAATTTGAACCAGGTTAAAAATATTAGAAGGCAATATTTTTCTGGATTACTTAGTGAGAGCTTCATGATCAGTCTCCAGTACAAAATCTCAAGGAAGGTTTTGGTTGCCCCTATTTTGCGGGTTCCTACTCGGGTCACGTATCTTCTTAGTTCATGGATAGTTCACTTGACCAGGTAAAGAAAGGCTGATGATGTACTCACAATCACTTAACTGCCCTCTTGCTCACCTCTCTGTTAGAATCAGGATGGTATTTGTTAGTAATAAAGGAACTGCCATCCAAAATTCATGATACCAGCCATCATATCTCTATATTGCAGCCTCTTTGTCTACCTTTGGGTCCACTGGCCCAGAAGCACCTCTGAATCTTCTCAGTAGGTCACTTGTCATACACATAGACTGGGAAACCAAGGTTATTTCAGAGACAAGCAGCTTCATGCTCATTTATGTAGCCATCTCCCTTTACCACCACTATGCTGTCACTGAAGGTTGTTGGATTTAATCTAGAGAGATGCTTTTTAGCCATTTCCAGGCTTTCGGGTTCCTACAAGCTTTATTCAGGAACTATACCTCGAATACCCCTGTTGTTTTCAAGATCTCTGATACTTATCTTGGTGTTTCTAAAGTTCCCCCTTCCCTGTTTCAGCCCAATTGTTAATGGACTGAAAACGGCTGTGCCTAATCTATTTCTACTACCTCTCTTCTACTTCTCACAAACCACTAAGAAGAGTAAATTCACCACTTCTTTTCTTATATAGACTTCTCTAGATTATATCTTTCTTCTTCCCTATAGAAACTAAAATTCACAGCTCTGTAAGGCAAAAGTGTATCCCCATTAAAATATGTGTTAACTCTATGATCTAGTCTTCCATGTTCATCTCTCAATGTTATTATAACCTATGAAAATTTAGGAAATCCTTTTCTGTCTTGATAAAATCTGGCTTTTCAGATTATTATCATGTTTCTAACTCAAAGAAAGTTGATTTTAGATTTCAAAAGCTTCTTATTGATCCCTAATTTCACTTAATTTTTGTTCTAATAATCCTAATCTTTCCCAAGTCAAATGAATGTCTCTAACTGTATAAGGGGAAGTCATAAGCACAAAAAATGTACAAGTAAACTGCAAACATTTGTAGTTTCTTTGGAACACATTATCTCTGAGAGATATAGATACCAAGTTTTTGCCAAAATATTTCAAACATTTTCCAAATACATTCCTATCTAATAGTTGTGGTTTGGGTCACTGAAAATGATGAAGACCATTAATATTTTATGCATATGTGACAACTGCTCATAACCCCAAAGATTTAGCAACCCAAAGGTCACATATTCTTCACCTCCAAGCACCATGAATTCCTCAGTGTTTAATAGCTAATTAGTATGCTCTTTCCTATGAGACAGAAAACCAAGAGAACCTTTACTCTAGTTACTATGCAGATATTTTTGTGTAGTGGGCTAGTGGGGTCTGAAGGAGGTGGTGACTCAAAAGGACAGTAACTCAGCAAATAATAAAAATAAAATGGAGGGAAAAGTGAAGAAGGTGGCAAGTTTTCTGCTGAGTTTTCTGCTGAGCAGTATTGAGAAAATAAATAAAATATAAAGTCTTCTACATTACAAAACCTATCTAAAATACAGTGAAGTGAATTATGGTGGTCATGTAATTAATCATTAAATGCAGATGTCTGTGAAAAGTGCCAAGTCTTATCTGATATTTACATTATTTGGTTGGTTTAGGGTACTAGCAGCAACAACAACAACCCCAATCATTTCCTGAATGAATGCTTATCCTGTGCTTGCTGCTTTTCCAAGTGCTGTATACACTTGGAAAATGTATTATCAATTTTTATATAGTGCTCCTGAAAGGTACTTCCTTTTTCATTGCTCTTTTATGGATTAGAAAATTGAAACAGAAGAGGTGAAATATTTTTTACAAGGACACACAGACACAGATAACTGTAATTAGTGTGAAGCTTGACTTTTGATTCATGCATTTTGACTTTATACTTTTAATATGTAAGCCATCATATTCTTCAGAGTCATCAGTCTGGTTGGTTGAGAGTTGTGGACTTCAGAGTTTACCCAGGTATGATCAAGTGGTTATGCATTTAACATGATGATACTGTCTCTGGGTAATAAAAAATATATATTGTTATTCCACAGAACCCTTAATTCTCCCTCATTTAGACATGCAGAGTTGGCTATTACTCAAAGTTTAGCAGTGATTATTATATTGAGAGTATGAGAGTCAATAAATCATGTTGTTGGATTTTAGTGAAAAGAGAAGACTTCAAGGACTCAATCCAAAATGTAATGAACAACAGACATATGGGGCAGGGGATGTCTCTGTCTGGAGCCTTAGTCATCCAAGAGAACGATCATTTCCCCCTTGGGAATACTGACTGGTAACTTGCTGGAAATACCTGCCATTTATACTGCTAATATAGTTACCAAGTTATTTGTGCCTGAAGCCAAGCTTTTGGCTTCTACCATTCTTCCTTGGCCCAAATAACTCTGGTTGTATGGAAAACAAGGCACTTCCACAATTCAAGGTCATATTCAGAGTCTTGAAGTATTCGAGGACAAAAGAGAAAGTGAACATGTGCCCTGGCTGAGAAACTGGATCCCAGGATTCCCCATGGAGATGATTTTGTGAATAAACTTATCCTCTATTGATAGCTTTTCTTTTCCATAGGATGGGGGTTCTGAATATCACAACAAACTAAATCAATAAAAATAACAATATAAATAAAACTACAAAAGAGCAAAAAAAATCAGAAAAGAAAACTCACTTTAAATCACAATGATTTTCTAAATAGAAGATATCTATATGGGCACATATTATAGATATATTTTACTTTGGACATTTCAATTTGTTACAAACAAGCATATTCAACAATATTGAGAGATATGTGAAATAACAAAGATAGTACAATTTAGTTGAGGTTTTATGTAGGGGTTCAGAATTATAACCTCAATTAGCACTAGGTTATAATCTTATTTTTAAAATCATTATATAAACTATATGAAGTTTTGATAAAATCATTTAATATATAATTATAAATCTCTGATAAAGGAATAAATTATTCATCTATCAATTCAAGTTGTATTTATGAATTTGAGACTAAAACAAAGGAGTGACATATATATACATTTTTTTTTTTTTTTTTTTTGAGACGGACTCTTGCTGTGTCTCCTGGGCTGGAGTGCAGTGGCCGGATCTCAGCTCACTGCAAGCTCCGCCTCCCGGGTTCACGCCATTCTCCTGCCTCAGCCTCCGGAGTAGATGGGACTACAGGCGCCCGCCACCTCGCCCGGCTAGTTTTTTGTATTTTTAGTAGAGACAGGGTTTCACCGTGTTAGCCAGGATGGTCTTGATCTCCTGACCTCATGATCCGCCCGTCTCGGCCTCCCAAAGTGCTGGGATTACAGGCTTGAGCCACCGTGCCCGGCCTATATACATATATAAAACAATTCCTACTGTTCATTTAGTGTCTACTGATTGCCACACATTGTAATTATCTTCTTTATCCTTCTAAGAATTCTAAAATGATGTTATCCATTAGTTTTACATATAAGAAAAGTGAGGCTCAGAGATATAAAGTAGCTTGTCCAGGGATATAAAGTAGCTTACCTAAGATTACATTTAAGTAACTGATAGAATCAGGGTTCAAACTCAGACCCATCTAACCCAATACCATTAATATTTGTAAAATGACTTCTTATATATGGATAAGGAAGAACCATTGATTGATGCTAAACGTAAATAATTTTATGAACAAACCTGATGACTGAAGCTATATTTTTATTCAGATAAAGAATTTCTGATTAACATGACCCAGATAGTATAACCCCCATAAGAAGAAATCAAAGCAGAACAAAAAGAATGCAAACAAACAAAACAGGGTAGGGAGTTACAGGAAAAGAGATGTCCTAAGCTAGCCAAAAGGTGGTTGTTACATCATATCCATCACCTGTTACATCATATCCATCGCCAATCATGTTCAAACTGAGGAAGAACGTCAGGATGGAAGAGTGTCTTACCTTGGGGCTTTGAGCATAGAACAGGGCCTGGAATATAAGAAGTACTCAAAATCTGTTATTTTATTTGTGTTGTTGTTGTTGCCATTTGATACTGTTATTTTTACTATTTTCAGAAGGAATTGGAATAAGTGAATTAAAGAAAGACGGGCAAATGTTATCACATCTCTCTTTGGTTTTGTTTTGTTTGCATCCACAATACATGGATTTAAAATAGCCCTTAAAAAAAATTCCTGTTGCTAAGTGTTCCCTTCAGTTTAATAATGAGGTGAGGACATACACATAATTTTGAAAAGGATTTTCTTAAATTACTCAAGCTAGTTCAAAAGACATTGTAGTGGGGTGAAAAAAGCAGCACATTCCTGGCTTATAATATCATAAGAGGACCATTTTAGGGCTAGAGAGCATGTGATTTAGTGTACTCAATGAACTCTCTGGCTTTTCTTTCAGACAAAACTTCCTGTGGGCGGGCACACACACACACACACACACACACACACAACACAGGGATTTTCTTACCAACTCTACTTACTATGCAATGTAAAACCTTCTGATAACCCTTGGTGCAGTCAGACATAATATGTTAGAAATAAGGCAACCAGATGACCATGCATTATAGAGTTAGATAGCCACAGTTTATGTCATCTCCCCCTCACCAGCTTTATTACTCTAAATAAACAGTTTCTTACATTATAAAATAGTTATATTACCTCCCTCATCTAGTTGTCTTGAGGTGACTAAATGAAATAATATGTGTAAAATGTCTGGAATCAGTATTAGCAATAAATGTTACATAATATATAACAACGCTGGTTTGTTGCTTCTGAAGGAAATTGTTGCTTCTGAAGGACATTCCATTCAAATTTCCCTAGTCAAATATATTTAGGAGACACTTGTTTAGACAAACTGTATTAGCCTGTTTTGCGTTGCTATAAAGGAATACCTGAGACTGGGTAATTTATAAACAAAAGAGGTTTAATAGGCTTACGGTTCTGTAGGCTGTACCAGAAAAATGGCACCAGCATCTATTTCTGGTGAGGATCTCAGGCAACTTCCAATCATGGTGGAAAGTGAAGGGGGAACAAGCGTATCACATGGTGAGAGAGGAAGAGAGCAAGAAGAGGGTGGTACCAGACTCTGTTAAACAACCAGCTCTCATGTGAACTAAAAGAGTGAGACTCACTCAGTACCATAGGGAGGGCACCAACTCATTCATAAGGGACCTTCCCCCATGACCCAAAGGCCACTCACCAGGCCCCATGTTCAACATTGGGGATCACATTTCTTTTTTTTTTTTTTTTTGAGACGGAGTCTCGCTCTGTCGCCGGGGCTGGAGTGCAGTGGCCGGATCTCAGCTCGCTGCAAGCTCCGCCTCCCGGAGCTTTACGCCATTCTCCTGCCTCAGCCTCCCGAGTAGCTGGGACTACAGGCGCCCGCCACCTCGCCCGGCTAGATTTTTTTTTTTGTATTTTTTAGTAGAGACGGGGTTTCACCGTGTTAGCCAGGATGGTCTCGATCTCCTGACCTCGTGATCCGCCCGTCTCGGCCTCCCAAAGTGCTGGGATTACAGGCTTGAGCCACCGCGCCCGGCGGGGATCACATTTCAACTTGTGATTTGGAGGGTATAAACATCCAAACTATACTACACATTTACATAAATATCGTGCTCCTCAGCGTGGCTTTTTATAGATATAAAAAAATGGCAGTGAAATTGAAGTTAGTCACAACAGAGCTTCAGGAGCACAGCTACTCTGTTTTGTCACTGAGATGCAGAACCATGCCCTTTAAGGCTCCACCTAGCTGAGGAAAGGTTTGGCATTATCTGGTGAAAATTAAAGCACTTAACAAGAACATAATCCTGGGCCAGGCGCAGCGGCTCACGCCTGTAATCCCAGCACTTTGGGAGGCCGAAGTGGGCCGATCACCTGAGGTCTGGAGTTCGAGACCAGCCTGGCCAATATGGCGAAAGCCCGTCTCTACTAAAAATACAAAAATTAGCTGGGCGTGGTGGTACATGCCTGTAATCCTAGCTACTCGGGAGGCTGAGGCAGGAGAATCACTTGAACCTGGGAGGCGGAGGTTGCAGTGAGCCAAGATCGTGCCACTGCACTCCAGCCTGGGCAACAGAGTGAGACTCTGTCTCAAAACCAAAACCAAAACCAAAACCAAAACAAAAAACACAAGAACACACTCCTGAATGGAAAGTCATTTTGCTCCCAGAATTTCACCCAGAGAATACCTACAGAGAGGCACAAGATTTTTCTTAGTAATATACTGGATCTAGCAGTACCAAGTGAACAACTGCTTTGACAAAGTTTTTCAGCAGTTGATTTTGTTTACTGAAGAGAGAAAAAAAAGGTGTAACAAAATATTTAACTTCTAAAGTTAAAAAAGATAGCTATAATTAAATTTAAAAACACCCATTGATTATCCAGTTTTTCAAAAACTAATGTGTAACGTGTAAAATAAAATCCATGTGTAAGAACAGATGACTAACACCTTTTGCATGAAGTTCTTATTCACTTCCAAATTTACAGATTACAATATCAATAGCATTATTTTGTATATCATTTTATGCAATCCTCAAATATTATAAATTATCCTTGAGGTATGTGTTAACAGTGATAAACTTTTCACAAATTATATTCTCCCCCATGTCACCTGCATTTGCTTTCTTGTATTCCTACACAATATTTCATATCCAAACTGGTACTGTAATTTAAGACAATGTCAAAATCTCACCACTTTTGCTCTGTCTGCTTAAGACCCAGTGCCAAATATCCTTGGAAAATTGGCAGAGTTTAAGGTGAAATCTATAGATGTTGACAGATATCAATGTGGTCTCTAAGAAGTAGATGGTTCTCTTACTCAAAGTCATTTTTTCACTTAAGAAATATAAAACACTTCCATTCACCATTATAATCAGTAGTCTTTGTAAGTGATGCAACTAGAGACACTTGAGCAGGTACAAATGAGCTGTCCAGTTATAACTGTCTACCTGGATTATAAGCCCATCTCCAAATGTCCTTAAATGCCACCACTATCACCACTAACCCCCTAAAGAAAGGAAACATGAAAGAAACATTAGTAAATATAAAAGTACATGCAATAAGCTCTGCTTAATTTTTCCATTATACCTTAATTCACTCAATTATGAGAATGATATTGCCAGATGAAAGTTAAGACTTTCGGATAGATAGAGTACTAGGAGAAAGCTATCTTGGCTTAAAAAACTGTGAGCTGAGGTGGTAGGGGAAAAAAACTAGTGGCTTGACTTGGAGATCAGAGAACAGGTTTACTGTTATTTATTTTTTCATTGCTAGAAAACAATTTGCTTTCTCTGACACTGTTTGATAGATACCCTACTTAAAATAAATATCTGATCTCTTAGTATGAAATGGAGCTACTGTTGTCTTTCCAGAAAATTTTTGACTGTGTTTTTTACCATGAGACATGTTTAAAAGAAACAAGTTTAGAAGATGTGGTTTATGAAAACGATTCCTACGTGTTTACATTTGTCCAAATTGCACACTCATATACAACCATTAAAGGATTTTTTCTGGCAGGGCGCGGTGGCTCACGCCTGTAATCCCAGCACTTTGAGAGGCCGACACAGGCAGATCACAAGGTCAGGAGTTCAAGAACAGCCTGGCCAATACAGTGAAAGCCCGTCTCTACCAAAAATACAAAAATTAGCCAGTCGTAGTGGCAGGTGCCTGTAGTCCCAGCTACTCGGGAGGCTGAGGCAGGAGAATTGCTTGAACCCTGGAGGCGGAGGTTGCAGTGAGCCGATATCATGCCACTGCACTCCAGCCTGGGCAACAGAGCGAGACTCTGTCTCAAAAAGAAAAAAGGATTTTTCTACTGCTTTTAATTCATTAATATAGGAAACTGACAGGCTCAACAAGTCTTCATGTGACTAGCTTTCTATCCCTATGTATTTTCATGTTCATTCATTTATTTGTAATTGTGTATTATGTCTCTTGGCTAACACATACAGAAGTCAAAGATACAATCTCTGAAGGGGGGAATATAGATAAACCAGAACATATTAATATACAAATGTATACATAAGATGAGGCAGCGTCACAGATGAACAGGACCTGACTTTTGAGAGAAAGTAAAAGAATTAGAAAACAAGTCATAAGTCAGATGACCCTGATAGAGAAGAATCAGAAGGAGTTAGAAAGAAGGAGACTAAGGCCGGGCGCGGTGGCTCAAGCCTGTAATCCCAGCACTTTGGGAGGCCGAGACGGGCGGATCACAAGGTCAGGAGATCAAGACCATCCTGGCTAACACGGTGAAACCCCGTCTCTACTAAAATACAAAAAATTAGCCGGGCGTGTTGGCGGGCGCCTGTAGTCCCAGCTACTCGGGAGGCTGAGGCAGGAGAATGGCGTGAACCCGGGAGACGGAGCTTGCAGTGAGCTGAGATCCGGCCACTGCACTCCAGCCTGGGCGACAGAGTGAGACTCCGTCTCAAAAAAAAAAAAAAAAAAAAGAAAGAAAGAAGGAGACTAGTATTCTAGAAGCAATGAAATTGAGTGTACAAAAACATCTTTAAGAAGTCCTCCTTTTCCACTTTTTTATTGGATTAATAAAATTATGATTTTACCCCTAATGTTAACCCGCAATCTTTTTCCAAAAGCTAATGGAATAATTTTTCAAAAATCAAATGTGATAATATTACTACCATGGTTACAATCTGCAATAGCTTACTATAGACATTAAGAGAAAACACAGTCTTTTTAAGTCCTCTTATGATTTTTGACCCATGTTCTATCAACCCCTTTGTAGACAGCTTTTGTAGACTATTTAATGACTAATATCTATTGATGTACTTCTAAGAATTATTACTATAAATGTAATAGCTGTATTTATTATAGTGATGTTTAACCCAAATATTTCATGAATCCAACAGCTGCATTTACTAGAGGAATGTTGAAAATATTTACATTACTTTATATGGTATCCTTTTTATGAGGGCTCTTGAAAGAAGTATCTGTCTGGTCTGAGTCAGAAATAGCTGTGTTTCTTCTGAGGAACTGTTTAATTTCCTCTTAGGTACATTCTGAATCATATAACTATTAGTTTGCCTCTTTGACTGTACTGATGGAATGCTTTGAATCCAGAATGTATTACCTTTTAGAATAGGAATATATTACCTTTCAGGATTTTAAGACATTTTTAAAAACTAGTCTTACTAATTGCCTTTATCTTAAGGAAATAATCACCATCTTACTCTATCTTGGACTGCATTTTTCCCTCCCTCCTTCCCTTCCTTCCTTTCTTTTGTTTGTTTCTTTCTTTTTTTGAAACGGAGTTTCGTCTGTTGCCCAGGCTGGAGTGCAATGGCACGATGTTGGCTCACTGCAACCTCTGCCTCCCAGGTTCAAGTGATTTTCCTGCCTCAGCCTCCTGAGTAGATGGGATTACAGGTGCACATCACCATGCCCAGCTAATTGTTGTAATTTTAGTACAGACAGGATTTCACCATGTTGGTCAGGCTGGTCTAAAACTCCTGACCTCGTGATCTGCCTGCCTTGGCCTCCCAAAGTGCTGGGATTACAGGCGTGAGCCACCGCCCCTGGCCTTGTTTTATTTCATATATCATATAGGTATAACATACCTGTCTCTGAAATTCACAATAAATCTTCTCAAACAAGACATTACTTAAGGAAAGGAGAATGAAAAGAAGGAAGGAAGGAGTGCAAAAGACCAAGGGAAAAGAAAGGACAAGTGCACAGTTCTCTCAACGTCATAACTTTTAAAGGACAAAAGGAAAGGAAGAAAGGAAAAACTATTGCTCTGTACTCAAATTATATATACATATACTAGGTTTTGCATCTCTGTCTGAAATAAGTCTTTTATAAGATGACTTTTAAAGATATTTGGACTTTGACAGATTAGCTGACAGAAATGTTTTATCTATTAAAAATTTGTTGAGGGGGCCATCAATTTCCCATTCTCAGTCCAGGTGATTCAACAGTTGCTCACCTGACCTGTAAGATCCAGGGGAGGTTACATAATCTGATCCTAGCCAATTAGAACATCCTAAACTCTAAGCAAATTGATTGGCTTGGAAATAGACTCATAACCCAAAGCTAACCAGTTGGAGCCCTTTGTGAGACTTTTCATGGAACTGGTGTTGCAAATAATGAGGGAAACCTAGAATCACTGATGGTTCTTGTACTTCCATCTACAGAAGCCTTAGAACTAGGTCACCACTGAAGGATGAAGGCCTGAAAGCAGTAATAGAAAGAAAGTTAGCCTAATGCAATTATGCTTTCTAGTTACCTAAGCCATTGATTTTCTTTATTGCTTAAAATAGTTTGAATTGGACCTGTGTCATTTGCAAACTAAAGTTTCTCAACTAACAAAACAGATATGTAGGTCATTGATTAAAGCAGAGAAAAGAGGTTTTGGAACCTAATAATAATAGTAATGGCCAATATTTAGAAGATGCTTTTTTCCTCACTATTCTCAATGAATACACTATCTTGATATATGAACTTGCATATACTTTTTTCACAATCTATAAAATACAAAATTTAAATATCAGTGTATCTGTAGCTCAAATATATTTCATTACTTTATCTAGTCTATGGAAGAAAAAAAGTAACATTGCCTTTTTAAATATATTAAAGATATTCATTTGAAACACGAATAAAACTGAGACTATGACAAAAGACAGGGTAGCCCACACTCAAAAAAATAGAAACTTTAAATGCCAATAATGTTTCAAGGATGAAAGCAAACCCACAAAGTTAAAACATTAAGTTCTGAAATTCTGAACAATTAATACTTTTATTTGATGCCATCCCTGTAAGTATTTCTCTGATACCATTATCTAAATTTAAGATTTGACCTTAGATTACAGTGGTCATCATATACTATATGATATCTCTCTAACTGTCCTCATAATTTCACTCTTCAGGGTTATGGTCAGTGACCTGAAAGTCATAGAATTTTAAAATTCATTTTAAGAATCATTATACCTCAATTTTCTAGGTGTTGTATACCTAACATAAATGAAATAAATGGAAATCACATTTTGGCTATAAACCCAAATTTTCCTAACATTCTGCTTCAACTGAAAGATATAGAGAGGCTGGTTTTCATCTATGTAGGTGGAGAACAGAGAACAGAAATCTGACATTTCTAATCTATAATAACACTCTTCTTCATCTAATAAGATTATTAAGAAGAAAAAATCTATGTGTAAGACCGATGGGTGAAGCTATACTTCCAACTTTAATCAATTAGTTAATAAGAACATTAAATTATTCTCCTGACTTTATTATTCCTTCCCTGTTCCATCCACCCACTTTCTTTACTGTAATCATTATAGTAGATCTTTCAGAACGGGACAAAAGGGAGTAAAATAATTGACCATTTCAAGTGCCACGGGAGTAAAATGAGTAATCTGCAATTCAGAGAAATCTCACTGGGATTTAACATCAATGCTGTTTTGTACTTATGGGTGATTTTCAAGGTACTTATGGGTGATTTTTAAGGCCATATTGAATCATTCTCTGACACTTGCCACAATATATTCATGACTATTTCTCTCTCCCAAACCCACACAACCTATTGACCTGAATATTCCTTTTTAACATCCTAGGTCTGTAGATATACGTTCTTCTTTTCAAGCACTCTTATCTTTTATTTTTCCTCCTGACACCTATGTGCTCTGAAAGCCCTCCGATCCTAACTCCTCTTTATCTTATTTTATAATTAGGCTCTTGAAAGTAGACACTTTAAAATATGATATAGTAATACTCCCATCTACCGTATTCTTTCTCAGGTATAGCATCTGTATTACCACACAAGGTTTAATTATTTAATCAGGCCCACATTAATAATAGTTCTTACCTAGGACCAAACTATAGTAATGACTCAGGGAATACAGATAAACTATTCTCTCTGGAATAGCCCAAAAATAGTCAGTTTTCTATTTTCTAGTGAATTGTGAAAAATTATACTATTGGATTAACAAATGAATTTTTTAGAGTTTTGGGACTCCTTCATTTTATGCACTGTTAACTCCACAAATAGAAAAATGCTCACTTGACTACTCCCTACTTTCCAACCAACCATGCTTATTGTTTTTTTTATAATAAGCAATCTAGATCAGAAGTATGTTTATAAGACAATCAGGTAGAGGTCATTCATCACTCATACTCTGTTGTCCAGGTAGGAAGGGAATAGGTTACATTTCTATGGTTAATCCTTAGCAGCTAACATAAAGCCTAGAAGATATTTTTGTATTATAACAGTATTATATGTGGAGTGCCAACACTTTATTATGCATTGTGCCACAAATAGAGGTTCACTGACAACTTAAGTATGGCCCATTATCTTTACAGAACTCAAATATAGATAAAATAATATACAAATAAACAATGCAACATGTTTTGACAGGAGTAAAATGTATGCCAAGTTATTAAGAGAACAAAAATGAGGGATACCTAAATCACACTGAGAGATTCATAACACTTCCTTGAAGAGAGGATACCTGAACAGTCTTAAAGGATAATCATAATTTAGCTAAGAATAGAAGGGAGGATAGTCACTTCAGACTCAGAAGCCAATAAGTGAAGAAAACAATATGTGACTAAAACATATGATTTATATCGTAAATGCTTTGTTACAGTGTGAACAAAAGGTGTTTTTAAGAGTGTGGTGAAAGAATAAACCAATGAAGGAGGTAAGGCCTGATTCTAAACTTTTTATTTTTATAGTTGTACTTAGGTGGAACCAGTGAAGAACTTCAAGGTCAAAAAGGACATATCATATCTATGTTTTTAAATATTCCGTTATTATTTTCTATGTAACTATTCTTTTACACTTTCAACAGATACTTAGGGAGAGCCAAGCACTGCCTTATGGCTGACTGTACAATGAGTGAATAGAATAGCGTTCCTTCTTTGATTTTGTACATAAATGGACAAGGATAAACAATTAAAAAGTAACAAATATTAATCATTACAAATTACAAAATTTTTGGCAGGCACAGACAGGGATCTCTGAGAATAAAAATACCAAGGAGTTACGTAGGAGAGTTCATGAAGGCCTTTCTATGGAAGTGGCATTCAAACTGACACATGAAAAAAGGGAGAACACCCATCTTTGGTGAATGCATGAGAGACAGAGAGAACTCCATGAACTTCTAATGAAGGAAATAATCAGGCATATTTAAGAAACATATAGAAGCTAAGGGCAGCATTAGGAGTAAGTTGGAAAGTTTATATAGTAAATCAGGTGAGAAAGAGAAATGAGGGTATTGATAATACAACTTAAAATTTCTTATACTTACTCAGTTGGAACCACATAAAATTGTTAACATACAACTATCTGATCTACCAAAATTACAGTTTCATATGGTTGGGCCTATATATTAGATATTACACTGACCACTTTAATACACAATCTTATTTAATATTCATGAAAACCATGTGAAGAAGAGACTAATATTTGTATTTTAGCAATGAGAAAATTAAGGCTTATTGAAATTAACTAACTTGGCCAGAGACACATGGATGGTAAGAGGATTAATCAGCCAAGTCCCAATAAGGAGCAGGTGACACACCCAAACAAAATGTTAGAAAGTATTAAAACAGGAACTACTTATAAAGGTATTGACAGAGTATTTGGAAACAAAAAGGATAGCGTGGTTGCACCAGCCACCAGCTGTAATCATTGTAAGACCTGAAGGGGCAAACGGAGTAAGTGTTCCCAAAAGAAGTAACTATATGGAAAAAAAATCACCTGATAGGAACAGTGGCCTTTGGTAAAGACATGAAGACAATCCATGGAGATTCAGTAAGGAGAGAAATTAGCTAATAAATATTCTAAGGTTGACTCCCTACACAGCTCCAGTCTTCTTCCTGAGTGTCCTATTAGAACTCATCTAGAAACCAGATGACAAGAACCCTGTAGATCTAGTCCATAAGTGTCCATCTCACAGGGCATAGAGCAAAATAGAGAAGGTGGAGTGGATCTGGCAGGAGTTGGCAAACAGAAGCTATCCAGCATTATATTACAGTATATCTCTTTCTCTAGATCAATTAATATTTGCTTTGTAGGTTTCAGTGCTCTGACACTGGTTGCAAATACATATATTTACAATTGTTATAACCTCTTGCTGAATTGACCCTTTATCATTTTATAATGATCTACCAAAATGCATTCCAAAATACTGAATCAACCTCAGTATCTATCAATGCATGAATGTATAAAGAAAATGTTGTATATATACACAATGAAATATTATTCAGTCATAAAAAAGAATGAAATCCTGGCATTTGTATCAACACAGATGGAACCAGAGGACATTACATTAAGTGAAATAAGCTAGACACAATAAGACAAATATCATGTTCTTACTCATATATGGGAGCTAAACGAATTGATCCTCTTGGAGGTAGTGAATAGACTGGTAGTTATCAGAGACTGGGAATGGTAGTGGGGAGTAAAAAGGGGTGGGTTAATGGGTACAAAAATACAGTTAGATAAAAGGTATAAGCGCTACTTTTTGATAGCACAATAGGTCAACTGTAGTTAGCAATAATTTATTTTATATTTCAAAATAGCTAGAAGAGAATATTTGGAGTGTTCCCAACACAAAGAAATGATAAGTGTTTGGGGTAATGGATATTTCAATTACCCACATGTGATAATTATGCATTTTATGCTTGAATCAAAATATCACATGTGCCCCATAAACATGTTCAACTATTACATATTCAGAAAAGTTAAAAATAAAAAGTAGATATCTTGCATTACCATGGAGTCACATATTGAATTGAGCTCATGATAAAATGCACAATTAAATGGCTTGCTTGGTGGTCTGAAGCAAAATAGTCAAAGTACAGATTGTAAGGTTGAACAATTTAAAAAATAGAGGAGCAACCTGCGGAAATTTGTAGAGGGTGAGACAAAAGGAGGAGTGTAGGATGAGTCCAAAGCCTTCAGCTGAGGTGACTGCGCAGATAGTGATGGCTTTAAGTGGAGTAAGGACAAATGAAACAAGAGGGTTGGGCGCGGTGGCTCACCCCTGTAATCCCAGCACTTTGAGAGGCCGAGGTAGGTGGATCACCTGAAGTCAGGAGTTTGAGACCATACTGGCCAACATGGTGAAACCCCGTCTCTACTAAAAATACAAAAATTAGCCGGGCGTGGTGGCATGTGCCTGTAGTCCCAGCTACTCGGGAGGCTGAGGCAGGAGAATTGCTTGAACCCAGGAGGCAGAGGTTGCAGTGAGCGGCGATCACGCCACTGCACTCCAGCCTAGGCAACAGAGTGAAGAAGGAAGGAAGAAAGGAAGGAAGGAAAGAGGGAAGGAAGGCAGGCAGGCAGGCGGGCGGGCACAAAAAGTCAATTTGAAAAATGCTCAGTTGCAGTGTGTATGGATAGTGCAATCTAATGGATGCATGAATAGATAGATAACATTTTGGAGATAGTCCTGACTTAGGGTTAAAGTCTGGAAATTATTAGCATGAAGTTTTGGTGATTGAGGTTTGGGATTTTATTAAAGTTCTCCATGATAAATATATAGAAATAAATGTATAAAGAGTAAAACAAATAACTAGGCTGCACTTGTTCTTAAGGGGTAAATTAAGGAAGAGAATCCACCAAAAATCTTTGTTCGAGTAAATAATTTTTTAAAAATAGGATAAAATAATATTGTAAAAAAGGAGAGAGAAGAGAATTGTTAAATGATGGTTCACTTTTCTTCTAATTCTAGAAAAATTTCAGGTAATGTATGTCGTAAAGAGGATGAGTTAAAATAATGTATATGCATCTAACACAAATGCTTAGCTGGAACTTGCATGCTCTTTGATCCTGCTACCGTATCAGTGAGGTGGAAAGTTTTGGTCAACCAGTGGGAATGAATGCAGGAATCAAGTATGCAGACTGAGAAGGGGACTCACTATATTATGGGTGAGACCAATCAGTGAGAGTACCAAAGCTAAAAGTCTACGGGTTGGCTGTG
Source organism: Piliocolobus tephrosceles (assembly GCF_002776525.5). NCBI lineage: Eukaryota > Metazoa > Chordata > Mammalia > Primates > Cercopithecidae > Piliocolobus > Piliocolobus tephrosceles. The sequence goes on from NC_045445.1 coordinate 121,562,782, forward strand.
GACAGGACTTGTAAAGGAAGGGCATCCACATAGAATTCAATAAGTAAGAAAACCTGAATTATTTGAAGATATATTTGTAAATTTCTTAAACATTTTTATAGTGGAAGTTATATATTCTCTTGACTTAATTTTCCTTATGAAAGGATAAAGAGTAAATGCGCAGATGAGCTAGATTTTAGACTATAAGTTTCCTACTAACTCATGAGAGTTCATGTCTTATTAGGTAATATTTAACTTTCTATTGATTAAACAGAAGTATCATGTTTAAAATTGATATAACACAAAATATCTCATGTACCCCATAAATATATACACTTACTATGTACCCACAACATTTTTTAAAAAATTAAATGATATAACAAAGGTGAACTTAAAATATGGACACTTTCTAAGGAAACTGGTTTGAATTTATTTGATGAAAGACAAAATAAATAATAAAATGCTATTGTTATGGTTTCTTTACTCAGGATATGATAAAAATTCAAACACGAGTATTTTTATATATTAAGAGTATCACTTACCAAGATCACAGAGTGTAATCTCTAATGTCTATTATTGCTGATGAGCAACACTATTACTATTTTTCCAATTAGCTGGATAGCATTATAAAACAGTTAGCAGAGTGGCCGATTTTAGACTACAGAGTTCTGGCCAAACTAATATATATTCAAAAGCACTAAACATAATTTCTTAAAATAGACATATTTGGTTCCCATATAGAAAAGAAACTATTTGTTACATTCCCACAAAACTCTCTACAGTTCAAAGATACAATTAAGACCTTCCTCTACTATCAAAGACTGTAATTGGCCATTATACTGAATTCTCAGGAAGTTGTTTTAAAAAATAATTTCTTGAAAAAATATATTTCATTTCCAAGATGAGTTTCTCATTTTCGTATTTCTAAATGCAATCGAGCTTGTTTTTCTTATTAGCCTTTTACAGGAGAGGTGTAACCTTACTAAGATACAAATATGAATGACCATTTCCATTCCATTTATAATAGTTCTCCCCCAAGGTAATAAATCACATGGGATGCTTTTTTTGAACCAAAAAATAATAATGATTTGGCCAGGCATGGTGGCTCACACCTGTAATCCCAACACTTTGGGAGGCTGAGGCGGGCAGATCACGAGGTCAGGAGTCTGAGACCAGCCTGGCCAATATGGTGAAACCTCACCTCTACAAAAAATACAAAAATTAGCCAGGCGTGGTGATGTGCACCTGTAATCCCAGCTACTTAGGAAGCTGAGGCAGAAGAATAGCTTGAACCTGGGAGGCCGAGGTTGCAGTGAGCCGAGATCATACCACTGCACACTAGCCTGGGTGACAAAGTGAAACTCCATCTCAAAAAAAAAAAAAAGGAATAATTTGGAACAAAAATCACAATATATAAAAATTTGGCTTGGTTCACTATAATATTCAAACTCTTTTTGGTTAAATAGACATCTGCCACTAGATAATTAATTGATAGTATAATTAATATCAATACTTAGAAAGTCATAAAAATAATTCATACTTTAGCTGAACTCCATTTTTATAAATGTAGGGTATTGTACATTATATCACTGTTCAATTAATATTTCTCTTCTACTATCTCCAAGGGAGGAGTATACTTCCCTGCCCATTGATTTTGGGCATGCCCAGATGACTTGTTTTGGACAATGGAAAGTAGGCAGAAATGGAAGTGTATGAGTTTCCAATTAAGAACTACAGAGGCCTCATAAATTTCTTCCTACCCATATGGGAGCTTATGACTACAACCAAGAGAAAAAATATTGCCTAGATATCCACTGCCCCTTTATCCTAGGCTCAGAATAAGACCCATGGAGAAAACCTGAATTCAACTTAGAGCCTGAAGCTGACAGAGGCCTCCAAATATACTACAGACATGCAAGCAGCTTGAAACCAAACAGCACGGGCCAATATTTAGATATAAGGCTGAGAAATTATGTGTTATTGCAAGCCACTGAGTTTTGAGGTATTTTGTTATGGGGCATTATTGTAGAAATTGCTGGCAGATGAATGGGAAAAACAATTTATAGTTGTTCTTTACAATACAGCATGATTTAATGATATTCTACTATAGATTGAGTAAAAAAAAAGGTAAATTTGGAAGAATATTTTTAAGAGAACACTTTTCCCATTATACACAAATAGTGTGACACAACTGCTAGATAATAAGCTAAATGCAAAGTACTTGTTTGTATGTCTTATTTCTCAATTACAGCTTTAGCAAAGTCTGTTAGGGCATCCTATATATGTAAAAACTCTGCCAACTATATAAAAAAGCAGAACACATTTTTACTAGTATAAAGTGCCCGACTTCTTCATAAGGCAGCACTGAAACTGAATTTGAAAGCTTGTCCTTGAGTACTTTTTAGTTCTTTATTGTTCCTTTTTAAGATGATGTATTAGGTTTTTATTGCTGCTGTAACATCCCTACAAACTTACTGGCTTAAAGCAACACAAATTTATTATCTTACAGTTATGTACTTCAGAAGTCTTAAACATGTTTTACTGGGCTTAAATCAAGATGTCAGCAGGGCTGTGTTCCTATCTAGAAGCTCTAGGGGAAATCAATTTCCTTGCCTTTTTCAGCTTCTGGAGGCCACCTGCATTCCTTGGCTTACAGCCTTCTTACTCCATTTTCAAATACAGAACTATTAGGCCAAGTCTATCCCATGCTACCCTCTGGCTCTTTCTCCTCTGCTTCCCTCTTCTATTTAAAATAATCCTTGTGATTACATTGAACCCATAGAGATAATCCAAGGTAATTTCCTCCATGTCAAGGTTAGTTGATAAGCAACCTTATTTCTATTTGCAAACTTAATTTTCCTTTATAGTATAATTTAACATACAGATTCTGGAGATGAGAATGTGGATGTCTTTGTGAGTTTATTGGTTTGCCTACCTCAGATGGTATCATTGGAAGTTGATTCTGCTAATAGTGATATTAAGACAAGATGTTATCATATACATGTATACACATATTGCTATAGCAAATTTATTTTATATCGTGAACTCAACAATAAGCTTTCCAGTATTGCATTATCTATTTTCAAGCTGCATACATTTTGGGCAAGACATCAAAGCTCCCTAACCTTTATTTTTCTCATCTGTATAATTGGGGGTAATAGTATAATCAACATCACTATTTTGTTGTGATGATTAAATGTAATAATAATACATAAAATCTGAGCAATTGTCTGATGCCTACTGTTTAATAAATATCTATTTTAATTACTATGCTAAAATAATTATGGCTATTTTGTATAGCTGTAGATTAGACATTATGTCTAGTTACAATAATCAGTTTGTTCTTTGATATTATATTGAATACTGTCTCTGGAATGGGAAATTCAAATTATGTGTCTGGACATATAAGAAGAGCATACAAGCCAAGAAACGAGCGCATAATGTTTACACTCAGAATTTACATTTATCTGAATCTTTGTAGGGTCAATTCTGAATGCAAATTTATTTAATACTAACAGTGCTGCTTTCCAATAACATTTCTCACTAGCTAAATCTCAAAATAGATATCTAATATTAAAGTGTTGAGATGCCAAAACCACATTTTATCGATTTAAAAGCAAATACAAATGAGATTTTTTGAGTTTCTGATATTGCTTGATAATAATAGCTCATTTCTTACAGAAGAAATAATGGAAATTCAATTACAAATTAAACTGTATCTACAGCATTATTAAGGTATCAGTCATGGTTAATGATGACTTCCTTGAGAAAAAATTCCTGCCATTTATTTTCATAACCTGTGTGATGCACAGAGATTGCTTGCAGTAGACACAGAGGCTTGAATAAAATTTACTCTCCATAGCAGTATAGAATTTGAAAGTTAGGTGACACTATAGAGTGTTTTTATTTTGTTGTTTTTTAAATCAAATTTTAAATAGAGTAAATCCTCTAACCTTAGGCATTTCAGGATTCTGTTGAGTATTTTACAAAATTCTTATAAGAAATATCTGTCTTAGGCAACTTGTGTTTAAAAATAAAGAGAATGGTATCAAATGGTATTATAATTTTGCTATCCTGAAAATGTATAAAATAAACTTTGCAAATATTTTTAAAGACCATTAAGAAGTACAAGATGTTAGAAGAATAGTTACAAAAACTCTTTAGACCAAAAATGATTATTGCTTCACTTGAAATCATTTTTGTGTATATTATTAATAAGCAGCTCAAATATAACAATACATCTGTGTTAAAATATAAATTGTCACTGTAATATTATAATTATTACCATTTAATACATTGATGATATTTTCATGGTATATACACCCAAGGAAATAGATTTTTTAAATGAGAGGTAAACAGAAAAATAAAGGAAAAGAAAAATATGTAAGCAGGCAGATGGGTAGTAGCTGATTTATTAGAATGATTAGATCATAGAACTCTTTCCCTACCGAGCTCACTGGCAGAATGTTATGGTTCAGACACAAGACTGAAAGAATCCTTTGGGGAGTTAACCAGCTCAAAAAGAAAAACGTAAAGATACTCTCACCCTGATTTCCCTGAGAACTCCTTATTCAGATTGATCTAAAATAAAGCTTACACTCAGAGTTTTAGTCTCTCCAATTATAAGACAGGTAGATGCCAAGGTATTCCCAGAAAGTTTCTGGCACAGAATATGATAAATGACGAAAAATTGATAAAGAGGAGGAAGACAAAAAATAACAAAAACACAAAAAACAAAGAACAAAAAGAGAAAGAAGTATAACTACGGGGAGAAGAAAACTTCAATACCTACAGAGAGATAAGAGAAAATATTGCACCAATGACATCAAACCAGAATGTTATTAAAAAGAAAGAAACGTTCAGTAAACAGTAAGAGTGTTTAAGTTGTCATTTCTCAGCTCCAGGCCTATCCTTGCATAATCTGCTCTGTGATGTTGAAACAGGGACTTTGCAAACCCCATGTCTGTTTTGCCAGCTGCACCCTGTTAGGCTTCTTTACGAGGAGGATGAGAGGGCAACTGTGAGGTTGGAGCAAGAACAAATGGTTTACTTGTTCCTTTTTGCTTTTCCACAATACTTCTTCACCCCAGCAGCAGCTCTTTCTTCTAATAGCAGCAGTCAAATCTAGTTTGCAGTTTTTTTCCAACACTGGCAAAACTAGCTTCACCATGTCCTGCCCCATCAGAAACATCAGTACTAGTCCACTAGCGTCCCCTCCTTGAAGGCCTCATTCAGTTATTGACCTCCTCTGAACTCAGAGAGACCCACAGCAACTGAGTAATTCTCAGAGATCCGAGTAGACCCCTCTTGTATATTTCCAGATTTTAGTTCAACATCTTGTGTTTATTCCTTTAGTCCTAAGATTGGTAGCCACTTCTTATAGCTACTAACTTTATGAGTTTTCTTTTTACTCTTTCAGTTACCTAGTCAACAATCTTATAGGTAGTTAACAATTTTTTTCTATTAAATTGTCTTTATTCACAAAAGGGGCATAATTTCTGTCTCCCCAAATGATATCTCCCCTGACACAGCATAACAGGAAAAATAAAAATAGCAGTGGATGGGTTGGAAGATAAAATCAGGCAAATCTCCAAGAGTAGGTCAAGAAACAAAGAAAATGAAAGTAGAAAATTAGCACACTGTTTCAGGGAGCCTAATGGCTGAATAATAAGCATTTTAAAAAGAGAAAATGGAGAAAATGCTTGAGGGGAAAGAAGCAAATACTTCAAGAAAATTCCCAGAATTAGAACACATGAATTTTCAGTTTGAAAGTATCCATTGAGTATCCAGCAGACTTGAGGAAAATACATTCATTCCAAATAAGGTCATTATAAAATCTCAGAACAGCAGAGACAAAAAAAAGTTTCTATGAGATTCCTGAAAGGAAAAATGAATATCACGTACAAAGAATCTGCAATCAGAACGGCTTTGGGCATCTCGATAGTAACACAGTAACAACAACAGAAGACATCAGAGCAATGTGTTAAAAATGTAGTATAACTATGAATAAAGCATGTGAGAGGAAAATAAAAATATTTTCAGACAATCAAATATCTCAAAAATATACTTCCCATGCACTTTTTTTTTTTACAGTAATTAACCAAAGGATACCCTCTAATAACATAAGCCAATAAGTGAGGAAAGAGGAAGAAATGGCAACATTATATAGGAAAATTTCAAAGAAAACTTACAGGATCGTGATTACGAGAGGGTACCAGGTAACAAGTGTGCAGCAGGCATAAATAGCACTAGTCCAGATGAATACATGATGTTTATTCAATATTGATTTAACCAAAATTTTCATGACAATAGCAGGCATTGGAAAGAGGAAAAACATAGAACTGGCATCATGAAAGAGTTAATCTATAACTTACCAGAAGATGAAGTGAATCAGTGTAATAACTATAAGAACTCTTCATGTGGTGTGTGTGTATGTGTGCATGCGCACATACTTGTGTGCATTTTCTCCATATTTATCTACAGGTTTTAGGAGAAAGAGATTTAAAACTGATTCATCACTGCACTTCTGCTGAAACTTGAAGTTTGATAATAATTAACATCTATAAATAAAAATAGCTATATTTACATATTATGTAAAACTATGGAGATATATAAATGCCAAATTAAGCAATTGAAAGATTCAAAAGTGTTTGCCCCCATGATAGAGAAGACTGGGGAATGATGGGACAATATCACTGTATTTTTATTTTAAGCTTGGTACTGCATTTAATTTGTCAAACTACATATGTCAATGATAAAATAAAGTTACTTTAAAATTAACAATACCAAACTTATTGATCTAGTTGATTTATTTTATTATCATGTAATATATTTTAGGTATCTTTGAGCAAAAGGTATTGGACTTTACTACAGGTTTTTTAAATGTTCATGTGAAAAAAATAATTACTACCCAGATACTTTATCTGAATGAAGACAAACAGAAATTTCCAAATGTCCAAAACAACAACAGCAACACTAGTACATTTGCTGGTATATTATCTGATGCAAAGTGTTCATGCAACAAATGTTCAAATGAATGAACAAGTAATGTTACTCTTTATTCACAGCCTTTACTAAAGATACAGAATACTTATGGTTTGATCATTGATTACAATTCAGTTCTACATGCCTTGAGAAAGTAGAAATAATGTTTAATGAGTGCCTAGCTACCAAACAGTGCTTATGCAGTAAGATTCACTGCATTTAAACATGCATGTTTATGAGGACATGAAATAGACACATTGAGATTCATTAATTTGCTCATTTTTCAGAGAGCATGGATTAAGTACCTTAGTAGGCATTACTCTAAAATGAAAGGATGAAAAGGAAAGTAGGTCACAGTCCCTGCCTTCCAATGATTCATGGTATGTTTTTGAGCAACAAATAACTACACATTTTCTTTAACTTACACAAAATGATTCCATTATCCTTACTTCACATGTGACAAAATACACAGAGATTTAATAACCTGTCAACAGTCGAATAATTTTTAAGTGACAACATGAGGATTTAAACTTAAGTTTACCTTACTCCAAAATTTGCTTTCAGCTACTGCAGATTACCTGTATTGTCCTCAGAAATAATTGTTTCAAAGACGTATCAATTGTTAGGAGATGTTCTAAGGTTAGCTCTATGTTACCATTTAACATTATCAACAAGGTTAATACGATTAAGTACATATGCATAGGTCTGATCATTCTAGAAATCTAACACTGGTTGTTTTTTCCATGTTTCTGTGAAGAAAAATGCCATTAATGCCAACAGTTAGAGCCTACCACAATTCTTGTACCCTTCATATTAGAAATACAATTAAGAAAAATTTCCATTTTCTAACTATTCTAACTACTCTATTCTAGAGTAGCTTAAATTTGTAGAACTTAAAAACATATTTGAGGTATGATATAACTATAATTTTTTTTCCATTCTTACCTGAGGTTGTATTATAAAAGCACATGCTGGTTGTAAACACTTCCAACAATGCAGAAATGAGCAAGGGGAAAGTGGAGCTTGCTGTGGATATGGCCACAGGACCACGCTTTTGTTCCTGTTGGGATGCCTGGGTCGGTTTCACAGGTCGCCTCGCAGTCCTACAGGCTGAACCCGTCTCTCTGGGCGCCCCGCGCTGCCTGCCTCCTGGGGACTCTAGGGTGGTGTGGATGGATGCCCGCTTGTCTAGGGTTCAGTGCGTGCGGTCAGGAGTCTGCACCAAGAATGGTCCATCAATGAGGGAGAGTCCTCCCCAGGAGGGGCTTCCGTGCCTCCCATTCTGGACCCTTCCAGACTTTCTGCAGGAAGTGCTGTCCTTGAGTCATTCTGTTTTGTCCTGAGGCTGCTGCGAGGAAGGGGACAGATGAGCACATGCTGGAGGGTGGGGACATGCAGGACGGCTTCAGTCCAGGCACAGCCGCAGGTCCTCGGCTGCCCCACTTTCCCTGGCCCAAGAAGAGCAGCCCCCAGCAGGCTGCGGGCACAGTCCCGGCTTAGAGCGCACTGCAGGGCCCCAGCATCCCCGCCTTAATTTTCACCTTTGTTCCCTCCTGTTTTCCAGCTTTGGAGTCCTTGTTAAGAGGAACTCGAACCACAAGGTTATAAACACGCCACCTGCATTCCCTTCCAATCCTTCATGGTTTTCTTTTTTACACACAAAGCTTACAACCTTTACTTTTTCCAACTGGAAAACCAGTTTTTCCAACACTTTTAAAATACAAATATCCTTTTATCATATGCTGAAAGCCCTACCCACAAGCCCACTTCTGCCTTTGACTCTGTTCACTGACCCTTTTGGTAACTTTCAGTGAAGAGGTGGCATTAATAAATATATTCTCTAGCAATCTCCGGAACCTTTGCGTTGGTCAGGGTGAGAGGTGCTGCAACGATGTAAACAGAACAGCTGAGTCCTCCGGGTAGTCGCCCAGTGCGAGCTGCACAGACCGCGTGTGTGGGAGTCATGGAGTCAGAGGCGCTTCCTCAAAATGCATCCCCCCACCCCCACTTCCCCAGAAGAGCACACAGGCCCCAGGGCCCCCTGGACAGGGCTGGTCCCAGCGTATGCACGCCACTTCCTGGTCTTGGGGGGTGGTACGCCCGAGGCTGCCAGCAGGAAGCCCATGCAGAGGCCAGAGTCTCTTGTTCCACTTGACAGAGACCCCAGAAGGAGCCAGAGGACAGCATCAGAGCCTGGGGCCCGGGCAGGGGTGCTCAAGGGCATAGCGGCTGCAGGCCATTGGCAAGGCCAGAAGACGGTGAGTGGAAAGCCGGGGGCGCGTGGAGAGACCCCGAGAAGGGGTTGTGCAGCTGGGAGTCCTGCATTTGCCATTTGTGTTTCATCCGGCGATTTTGTAAGCAGGTTTTTATCTGGACTTCCGAGAGCTGCATCTCCCTGGCCAGCCTCTTCGGCTCCAGGGGGCCCAGGCAGTGCCGGAAGACGCCCTTCAAGGCGTGGACCTGCCCCGTGGTGAAGGCAGCCACTGTCCTCTCCGGCGCAGGCCGATTTGAGGACCTAGCTTCCTTGATGCTGACGGCCTGAGGGGGCTCCTGGGTGCCGGATGTCTGGCCCGGGCCAAGGAGGCTCCCGGGGAGACGTCCGCAGGCCTCGGGTTGTAGGTCGGCCCGGAGCAGCTGCTCTGGGAGAACCAATCCACGGAGCCAAAGCTGGAGGGCTGCTGCCGGTCACGAGGTGGGGAGGAGGAGAGACGCATGGCGGTCAGGTGGGCCGTACGGAAGGCCAGGCGGGGCTGGGCAGGCGCAGGATCCACCACAGCTATAAATTTTATTAGTGAAAAAGTAAGCAAGGTGTAGAGACATTAAGTGACTAATGAAAGATCAGAGCTACTGTGAAAACAGTTTGGGGATTGAATCCAGGCTTGCTAACACCCACTGCTAACTCCAGAGAGTGTGAAAAGAAACATTGAAGAACCACCGTGTAGACTGTTTTCAATATATTACTTGCTGGGTTTTATTTCCTAATGATTCTCTTGTGAAGGCTTTTTCAAAATGACTGGCAAAAGCCAAAAATTATTCCATTAAAAATAGGTATGTTTTGATAAATAGGAAAATAGTAGACATTCTAGAAAAGATGAGTAAAAGTGGATTCTTTTAAAAGTTGAATAAACTCTACTATGCAGCACTAAGAAACAATTAATTAGTTGTATATAGAGTCTAAGAATACATTTTAAAAAGGCATTATTAGTCTGGGCACGATCGCTTACCCCCGTCATCCCAGCATTTTGGGAGGCCAAGGCGGGAGAATCGCTTGAGTCCAGGAGTTCAAGACCAGCCTGGGCAACATGCAAAAACCCCGTCTGCACAAAAAATACCAAAAAAATGCCATGCATGGTGGCGCATGCCTGTGGTCCCAGCTACTCTACAGGCTAAGGTAGGAGGATTGCTTAAGCCCAGGAGGTGGAGGTTGCAGTGAGCCAAAATCATGCCACTGCTCTTCAGTCTGGGTGACAGAACAAGACCCTGTCTCAAAAAAAAGGTGGGGGGGGGGGGGGGGATTATTGAAAAGAAAAGTGAGGAAACACAAGAACGAATGATAGCATACCATTAGTAGCATTCATGAATATTAAAACAAATAATAATATATTTGTCAAGGATACAAATATGTATTAGGATAATACCACAGTATAGTAAGTACCATGGTGGTAATATATGGTGGGAGGAAGTGAGTGTGGACCTTGAGACAAACGAGCAAACATAAAATAGTATTTTAAAAATTAAATAAAACAAGAATGGAGCCTTGCATAGCCTGCTAATATGAGAAATAGGAGTAACTGAGCTCTCTGCACCTGAGGTCCAAAAAGCAAATAAAATATATTATTGTTGATATTCTTTAATAAAATCAAATTTTTAAATAAGTAATTACAAATATGAGTGATAAATGCAATCCTGCACAATTTATAAATAGAATAAGTCTTTAATTGTTGGAATTTTGTTACATTTACAAAAATGATTTTATAAGACTTCTTTTATTTATTTTTAAGTTCCAGGGTACATGTGCAGGATGTGCAGGTTTGTTACATAGGTAAACATGTGCCATGATGGTTTGCTGCACTCATAACCTAGGTCTTAAGCCCAGCATACATTAGCTATTTTTCTTAATGCTCTTCCTTCCCCCACCCTACTTCCAGACAGGCCCCAGTATGTGTTGTTCCTCTCCCTGTGTCCACGTGTTCACATTGTTCAGCTCCCACTTATAAGTGAGAACATGCGGTGTTTGGTTTCCTGTTCTTGCATTAGTTTGCTGAGGATAATGGCAAAGGACATGATATTGTTCCTTTTTATGGCTGCATAGTATTCCACGGTGTATGTGTATGATATTTTCTTTATCCAGTCTATGATTGATGGGCATTTGGGGTGATTCCATGTCTTTTCTATTGTGAATAAGGCTGCAGTGAACATACGTGTGTATGTATCTTTGTAATAGAATGATTTATATTCCTTTCAGTATATACCCTGTAATGGGATTGCTGGGTCAAATGGCATTTCTGGTTCTAGATCTTTGCAGAATCGTCACACCGTCTTCCACAATGGTTGAACTAATTTACATACCCACCAACAGTATAAAAGCATTCCTATTTCTCTCTAAGCTCACCAGCACCTGTTGTTTCTTGACATTTTAATAATCGTCATTCTGACTGGTGTGAGATGGTATCTCATTGTGGTGTTGATTTGCATTTCTATAATGATCAGTGATGTTGAGCCTTTTTTCATATGTTTGTTGGCCACATTAATGTCTTCTTTTGAGAAGTGTCTGTTCATGTCCTTTGCCCACTTTTTAATGGGGTTGTTTTTTTCTTGTAAATTTCAGTTCCTCATAGATTCTGGATATAAGACCTTTGTCAGACGAATAGATTCCAAAAATTTTCTCTCACTCTGTAGGTTGCCTGCTTACTCTGATGAGAGTTTCTTTTGCTGTGCAGAAGCTATTTAGTTTAATTAGATCCAATTTGTCAGTTTTTGCTTTCTGACACACAGACAAATGGAATAGAAAAGAGACTTCCAAGGAAGTCTAAAGGACCCAGCTAATTTAGCTTCCTAAAAATTTAGAACAGTTGCTAAATCTCCTTCAGTGAGAATATCTGGTTCTTTCTCAAATATTTATTTCTAATATTTTTATTATGTATATATCACTAATTTTTAACTTATACTTCCCATGCTGCCATCACTTCACAAAGTGTCAATAACTGAAACACACATTATTAAATATATTGCGTTCTATAACACTTAAATATTTCATAAAACTTAAGAATATTTATGCAAGTGAAGATAACATTGCTTATAAATGATGCTTTATATTGCAAGACATGCCAGTTTCTATGTACCTATCCATCATACATTACCTATAAGATAAATAGAAATCAATGATTTAAGTTTGATAGAACAGCTTTCACATAAACATGTAAGTTCCTAATGATAACATGGGAACTAAAATTAAAATAATCTGCAATATTTAGATATTTTGGTTAAGTTTTGACAAGACAGTTGTCTCAATATTCAGTGTAGCTCTGGCAAGACATATAATATATATATGTCATACTCAAATAGTGGTTGTATCTATTGCCTTGGTTTTGGCCACATATTACAGAATTGCCAACTAATAGCAACTGAATTCAGTATTAAAATGGCATAATATTGGTGGGAGGTAATGGGATGTCTTGAATGAGCACAAGCCTGGCATGTCATTTAAACTCTCAGAGCTTCATTTCGTTTGTGTGGAAAATAGTGATGTTAAATTACACAAGCTCTTGGGTTCAAATATGCTTTAAATTATATAATTCTAATTGCATTTTAATGGTCTTAGCCATTTATAGAAATATTTTAAAGTTATGTTTCTGATTATCTTATCTTAATTGAGGTAGATTAAGGCAAAACAGGAGGCCAGCTTTTTTCAGAATTATCCTATAGAATATGGTTGTGTTTTGGGTGGAGGAACATGGGATTAACTAATGAAAGAGAGCCAATACCTCTTATATAACAGAACTGGGGGGATAAAAAATCAATTTTTCTCCCAGGCCATGGTGAGAAAAGATAGAGGAAGCATGAGAAGGTTTATTTCCCTCTTGGGTTTTGAAAATGTGTTTGAGAACATCCTTAGTATTCATATGAGGAGTTGCAACAGTGTTCAATATCTAATGACACTCTCCATAAGATTAGCATAATCAGTCAATAATGGGGCCATACATGCAGCCAAGTCCTTAAACCAAAAACATCAGAATTACATAATGTGTAACAACTCCAAGAATGTCTAGATCATGAATATCTTCTAACTTTAGTCGAGGGATAACAAAAATGTGATTCTAATCTTCTCTTATTACTACCTTTTCCTTTCCTTCCATCTACAGATCCACAAAACATTTTTTTTTCTACCTTTCATTAAAACATGGCTAATTTCAATGACATAAGAAAAGGAGAAATGGGGCCGGGCATAGTGGCTCATGCCTGTAATCCCAGCACTTTGGGAGGCTGAGGCGGGCAGATCGCCTGAGGTTGGGAGTTAGAGACCAGCCTGACCAACATGGAGAAACCCCATCTCTACTAAAAAATACACAAGATAATAATAATAATAAAAATAGCTGGGAGTGGTGGCGCACACCTGTAATCCCAGCTACTCAGGAGGCAGAGGCAGGAGAATCGCTTGATCCCAGGAGGCAGAGGTTGCAGTGAGCTGAGGTCATGCCACTGCACTCCAGTCTGGACACCAAGAGCAAAACTCCATCTCAAAAAATAAATAAATAAAATAAAAGGAGAAATGAAATACAATCTCTGTAGTCAACATACACGAAGATAAAAGCAAATTTGAAACTGATATATACATGTATATATGTAAATTCATTTCAAATATTATCTATTTCCATGGGCAGTTAGTGGGAGGAAGAAGGATACACACTGTATGTTTGGTTCTACCAATTTTACATTTGTTGGAATATCTAAAACATGTTTGTTCCAAATTACCTATCATCTGTCTGTCTAGCCATCCACAAACATACACATACTCACTCAAGATACACTCACAAATATAAGACAAATGTAACTGCCAATTCATAAATAACAATATTTGAAAGCTATTATTATTTGAATATTATTTCAGTAATATTTATTATTTTAAAGTTTTTTTCAAAATATCAGTTTATATATTATACTTACTGATTTCAATCATTGAACGAATCTCTTTGAAATTTATAAATTTACATTTTCTAAGTTGAAACAAAAATATGCTAGATTTTTGTAGGTTGACAGATATAAAGAGTGAGTGATATGGTTCAGCTGTGTTCCCACCCAAATCTCATCTTGAATTCCCATGTGTTGTGCGAAAGACTGGGGGCAGGTCTTTCCCGGGCTGTTCTTGTGAGAGTGAATAAGTCTCATGAGATCTGATGGTTTTAAAAAGGGGAGTTTTCTTGCACAAGCTCTCTCTTTGCCTGCTGCCACCCATGTAAGATGTGACTTGCTCCTCCTTGCCTTCTGCCATGATTGTGAGGCTTCCCCAGCCAGTTGGAGCTGTAAGTTCATTAAACCTCTTTCTTTTGTAAATTGCCCAGTCTCAGGTATGTCTTTATCAGCAGTGTGAAAACAGACTAATACGGTGAGAATAAATAAAATTTCAAATGTAAATGTATTTTATAAAGTTTCTTTTTATTTTTGCTGATGATGGATATTAATTTAACCTTTCAGCTCAGGTACCAAGGCACAGCAAAATACCCTTTTTAAAAAGATAGAAAATTGTAATTAAATCAATAATTCTGTTTACAGAGTGCCAGTTAGAAAGTACTTAAAAATCACTGGTTTAACAAATGAAATACACTTTAGATTCTGAGGGAGCACATATTTATATATCCATGTCATGTTACTTGAGTATAGATTAGACTCATAGGTCCTGAACCACATGCTGTGATGATGGATTTAACACTTCATAATAAACACTAAATAATATTTACTGTGTATCCTCATTGCATTCAGTTGATTTATGTTAGAGAAATAAGAACCTAATGTTGAGTTTATTAGTGTAGTATTAGGTTTAAGACCTCCAGACTTTTCTTTGTCCGTTAACTGAAATAACTTTTACTTCTGAAGGCAGACCAAAATAAATATTCTTCAATTAAGCTACTTGGTTTACAACCATAGAATGAGTTTTAAATTATACATTTTCAGTATCTGTGGGAGTTGGAGAGTATGCAGAGGTAATGATGTCTTTATTAAAGTACATGACTCCATTGAGGAAAAAATAAATATTGTTAATGAAAAGCATGTTATAAATGTTATAAATTAAAGACAAGCAAGACACAAACACTGGAAAACTTTCTGAAGTGTATAATTAATAAATCTTATATTGCATCTACTTTTAACTTTTTATATAAACATATTTCTAAGAAAAACAAGAGTCAAGGTCAGTATTTCTTCTCTGAACTGATTTTAGCGTTTCTCTTTACTCGCTTAACTCAGTTGTAGTTATGGAAATTTGCAGAGTCTATTTAAAGATAGTGCTGGCAAATAGCTAAATTGAGGGTAATCTTTATTTGTAAGACATATATGTCCAACTGAATTAGCAAATTAACTACATTTTATGACAATTAAATATATACATATCCTTTAAAAAGATTATGGGCCATAAAAAATGCTACTTCTCTACTGATGCCCTAATTCTTTCTCTTCATCATTAATATTTAATGAAAAATATTTTCCTTCTAAAATCTATATAAAGCATTCAACCAATCTTTATTTTGCTATTATTGTTTGATGAATAGTTTCCAACATCCTTAGCTTAATCCCCTTTAATCTAGACCACTCAAAATCAATGTAGTTTTGTTTTATACCAAAATTAACTAGCTGCTGCTAACCTTGTGAACTTGGTGAAGCGTGTTTTTCAATGACTTATTTCCTCCTTTGAAGCTATTTCCTCATTTTTCTGATTTCTAGAGCCATGATGTTCTCTGTGTTTTACCTGTAACAAAAGCTGCTGTGACAAAATATTGCCATCCTACATCATTCTACATATAAGGCCATCATATTTATGAATTAACTGTATTTCAAGCAGGAAGAGAAATCAGCAATACACAGTTCTAATAATGAAATTTCAGAAATGGGGGACTGGTAAATGAGGTATTTTGGGGGGTAGAAGTGCTACCTAAATCTTCGTATGTGGGTGGTAGTGTACTCATTTTGTGGAAAGAATGTGTTTTAATGAGAAAAATAGTGTAGTCTAGAGTGTGAAGTCATTATGTTTATATGTTTGCATTATTTGCAAACTATTTAAAGAGAATTTTGGTAGAATGATTTATATTCCTCTGGGTATATACCCAGTAATGGGATTGCTTGGTGAAATGGTAATTCTGCTTTAAACTCCTCTTTGAGAAATTACCATACTGCTTTCCATAATGATTGAACTAATTTATACTCCCACCAACAGTGTATAAGTGTTCCCTTTTCTCTGCAACCTCACCAGCATCTGTGTTTGTTTGTTTGTTTTTTGACTTCTTAATAATAGCCATTCTGACTGGTGTGAGATGGTATATTATTGTGGTTTTGATTTACATTTCTCTAAACATCAGTCATATTGTGCTTTTTTCATATGCTTGTTGGTTGTGTTAACATGCACGTGAATGTTCATTGCAACACTATTCACAGCAGCAGTAACATGGAATCAACCTAAATGCCCATCAATGACGAATTGGATAAAGAAATGTGGTACATATATACAATGGGATACTATGCAGCCATAAAAAGGAACAAGATCATGTCTTTTGCAGGAACATGGATTGAGCTAGAGGCTATTACTCTTTTTCTTGAGACAGGCTTTCGCTCTGTTGCTCAGGCTAGAGTGCAGTGTAGTGGCTGTTATTATTGGCAAACTAATGGAGGAACAGAAAACTGAATACTGCATGCTCTCACTTATAAATGGGAGCTACATGATGAGAACTCATGAACACAAAGAACAGAACAACAGACACTGGGGTCTACTTGAGGGAAGAGTCTAGGAGGAGGGAGAGGATCAGGAAAATTTGGGTAATGGGTTTAATACCTGATGAAATCATCTGTACAACAAACCCCTGTGCATGAGTTCACCCATGTAACAAACCTTCACATTTATCCGTGAACCTGAAACAAAATTTTAAAAACTAAGAACACTTGGGCACAGGGTGGGGAACATCACACACTGGGGTCTGTCATGGGGTGGGGGGAGGGGGGAGAGAGAGCATTAGGAGATATACCTAACCTAACGTAAATGATGAGTTAATGGGTGCAGCCCACCAACATGGCACATGTATACATATGTAACAAACCTGCACGTTGTGCACATGTACTCTAGAACTTAAAGTATTAAAAAATAAATAAATAAAATAAAGAGAATTTTGACCTCACATTAAAGGCAACATCTACAGAATGATCATAAGGGAGAATTACTTCTATTAGGCTGTGGGAGCAGTCAAGTAAAAATAGTCATTTTGTTTCAATTACATGAAACTATATCAATCAGCTCTTTATCACACATGGCCTTTATATTTATAAATTGTACTAACAAGCATGCTATTGTTAAGTTGCTTAAAAAGCATGGAGACTAAGAAAAAGTTGTCTCTTTTTAAGTGAAGAATACAGAAAAATTGAATCAATTAGCAAAGATACCTATAGGGAATAGCTATTAAAATTTCAACTATGATTTGAGGAAATTGTGGCTAAATGATAATTAAACGTATTTATTTTAAGAAACAAAATTAGAGTAATTTATATCATAATAAGGCTTTTATAATGCTTAACTCTGGGAAAATTTTTATTAATACTTCTAATATTCAGGTCACATTCTTAAAGGAATTTTTAAATGACTTCAGCTTTGATAATACATGAAATGCACCCTTCTCTAAATCTGTTTAGAACACACTGAAGATGGTTGATATCTGCTTCATGTTGGAGTATAGAAATGTCACTGCTTCCATGTTTGTTAATACAGCAACATCACAATTTAAACATGAACCCTATACATTTGGTGTGACATTTCAGCCATCCCCATTGGGAAAGTTAACTGTGCCTTCTGCTGCTATACAATGCATTCTGGAGAAAAAAACAAAAACAACAACAACAACAACAACAACAAAAACCCCAAGCAATTTTGAGAAGTGATTATCAGTCACTATAGAACTGAGGAGTTTAAGAAAAAAGCTGTATAATCAGAAAAAAATATATATTTTATTTCTCAACATTATACCCTGTCTTTTCGCTTTCTATAGACCTGGAGAATAATCAGAAATTGTGTCCCCATGCATGGCACTCTCTACAGACTTGGGAACTTCGTTGCTGGAAAAACTATCTGTACTTTTCTCAAAAGTGTCCAAATGGGGTTGGGGAAATTAGATTAAGTTAGTTATGTTATCTAAGAATTAGCATTAGTATCTCAGTACCATCATCTAATTTGCTTTTCGCTCACCTTTATCAGCATCTTTTATTTTGTTTTTTTTAATAATTTCACTTTGTATTTTAGATTAAGGGGGTACACGTGCAGGTTTGTCACACAGTGACATCAGTATCTCTTAGAATATTGGATCTATTTCTTGGTAGCGTAAACCTACCACCACATCAAATTATCTGTATTTTTTTAAAGAACAATAAAATGTAGGCCACTTATAAGGTGGAGTGTAATAAAATAAAACTGAACAATTTTCCTGTGTTTTCTAAACCATAATTTACAATTTAAAAATATTTTTAATATTATTTTCTTCTTATTTTGTTTTTCCATTCTAGCTCATAAAAATGAGAAAACAAGTTGGAGAAAATAATTAATGGCAATAATAATAGTGATAAAGATGATAGTAAGTTGGGCTATGTTTTGAGAGAATTTAAAATTTTTTGTAGTGTATTAGGAATAAGTAATAAGAACAAATTACTACTCCTGGTCAAAAGAACAAATGATCTTGAAAAGACTATCACTATAATTAGAAGTGCAAAACTTAGCCAGTGAGTAATATTAATCACAAAATATCTTAAAACAGATTGGATATATTTGATCACATTTTCCCCTCTTCAATGCCTTTCCTTACGTATTTTAGCTGAGTTGTACATGTATCTGTATGTAAGTTTGTGTGTCTGCATATGTTGACTACAAGATTGAGTGTCTAAATGGAAATCCTCTCAGTTTTAGTGCTGCAAGTCAGAATCATGAAGCCATCTTGCCAGGCACTAGCTCCCAGACAACATTTCTAGACACACTCAGGGCCAGAAGGGAACCTGCTGCCTTGAAGGGAATGATGAAGTCCTGGAAGGATCCATCACCTGTTGACTAACAAGACTTTCGGTCTTGAATAACCAGCATCAATACTTATGTAGTATGCTGTGGGCCTTGGGTGAGATTCTGAGACTTGCTGGCTTCAGGTGAGACTCAGCACATTCCCAGATTTGGTAACTATGGGGAGAAACACCTTCTGCTTCAAGAAAGTAGAGGGAAAAAGAAAGGGGACTTTGTCTTGCACATTAGATACCAGCGTGGCCACGGAGGGTAGAGCATCAAGCAAATTTTTGAAGTTGTAAAGATGTGGAGAAAAGGGAACCCTCATATAGTGTTGATGGAAATGTAAATTAGTATAATCACTATGAAGAACAGTTTGGAGGTTCCTCAAAAAACTAAAATAGAGCTGCCATATGATCCAGCAATCCCACTGCTAGGTGTATGTCCAGAAAAGAGGAAATCGGGATATCATAAAGATATCTCCACTCCCATGTTTATTGCAGCATTATTCACACTATTCAATATATACAATGGAGTACTACTCAGCCATAAGAAAGAGTAAGATCCAGTCACTTGCAACAACATGGGTGTAACTGGAGGCCATTATATTAAGTGAAATAAGCCAGGCACAGAAAGACAATCTGCATGTTCTCACTTATTTGTGGAGCTAAAAATGAAAACAATTGAGCTCATGGAAATAGAGAGTAAAAGGACAGTTACCAGAGACTGGGAAGGGTGGTAGAGGTTGTAGGGTGGTAGTCAGGATGGTTAATGATTCAAAAAATAGTTAGAATGAATGGATAAGATCTAATATGCACTAGCACAATAGGGTGACTATAGTGAAAAATAATTTAATTGTACATTTTAAAACTTAAAAAGTATAATTGAATTGTTTATAACACAAAGGATAAATGCTTGAGGCCATGGATACCCAATTTACCCTGATGTGATTATTATGCATTGCATATCTGTATCAAAATATCTCAACCCATAAATATATACACCTACTATGTACCCACAAAAATTAAAAATTAAAAAAGGTGTGGTTACAGTGCAGATTTCTCACACCCTGGCTGGTGCTCACAGACACAATCAAAAGAATCAAGCCCTCCTCTAGTGCAAGCTCTTGTGTGGCCCTTGTGTTAAATACAGGACAGAACATAGCATGGCAGGTTCCAAACCCTGGACTCAGGCTTCCCCACTAATTTCCAGTCCTGCTACCTAACCTCTCTGTGCCTTAGTCTCCTCTGACTATAGAACTGGGATAATTATAGTACTTACTTTGGAAGCTTGCTGTGAGAAATAAATGAATAAATGCATGTGAATATATATATATACACACACACACACACACACACACACACATACATACATATACATATATATTTAAAATAATGGGGAAAAAAGCATGAAACACTTATTTTATTGATTTCAGACTGCTTATAATGTACATTCACATAAAATAGTACTATGTTAAGTTAACATAGCATTTTAAAGGAGGATTTCAAAATGTAAGTTCCGGCCGGGCGCGGTGGCTCAAGCCTGTAATCCCAGCACTTGGGAGGCCGAGACGGGCAGATCACGAGGTCAGGAGAGACCATCCTGGCTAACACGGTGAAACCCCGTCTCTACTAAAAAATACAAAAAACTAGCCGGGCGAGGTGGTGGGTGCCTGTAGTCCCAGCTACTCAGGAGGCTGAGGCGGGAGAATGGCGTAAACCCGGGAGGCGGAGCTTGCAGTGAGCTGAGATCCGGCCACTGCACTCCAGCCTGGGCGACAGAGCGAGACTCCGTCTCAAAAAAAAAAAAAAAAAAAAAAAAAAAAAAAGTAAGTTCCATGGACCAGCTCAAAGATAGTGTTCCAGTGGACTGTGAACATACTGTGCTCATGAGCAAAAAATTCACATCATTGGTAATATGTTGGTTTCTCTAAGGAAAACACCCATGGTTATTATTATATTCGCAAGAGAGTCTGTGACAGTGCCTGTATTAGTTCATTCTTACGCTACTTTAAAGAACTGCCCAAAGCTGGGTAATTTATAAGGAAAAGAGATTTAATTGACACATAGTTCCATATGGCTAGGAAGGGCTCAGGAAACTCACAAGCATGGCAGAAGGTGAAGCAGGCACCTTCTCCACAAGGCAGCAGGAGAGAGAAGAGAGCAAAAAAGGAAAAACTTCCGCTTATAAAACCATAAGATCTTGTGAGAACTCACTATCACAAGAACAGCATGGGAGAAACTGCCCCCATAATCCAATCACTTATCTGCCTTGACACGTGAGAATTATAGGTCTCTCCCTCACCACATGGGAATTACAATTTGAGATGTAATTTGAGTGGGGACACAGAACCAAACCATATCACTGCCCCTGAAAATAATATCACCTTTGGCACCAGAGTTCTCAAAGCAACTTTGCCCTGATACTGAAAATAACACTGTATAAACAAAAAATTATAATTATTCTTGTTTACACAGAGGAGATTGGAATCTCAGGGATATTAGGTAACTGGTCAATTATACAAGTAATAATTTTAAAAATCAAGCTGAGATTCCAGGAAATATGACATCTAATACAATAATCTTTTATATAAGATTAAGAGTGATGAAATTAGTTTTAAATCCACTGTCTATACCTTTTTAAAATATAACCATAGACTCAAATTTTTTTGCTAATTAAAAATAAATAATAACTTTTCTGTTCAGAGTAAGTCACTCCAATTGTCAAATAGACCTTTGGCCTAATACTATGGACCAATGTGCCT
Organism: Piliocolobus tephrosceles; assembly: GCF_002776525.5. NCBI lineage: Eukaryota > Metazoa > Chordata > Mammalia > Primates > Cercopithecidae > Piliocolobus > Piliocolobus tephrosceles. Next base: position 121,584,738 of record NC_045445.1, read on the forward strand.
TCGGTGTTATATTTTGGATTCCAGCAAATGAAAACAATGAAGTATGAAGACTGTGAATATTGAGTTTAGTGGTGGGTCAGAGGATGAGGGGAACTTATTTGCAAAGCAGAAGGCTGGAAAAAACAATATTTCAGGTCTTTGCCCTCAATGATAAAGGAAGGTTATTTGATAAGCAAAGTCAAAGGACATCTTTCCTTTCACATAAAATGAAATACAGTGCTGATACATTCAAACAAAAGATTACACAAACCAAACCAAAAATGAGCTTTGTTTGTTTTCCTCTTTTGATTTGGTTTGACTTTTTCCCCCTAACTGAACATCAGGCAGAATTAATAAATTAGGAGGTAACCTTTGTCACTGAGGAAAGTTAGTATATCTTCTGAATGTCATAGAGTTAGAGGAACTACATGGGATTTTAAGAAGGAAATAATTTTTGGTTAATAATAAGTTAGCTTTGACAATATTCAAATCAAAGAAATGAGAATTGCATAATGGATTGAAATAGATGATCTAGTAAAAATCTTAATACCATTTTTATCAGGTCTTTTATTAGGTCAGGGCAAAATTGTGTTAATAATACTACTTCCCAAGCCTCCTATAAAAAGGTTTTGACATGTTTTAATACATCCTTTCTGGGATGGAAAATAAACTCCTTTACTGGAGTGAGCTTTAACTTCTTCAGGTCACAAAGATACATGAATCTGTCAGGATTTAACCAAAATAACTGAACAAGTAGGATCCCAGTCCATGGAACTTATATTTTGAACTCCTCCTTTAAAGTGCTATATTAAATATATGTATATAAAGGGGTTTATTGCAAGCAATTGGCATATGCAATTATGAGGGCTGGTAAGGCACGTCTGAAATCTGCAGGGCAGGCCATCAGGAAAGGCAGGCTGGAAATTTATTATTCTTGTAATCCTCAGTTTCATGCCTACCTACGTTATCTAGGATGACCTTCTTTACTTACCATCAGCAGATTATGGACTTTACCTCTATGAAATACCTTTACAGCAGAACCTGCATTAATATTGGATTGATTGAATAACTAGGGACTTATATCCTAGTCAAGTTTGTACGTAAAACTGACTATTATAGTGCACTGTTTATTAAGTTACTACTTGGTATAATAACTAGTACTTAGACGAAGTTGATGCATTGTACCCCCAAGTATATATTATTTATTTCCATAATTGTACTGTCTAGATTGTGCTAAACCAGGGGTCAGCAAACTTTTCCAATAAATATCAGATAGTAAATATTTTAGGCTTGCAGACCATATAGTTTCTGTCAAAACAAAACTACATAAATGAATGAATATGGTCATGTTCTCTAAAACTTTATCTAGAGAAACAGGTAGCCTTCCCTTAGGCCACAGTTTGTTTCCTCTTTCTTTAAACCAGCATTTAAATTCTCAATATCATCGTGGGACATTTTCTGAACACTTGTGTACAGGATGTGTATTGATAAATGAAAACTTCAGCTGAATTAAATTTAAAGGCGTTTAATTGAGCAATGAACAATTCGTGAATCAGGCAGCCCCCAGATTCACAGCAGATTCAGAGAGACTCCAGTGCAACCACATGGTGGAAGAAGATTTAGAGACAAAAAAAGGGAAATGACATACAGAAATTGGCAGTGAGGCACAGAAACAGCTGGGTTGGTTACAGGTTGGCGTTTGCCTTATTGAACACAGTTTGTACACTTAGCAGTCTATGAGTAATTGAAGTATGGCCACAGGGATTGGCCAATACACAGTTATTGTTACAGGCGCATACTGCTAAGTTAGGTTTTCAGTTTTGTCTATTAAGCTAGGTTACAGTTCATCCATAAGGACTCAAATACAGAAGTACAGAGCCCTTCTCAGGCCATTATTTAGTTTTGCTTTAACAATATGAGATCCTGTGTTAGAGCCTGGATGAGTTGGAAGTAAGATTAACATCTTAATATCTAGTGGGAAGAATGAATATATAGATACTGGAATACAAATACAAAGGTAGGAAAATATTTGTATAATAAGGCTGTATTTAAAGTTCTCTGATAAGGCAGATAAGACCGTCCTTAAATGCACCTGCAGCAACCAAGGAGGATTTCCCCAAATAGTTCATATTATGAGTTGGCCCTCTGAGAATTCTCCAAATATTGTAGGGTGATATAATCTTTCCTTTTTTACTTTTATCTTAGGTTTGTTGGTACATGTGCAGGTTGCAGGTTTGTAATAAGGTAAACGCATGTCACAGGGGTCTGTTATATAGATTATTTCATTACCCAGGTATTAAACCAGTACCCATTCGTTACTTTTCCTGATCCTCTCCATCCTCCCAATCCCCACCCTCCAATAGGCCCCCAAGTCTGTTCTTCCCCTCAATGTGTCCATGCATTCTGACTATTTGGTTCCCACTTATAAGTGAGAACATGTAGTATTTGGTTTTCTATTCCTGTCTTAGTTTGCTAAGGATTATGGCCTCCAGGTTCATTCATGTATCTGCAAAAGACATGATGTCATTCTTTTTATGGCTGCATAGTACTTAGCTGCATATACTTTTATGGCTGCATATACTTTTATGGCTGCATATACTCAGTAATGGGATATTCAAATGTTAGTTTTGTTTTTAGGTATTTGAGGAATTGCCACACTGTTTTCCAGAATGATTGAACTAATTTACACTCTCATCAACAGTATATAAGCTTTCCTTTTTCTCCACAACTTCACCAGCTAACTGGTGTGAGATGGTATCTCACTGTGGTTTTGATTCGCCTTTCCCTAATGATCAATGATGTTGAGCTTTTTTTCCATATAATTGTTGACCTCATGTATGTCTTCTTTTGAAAAGTGTTCATGTGCTTTGCCCATTTTTAATGTGGGTGTTTGTTTTTTTCTTATAAATTTGTTTAAGTTCCTTATAGAAGCTGAATATGAGACCTTAGTCTTTAATCCATCCTGTGCTAATTTTTCTATATGGTATAAGGAAGAGGTTCAGTTTCAGTCGTCTGCATATGGCTACCCAGTTATCCCAATACACTTTACTGAATAGGGAGTTCTTTCCTCATTGCTTGTTTTTGTCAGCTTTCTTGAAGATTAGAGGGTTGTAAGTGTATGGCCTATTTCTGGGCTCTTTATTCTGTTTCATTTTTCTATGGGTTTGTTTTCATACCAGTACCATACTGTTTTGGTTACTGTAGCCCTGTAGTATAGTTTGAAGTTGGGTAACATAATGCCTCTAGCGTTGTTTTGGTTTTGCTTAGGATTTCCTTGACTATTTGGGCTCTTTTTTGGTTACATATGAATTTTAAAATATTTTTTTTTCTCATTATGAGAAGACTGTCACTGGTATTTTAATAAGAACAGCATTAAATCTATAAATTGCTTTGGGAAGTGTGGCCATTTTCATGATACTGATTCTTCCTATACATGAGCATGGAGTGATTTTCCTTTTGTTTGTGTCATCTGTACTAGATAATTGAGGCAGAAAATTAACAAAGATATTCAGGACCTGTATCAAATGGACCTGATAGACATCTACAGAACTTACCACCTAAAACAACAGAATATATATTCTGCTTATGGCCACATGGTACATACTCTAAAATAGACCACATAATCAGATATAAAATACTCCTCAGCAAGTACAAAATAACTAAGATCATAACAGTCTCTCTGACCATAGCACAACCAAATTAGAAATCAAGAATGAGAAGTTCACTCAAAACCTTGCAATAATATGGGAATTAAAAAATAAGCTGCTCCTGAGTGACGTTTGGTTAAATAATGAAATTAAGGCCGAAATCAAGAAGTTCTTTGAAGTGTATGAGAACAAAGATACAACATATCAGAATCTCTAGGACACAGCTAAGGCAGTGTTAAGAGGGAAATTTATAGCACTAAATGTCCATATCATAAAGTTAGAAAGATCGCAATTTGACAACCTAACATCACAACGAAAAGAACTAAAAAAACAAGAGAAAAATCAACCCCAAAGCTATCAGAAGTCAAGAAATAACTGCAATCAGAGCTGAACTGAAGGAGATTGAGACATGAAAAAGCATTCAAACCATCAGTGAATCCAGGAGTTGTTTTTTTGCAAAAATTAATAGTTAAACCACTGGCTAAACTAACAAGAAGAGAGAAGATCCAAATAAACAATCAGAAATGACAATGGAGATATTACAATAGACACCACAGAAATACAAATAACCATCAGAGAATGCTATGAACACCTCTATGCACATAAACTAGAAAATTTAGAAGAGATGAATACATTCCTGGACACATACACCCTCCCAAGACTGAGCCACAAAGAAATTGAATCCCTAAACAGACCCGTAATGAGCTCTGAAATTGAATCAGTAATAAATAGCCTACCAACCTAAAAAGGTCCAGGACTTCACAGCCAAATTCTACCAGATGTACAAAGAAGAGCTAGTACCATTCTTACTAAAACTATTCCAAAAAATTCAGAAGGGACTTCTCCCCAACTCATTTTATGAGGCCAGCATCATCCTGATACCAAAACCTGGCAGAGACGCAATGACAAAAATCTTCAGGCCATATCCTTGATGAACGTCGATGCAAAAATCCTCAACAAAATACTGGCAAACAAAATCCAGCAGTATATCAACAAACATATCCACCACGAACAAGTAGGCTGTATTCTTGAGATGCAAATTTGGTTCAACATGCACAAATCAATAAACGTGATTCATCACATAAACAGAACTAAAGACAAAAACCACATTATTATCTCAATAGATGCAGAAAAGGCTTTTGAAAAAATTCAACATCTCTTCATGTTAAAAACTCTCAACAAACTAGATATTTAAGGAACATACCTCAAAATCATAGCTGTCTATGACAAACCCACAGTCAACATCACACTGAATGGGCATAAACTGAAAACATTCCGCTTGAAAACTAGCAAAAGACAAGGATGCCCTCTCTCACCATTCCTATTCAAAATAGTATTGGAAGTCCTGGCCAGATCAATCAGGCAAGATAAATAAAAAAAGGACATCTAAATAAGAAGAGAGGAAATCAAACTATCTCGTTTGCAGATGATATGATCTTATATCTAGAAAACCCCTTAGTCTTGATCCCAAAGCTTCTTAAGCTGATAAACAACTTCAGCAAGTCTCAGGATACAAAATCAATGTACAGATACCAGCTTTCATATATACCAACAACAGTCAAGCCAAGAGCCAAATCAGGAATGCAATCCCATTCACAATTGCCACGAAAAGAACAAAATACTTAGGAATACGACTGACCAGGGAGGTGAAAGATCCATACAAGGAAAACAACGAAACACCAGATCATGCACTTTGAGGACCAGTTTCAGGAGGGAGCATGGCTGTTTTAAGAATAATCTCATCTGCCTTGCTATGGGTATAGAAAAATAAAAACAAATTAAAAAGAATGCTGTCTTATCTATAAGTAGGGATAATAAAAATACACCTTTAGTGTGCAAAGATTTCCATTGCAGATAGTTCCTATTATACTTAAAGCCTCATGCCTAAGTTATTAAAATGTTTGTCAGTTGTATTAGTCCATTCTCACACTGCTATAAGAAAATACTCAATACTGGGTAATTTATAAAGGAAAGAGGCTTAATTGACTCAAGATTCCACATTGCTGGGGAGGCCTCAGGAAACTTATAATCATGGCCGAAGTCAAAGGAGAAGCAGGTACCTTCTTCACAGGGCAGCAGGATGGAGTGAGTGGAAGCAGGGGAAATGCTGGATGCTTATAAAACCATCCGATCTTGTGAGAACTCACCCACTATCATGAGAACAGCATGGGAAATCACCCTATGATTCAATTATCTCCACCTGGTCCTGCACTTGACACATGGGGATTATAGGGATTACAATTCAAGATGAGATTTGGGTGGGGACACAAAGCCTAACCATATCATCAGTATAGGGACTGAATGAGTGCTATGTACTAGATAGAAAATTGGGAAGTGAAGCTAAAAACAGTTAAAATATCTGTGGAAATTAAATAATTTAGTTAAATTAGGATGAAGCTTAAGCAGGAGTGAGAGAAATTGTACTGTCTCTATTTGGTATTTTAATGTTTCTACTATAATTCTGAAATGTAAATTTTGTTTTAAAGCCAGTCTGTCACGTAAAGCAATCCAATGGGAATACATTTACAGATAAAACTTGTTTTCATTTTGTAGAAGTACACCATGGTTCTTTTCTTTTTTTGACTACAAGGAATGAGTGTCTACCCAAGAAAAATAAATTATGCTGCTGGAAACTATATGTAACAAATGATTTATTTAAGATATGCTTTGAAAGTGTACAGAAAATGCTAAGAAGGCAAATAAGTATAAAAAATGGCTTAGCCCCATCTCACAAGAAATTCTGCATCTTGTAAATTTAGTGTACCTGCTGGTGTCTGTTTGCAGTTTATATTTAGCTTTTCAAGGACCAAAAAAAGAAGCTTTTGCTCTCCTAACATTGGTAATTATCTCTAATTATAGGAAGCGTTCTCTATGTGTATGTCAAACAGCCCATGTTTTTTATTTCTGTTGGTTGCATATGTTAACTGGTGCTGTGCTTCTAAGCATCTGTTGGATTTAGATCATTAGCATCTCTACCAATATAGCAGTCAATGAGACCATAAGACTGTCTGCCTGCTAATAACCATGAGAAGATAAAAAAAAAAAAAAAAAAAACAAAAACCACAAACTCATTTGTTTTTCATTTCCAGTCAGAATCCTATCAGTGAAACAGCTCACTGTTCAGTCAGAGAATATGCACTGTTACAAAGTAAAATACGCAAAGTCAAGTTCAGGATGAATTTCTAGAGTCTGAATGTGTTTTCTCAAGATCTACTACTCTAAAAATTACAACAATGTTATTTGGGTTTGTTTTCATTCAGTAGATGCATATTTCTTGACACATCCAAATTCAGGGGATATGAATGTTTCCTCATTTCAGAATGACCAGGGTTTTTCAGAGCAGAAAAAAAGAGAGATTCTAGAACTTAATAGGAAAGATCTGAGAGGCGTAAAAGTAGATATCAGGAATGTAGCAGGACATCCCGTGATTGACTTCATAATGAGGGTCAGTTCACATACACTCAAAAGTAAGGCTGCATCAACTTACCTCTCCCTGTTGGTCCTGGGCCTGAACTTTCCCTCTATTCCAAGATTTATAAGACCATTCAATCTGACTGGTATTGTTGATATAACTCAAAACAGAACAGAAAAGTGTTAAAGCACCAACACTTTTTCAGGCTTAAACATTCAGATTTAAAATATATATAATATATTCCATGAAAAATAAATGAACAATTGAGGTACAATTTTGATCAGCTGTCTTCTAACCAGTTGACCTGTGAGTTGGAATTATTGCATTAAAGACCTGTAAGTTGGAGTTATTGCATTAAAGATTTCATTTATTCACTCCTCCTTCTATCCATACCCATGCTCTTCAACTGTGACATTAGGGTTGATCATGTAGTTTGCATTGATTGCAAGAATGTTAGCAAATATGATGCAAGAAGATGTTCAAGAAACATCTGTGTTCTTCTGCTTGCTGTGTTTGTCTTCTGTCATCACTGTGAGAAAGTTTTGCTTGGGCCAGCTTACTGCAGGATGTGACATATGGAACAAAACTGAGATTTCTCCCCAATTGTTCCAGCCGAGGCTATCCTAAGATGAGTCAGCAGCCAGCCAAGCTCTGAAAATGCAGGTGATTCTAATCAAGAGCTACCTACCTAACTTACAGCTTATCACAGACAGATGAACAAGTTCAGTCAAAATTGGTTGAGTCCAGTCTAGATCAGTTTATCTCTGCAGACATCAACTAAACTAATGATAATTTTTGCTTGATACTAAAATATTTGGTTGTATGTTATGCAATATTATTGTGGCAATAGATAGACTTTCGTGAAAATAATGGGAATCATGTTCAGAAGATTTCCTGCATCCTGGAATCTCCATCTGTATTCAAGGTGGCTAGTCTTTACAGATACTTTGTACAATTACTTTAAAAATGTGTAGACCTGGCTGGGTCAACATCATACTGGCATCTTTACTCCTACCTGCTCACACATCCCTGGAAAGTGATTTACACATGTCACAAGTGGCATCCATATTCTGCACTCACCCACCCCAATTAAGATGGTTATGTCAAATTCCAAGATAGGTGGTGGTAGGCACTGTGTCTTCAACAGATACTGGCAGGCAAGAGAAGTCATGCCAGGGAATATCCAGAGCAGGGTCTGGATAGAATGTAGCCCTCTGTAAATGTGTATGTTAGTTGGTAACTCTGTTTGTGTGCTTTCTTCAGTGCATATAGTACCTTGTGGAGATGAGAGTTTAAATAGAAGTAGGATCTTTCTGCTGCTCCAGGTAGGAAACTATGGGACTCCACACACCCATTCTCATTTAATTTAATTAAGTCTGTAATGTGAATTGTGCCCTGTAAATGTAGAAGCCCTGTGCAATGCACAAATGGAGAGACTGGTGTATAGCAGGCTACCTGTGAAACCTGTGATTCCATAATTGGTGAGGTTTTGCTCTATAAAAGGTGCTTATTTTTTCTGTTCATTATACTGCAGGGATTTATTGACCTTCTATTGTGCCTGGGAGTGCAAAGATAAACAAGGCACTATATCTGCCCTCAAGGATTTCAAAGCCTAATCAAGAGAAAATGCAAAACACATTTTTGTATAGAAGTAAGGTGGTCTTTTTGAATAATAATCGAGGTACTGTAGAGAAACAAAACAATCAGTTGTTTGGTATGAGGATACAGGTGGAGTTCATGGAAGGATTCACCGTATACAATTTTTTTAAATGAGTAGACTAAGTAGAAGTTATTTAAGAAGACAAAAGAAAGGAGGGAAAAATATTTCCTAGAGATAGGGAACAGCAAGATTATTTAAATAACTGCACAGACATAATAAAGATCAGTAAATTCAATGGTGACATGAGTCAGGGCTTCAAAAGAGATGGAGAAGGGGTAGGAAGTTAAGAGAACATAGAGGATTATAGGAGACATGAAAAGGAGTTTGACTTTATCCTGTAAGCCATGGATAAATATATAAAACAGAGAAGTACCATGACCAGATTTGAATGTTAGAAATGTCACTCAGGTAGTAGTAGAGAATGGGCTTGCAGGGAGAGAAAGACTATGCTAATAGTTTAGGTAAGTGCTACCTATATGGTAGCCACTAGTTGTGTGTGGCTACTTTGTACTTAAACATGGTAGTCAGAGTTGACATATGCTATCAGTGGAAAATACCCACTGGGTACCAACAAAAAATTAAATAATGTAAAGTGTCTTATTAATAATATTTGATACTAAGTATATTATAAAATATCATTTTTGATATATGTGGTTAAAATACACTATTAAGAGTAACTTCGCATGTTTTCTTTTAATTTGTTTAATGTGGCTACCAGAAATTTTAAAATTATGAATGTGGCTCACATAATATTCCAATAGGTATCTAAGTGTTACATAAGTGATGGCCTACATTATAACTATGGCATAAATATAGAGAGAAGGTTGGACAACTACTAAAGGAGTGGAGACTGACAAGGATTTATGTAACATTGAGAGAGATGGAGAAGTCTAGAATTGCTCTGAGACTTCTGACTTGATTTACAAGGGACGAGTTGTCAAACAAGTGAGTTCAGTAAGCAGGATATAGAACTCAAAAAGGAGAATAGAAACTGAAGAAATGAATTTAGTGGTGAATATGTTGAGTATAGGATTTGAATTTCTAACAGGTGGAGGTGGCAAATAAACAATCTACACATTTCTAACATTTAGAACAAAGATTGTGTCTAGAAATACTTAGGTTATTAACCTATGGAAGAGAAAGTAAATCATAAGCATGGATGATACTGCCTCAGAAAAGAAGCGTGGAGAGAAAGAGATGTAAACCATGAGATCTGGAGAACGTAAGAACTTAAAGGGAACAGAGAGGTAGAGGAACCCCTTAAACTAAGTCAGAAATATTAGGTGACTTTGAAGATGGTGGTTGATGAAATTAGCAGGAGAATATATCAAGAATAAAGGAAACTGAGCCTTTTCTTATGGTAAAAGATATGTCATGTAAAAGTAAGACATGGATGGTCTTTGGATTTGAAAATTAGCACTCCATTGTTGACCTTATTCTGATTCTGAGGATTTGTATCAACATTAAAAACCATTTTTTTAAACTCAGCATTAGTTATAGCTTTCACCTTCTGTTAACTTCAGTCAGTTTGTCTTCCTCTCAATTGCTATTATTCTAGCAAAAATTTCAAAATGTAGTTTCTAATAACAAATCTATGACTTGATTCTGAGGTAAAGTATGCAAGAATTCCACATTATTTTATTCTTGTGACTCACCAAACAGTTTGGTTATTTCTTTAATTTATATAAATTATCTATAATATCCAATGTCCTTTTATGTTCAGATTTGAATTGTTGCTGGCTGTCCTTTTGCCAGGACTATCCTCTCTAGCTATCACAATAGCCTTATTTTTTCCCAGGCAGTTGCCTTAGATTGAGTTAATTCAGAAACAGTCCTTGAGATGAGGATTTGTGTCCAAATAATTTATTAAGAATGAGTTCTGAGAGGCAAACAGTAAGTGAGAAGGGAAAGCAGGACAAGGAACAGGAGGAAGCAAAGCAAGAGTACAATCTCAGGTGACGTCCTACAGAGACCTCCTTCAGCCTTATTCCATGGGAGGATTCTGGTATGTAAGTTATACCTCTGTATTCCTCAGACCATTGGATGCCCTAGGAGAATGTGAAGTACCAGGCATTTCTGGTTTGTGAGGGTCAAGTGGCTCCAGGAGACTAGGGGAGGTCTTCTCACAAAGAACCACAGTTGCTAACTGGTGGAAGTGAAAGCACACAGAAGAAGGAGGCACAAGAATGGACAAAGGGATCCAATAGGTCAAGGTCAAACACCAACCATACCCTCCCTAGGTAACACAATAGCCTTATATTTTTCTGGGAAGGTGACTTAGAGTTACCTTAGAAAGGTTTCATCTTACTTGTATTTATATCTCTAGCACTCAGCCCAGATTCCATCCTAAAACCCCCTAAGAGCAGCAATATGAATGCTGCTCCTGGTGGAGGTAACCCAGAAACTCTACTTTGCCACTCTATCATTCAACCTTAGCCGTGTTTTTGTTGTTGTTGTTGTTTTTCATCTGCTCTTGCTAAGGCTCTGATTCATTCTCTGTGAAACCCACTTATGGCCACCATCCTTCCACCACCTGTCGAAGTATTCTTTGACCATCCTTTAAGAACATAAGTCTCTACTGGTCATATGGGGCATTGTACCTCCTGAATTCTACTCTAGAACTGGAGGCTGCATTTAGCGCCATCAAAGCCACTGACACCAACAGCTGTTTTTCATGAAATCTAGTTATCCCTTTAGCCAGGTGAAAATTGATCCACTCCAATTAAATTTGTGGGGCTTTTGTTGTTATTTCTGAGTGCCTAGTGTGTGTCTGAAAGATTGTTGCATTTTGAAGATGAATAAAATAGTCTTTATCTTCAAGCTTGCAGTCTACTGTCAAATTTATACATTTGAATATGCAATTAAAGAATGATGTAATAGCAGTCTTTGTGAGCAGTGTGACTTGAGAATGCGGAAAAGTGAGAAACTAACTTTGCCTGATAAACGTGGAAGGTCTTAGAGTGGATTATTAATTTCACTATAGCTTGAAGATAAGTGAGTTGAAAAAAGCATTTGCAAGAAATGAGAGTTTGTGCAAAGGTACAAAGGCAAGAAAGACAAAGGGTTGTAGAACACTAAAACCACTTTATTATGGCTAGAAGAGTGTTAGGACATAATTAGATCGCCTCCAAGGCACCTCTTCATCTTACAACTCTAAAGTGTAGGCTGCTTATTATTTCTTCACAGTCTGTAACACTCTCTCTTCTCAGTGTCACTTCCCCACAATTATTATTCCATCCTCTCAGAACAAATCCTGCTCCTTGTTGATACCTACTAGCCACCTCACCATCCTCTCACATGAAGGCTTTGATCCTGAATCACAGCCTCCCTTTTGTCCCCTAAGTCTGTGATTGTTCTCGGAAAGTTTAAGGACTTTGTGCTTATCCACAGCACACTGGCCTCTCAGCTATTGACTAGTGTCAAGGATCTTACTTCTTATAAACCCTAATACAAAAAGAGCTTTCATTTTTAATTTTAAGAATAATAATTCCCCAAATTGTGAAAATCCTATTTCTCATGTTGTAGCAAGGATATCAGTCTATTTTCCTTCATTCCCCTTAGCTCCTCTCAGAAAATGTATTTCAGCCTAGAGTGTCTTAAATTTTGGCATCAGGTCCTGTGACCCTACCCTTACTGACCATAACTTTTTCTTTTTTCAAATGAAATGGAACTAACTCAAGCCAAGCAATCCATTGCCAGCCAGCAGGCAATCAGAATACCTGTCCAGATTCTGAATTAAGGGGGTAATCACTGTATCTGGAAGACATTAAGCACTGGAACTGAGAGATCTGGTAAAGTAACATCCAGAATCAGTACTACGGCAAGCCAAAACCTTTGTGCATGCCAAAATTATGAAAGAACAAACCTTAAAACTTTTCCAACAAGGGTGGCCTTCAAAGAGGACAATGGAACAGATGTAATAAAGACACACAGAGAGAAAACTCTTTGGTAATAAAGTGGAAGAGAAAATTTGAGAGAATACATCTTTGATAACTTCCTATTCTTCGGGAGTCTCAGTAATATATTCTGCAATTGAGTTCTGTGAGGTCCTTCGATATTTTATAATAAATTCTTTGTTCACTTGAACTCATCTTAGTGAACTTCTGCTTTTGCCTCAAAATAATGTCAAGTTAATAAAGACAGTACTTCTGTTTCCTTCACTATGCTCAGATTTGTGAGACACATATATAACTGATTGAGAAGCTTCCTCAGATCCATTTATGCTAGATGAGAAAAGCAATAAAAACTAATGATGGAATTTTAGCCATACAGCTCCCAAATAAATTTATTTTTTCCTGTGAGTCCTAAAATTAGGAAGTGATATTTATCATTTTGATCATTTAGAGAGCAAAATTATCATCCTTTAAAAGTTTAATTATAAATAAATATTCTTCATGTAATGTAATGACTGTGTCTTGTAAGTGCCTAATCTATGAGCATGCGATATAATTTTTAGGTTTATAATATAAAAATAATCTAATAAGTAAATATTTTACACTTTATTTGAAAATAAGAAATAATGTTTACTTAGAAGTTTATCAAGTATTTGATTTAGTAGAATATGGATCTGCAAGCCATGACCTATAGGCAAAATCTAGCTTGCCCCTTTTTTGCAATGTTATTGGAATACAGCCACATTCATTCTATCTATTGTCTATGCTGCTTTTGTGCTACAGTGGCAAAGTTGAGTAATCACAACAAAGATCATATGGGCCGCAAAGCCTAAAGTATTTGCTATCTAATCCCATACAGAAGAAGCAGAAAAAAAAAAAAAAAAAAACACACACACACACACAATGCTTACCCCTGGTAAGGGATAAGCATTATTATCCCTTATTATAAGGGATACATAATTTATCAACTTAACAAAATAGGCTAAACATCAGATATTAAACTTATGTGAGACTTAAATTTCTATATCTATGCTGAGTTATACACTTACAAAATGTTCAAACTTCTTCTAGGTGATAACTGAAATAAACTTTTTTTCTGCACAGAATTATGATAAACAGTGAAAGATGGGTAAGTTTGAATAGAAAACATCTGTAATAATAATAATAATAACAGATGGTATTTTATTATCTAGAATGAATAATTTTAACAAAACAAAGAAATCAGTTCACAGAAATAAAATTCATTAGGGAAATTAGAAATGAAGAAAACGAGATTGTGTTTAAAAGTATAGATGGCTTCAAAGATATGGGAAAATAGTAAAATAACAATTGTCTAAATTTAAAATAGGAATATCAATTGAATGGAAAGTAGGCTAGGGTACTAAAAAGGAGAGCAAATATACTTCAAAATTAAAATTAAGGCCAAATTGTTCAGAAACATAAAGTTGTAAAAGTGAAGAGGCAAACTAAAATATCAACTTTACGTTTCTCAAATCATGAATAGCATCAAAAAAGAAAATATCCATTGAAGAAAACATACATTAACAGCATGTTAAATAAAGCACGCCGTCATTATATTAATAAGCTGAAAGAATGGTTCTTCAGGCATGATACATTACAATGTTCTATTAATTGTTCTCTTTGCCTCCAAATTCACTCTCCTCCAACATATAGATGATATGTTTGCCATTGTTTTGCACGTCACTCTTCCTCATCAAAATTTTCAATGACTCCCCGTTGAACTGTGGTATTTTAGAACTAAAAGCATCATTAAGTCCATCAGTTCCACTAATCGTATCTTACACATAACAGCAATGAGAAACATCAGGTGCAATAGATTGTCTATGTGGTATAACTGAACAATGGACGTTAAAATCGAATCCTGAGCTCCCTAACAACCAGGTCAGTGTTGTTCTGCCACAGTGAGCTTTCTGCAACACAGCTCCCTTTGATCTTCACTTTCATTGATCTATTATTTGAAAACACTGCTCTAGATAGACTAGTTGTCTAGGTTGCTAGTACAATAGCATGTGTGGCTGTAAGAGTCACACACTGTCTATATTTTTCTGCATTTTATCTTTCTTTCAAGATAAGACATGGTGAAGAACTGTGCACAATGTCTATTACATAGAAAACACTACTAAAGTTAACTATATTTAAAGACAAAATATAAAGCCCCATTCTTCCTCTGTGAAGCTCTTTGATCTCCCTCCTTTCTAAGTTTCTTTAGAAAATATGGCCTGATGTATTCATTTGACTTTTGGCACTTGCTCCCCTGTATTACATTTTGTTTTTTTTTATCTAGTTATAAGTCTGGTGTTATCCAACTAGATTGTGATTCCTTAATGAAGAATATGATGTGTAACACTCTAAACATAACAACTGCTCAGTAAATGCTTATTGAACACAATACAGATTAAAAGTGTGCTTTTAAACTCCACAATAATGACTATATAGTTAGTTGTGATAGCATGATAATGAACTGGAAAATAAAGAAATTACTCAAAGAATACTCTAAAAATAGTGTTTATCTACATGTAAAAAAATCTTAAGTATATTTGAGAGTAAACAAAACCATAAAAGGTAATCTGCTTATTCAATTGGAATATTGTTTTTGTTTTTATTTATTTAATTTTTTTTTTTTTTTTTTTGAGATTAGGTGTCTCACTCTTTTCCCCAGGCTGGAGTGCAGTGGTGTGATCTTGGCTTACTGCATCCTCTGCCTCCCGGATTCAAGCAATTCTCCTGCCTCAGCCTCCCGGGTAGCTGGGGTTACAGGTGTGTGCCACCACACCCTGCTAATTTTTGTATTTTTAGTAGAGACAGGATTTCGCCATGTTGGCCAGGCTGGTCTCAAACTCCTGACCTCAGGTGATCTGCCCACTTTTGCCTCCCAAAGTGCTGAGATTACAGGCATGAATATTATTTTTGTTACAGGGATAGCTAATAGACATTGTGATTTAATTCCAGACCACTGCAATAAAGTGAATACTACAATAAAGCAAGTCACATGAATTTGTTATATTTCTGGTACATCTAAAAGTTGTGTCTACACTATGGTGTATTCTACTAAGTATTATGTATAAATATATATATAAATACCTATAAGTACTGTATTGTGAAAAAAACGCTAATGATTATTTGAGACTTCAGTGAATCATAATCTTCTTGCTGGTGGTGGATCTTGCCTCAATATGAATGGCTGCTGACTGATCAAGGGGATGGTTGCTGAAGGTTGGTGTGGCTGAGACAATTTCTTAAAATAAGACAATTAAGTTTGCCACATCAAATGACACTTCCTTTTAAGAAAGACCTCTTTTTAGCATGCAATGCTATGTGATAGTATTTTATCCACAGTAGAACTTCATTCAAAGTGGAGTCAAAATCTGCTACTTCTTTATCAAGTAAGATCATGTAGTATTCTAAATTCTTTGTTTTAATTTTAACACTGTTCACAACATCTTCACTGGGAGTAGAATTCATCTCAAGAAACCGCATTCTTTGCTAATCCATGAATAACAACTCCTATTCAGGTTTGGTCACGAGATTCCATCAATTCAGTCAAATCTTCTAACCTCACTCCTAATTCTAGTTCTCTTGCTATTTCCACCACATATGTGTGACCTCCTCCACTGAAGTCCTAAATCTCTTAAAGTCACCCATGAGGGTTGGAATCAACGTCTTCCAAATTCCTATTAATGTTGACCTTTTTGACCTCTTCCCATGAATCATAAATGTTCTTAATGGCATCTAGAATGGTGAATCCTTTCCAGAAGGTTTTCAATTTGCTTTTCCCAGATCCATCAGTAGAATCACTATGTATGGCAGCTACGATCTTACGAAATTTATTTCTTAAATAATAAGGCTTGAAAATAAAAATGACTCCTTCATCCATTGACTGCAGAAAGAACATTGTAGACGTGCAACCATATTTCTGGATTCTCTATCCTGTTCCATTGATCTATGTGCCTATTTTTGTACCAGTACCATGCTATTTGGTTACTGTAGCCCCATAGTATAGTTTGAAGTCAGGCAACTTGATGCCTCCAGCTTTGTTCTTTTTGCTTAGAATTGCCTTGGCTATTTGGGGAATTTTTTTGTTGTTGTTGTTCTATATGAATTTAAAATAGTTTTTTTCTAGTTCTGTGAAGAATGTTATTGATAGTTTAATAGGAATATCATTGAACCTATAAATTGCTTTGGGCAGCATGGCCATTTTAACAATATTGATTCTTCCTATCTATAAACATGGAATGTTTTACCATTTGTTTGTGTCATCTCTGATTTTTTTAAGCAGTATTTTATAGTTCTCTGTGGAGAGATTTTCACCTCCCTGGTTAGCTGTATTCGTATTTTATTTTTTTGTGTGTGTGTGGCAATTGTGAAGGGGATTACATTCCTGATTTGGCTCTTGGCTTGACTGTTGGTGTGTAAGAATGCCAGTGATTTTTGAACATTGATTTTGAATCCTGAGACTTTGCTGAATTTGTTTATCAGTGTAAGGAGCTTTGGGCTGAGACTATAAACTTTCTAGGTACAGGATCATGTCATCTGCAAACAGGGTTAGTTTGACTTCCTCTCTTTGTGTTTGGATGACACTTATTTCTTTCTTTTGCCTGATTGTCCTGATCAGGACTTCCAATACTATGTTGAATAGGAGTGGTGAAAGAGAGAATCCTTGTCTTCTGCCAGTTTTCAAGGGGAATGCTTCCAGTTGATCTTCAACAAAGATGATAAAACAAGCAATGAGGACAGGACTCCCTATCCAGTAAATGGTGCTAGGACAACTGGCTATACCTTCCTTACACCGCATACAGAAATTAACTCAAGACGAATTAAAGACTTACATGTAAAAGCCAAAACTATAAAAACCCTGGAAGACAACCTAGGCAATACCATTCTGGACATAAGAATGTGCACGGATTTCATGACAAAGATGCCAAAAGCAATTGTAAGGAAAGCAAAAATTGACAAATGGGATCTAATTAAACTAAAGAGCTTCTGCACAGCAAAGGAAAACTATCAATGAGTAAACAGACAACCTACAGAATGGGAGAAAAGTTTTGCAAACTATGAATCTGACTAAGGTCTAATATTCAGCATCTATAAAGAACTTAAACAAATTTACAAGGAAAAAAAAATCAAACAACCCCATTAGAAAGTAGGCAGAGGATATAAACAGACACTTTTCAAAAGAAGACATACGTGAGGCCAACAATCGTGAAAAAAAGTTCAACATCATTGATCATTAGAGAAAGGCGAATCAAAACCACAATGAGATACCATCTCACACCAGTCAGAATGGCTATTATTAAAGTCAAAAAATAACTGATGATGGCGAGGTTGTGGAAAAAAAGGAAAGCTTATACACTGTTGGTGGGGGTGTAAATTAATTCAATGATTGGGGAAGAGAGTGTGGTGATCCTTCAAACCCTAAAAAAAGTAATACCATTTGACCCAGCACTCCCATTACTGGGTATATACCCAAAGGAATATAAATTGTTCTATTATAAAGGCATATGCATGCGTATGTTCATTGCAACACTATTCACAATAGCAAAGACATGGAATTAACCTAAATGCCCATAAATTGTAGACTGGATAACAAAAATGTGGTATATATATACCATGGAATACTATGCAGCCATAAAAAAGAATGAGATCATGTCCTTTGCAGCAAAAAGGGTGAAGCTGGAGGCCATTATCCTTAGCAAACTAACACAAAACAGAAAACCAAGTACCACATGTTCTCACATGTAAGTGGGAGCTAAATGATTAGAACACATGGACACATAGAAAGGAACAAAACACACTGGGGCCTGTTGGAGGGTGGAGGGCCAGAGAAATGAGAGAATCAGGAAAAATAACTAATGGGTACTAGACTTAATACATGGATAACAAAATAATCTGTACAACAATCTTCCATGACACAAGTTTATCTATGTAACAAACCTGCACATATACCACTGAACTTAAAAGTTAAATTAAAAAAAAAAAACCTAGGCTAGACAAAATTTTTTTAGTAAAGAAAACAACCTTAATCTCATTGTGTATCTTCATCAGATCTCTTGGAGGACTAGATGCATTGTCAATTAGCAGCCATAATTTTAAAGGAATTGTTTTCTTCTGAGCACTAGGTCTCAGCAATGAGCTTAAAAGATTCGGTAAACCATCCTGTAAACAGATGTGTTGTTATCCAGGCTATATTGTTTCATTTATAGAGCAATGGCAGAGTGGCATATGGCATAATTCTAAGGGTCCTAGGATTTTCAGAATGGAATATGAGTATTAGCTTCAACATAAAGTCGTTAGTTATGTTTGCCCCTGACAAGAGAGTTGGTCTCTCCTTTTAAGCTTTGAAGCCAGAGATGACAGCTGTCTATGAAAGTCTTAGATGGCATATTCGTCCAATAAAAGACTGTTTAATCTACATTGAAACCTTGAAAATTCATTGTTTAGTGTATCCACCTTCATCAATGGTCTTAGCCAGATCTTTTGGATAACTTGCTGCACCTTCTACATCAGCATCTGCTCCCTCACCTTGCAGTTTTAAGTTCTGGAGATGGCTTCTTTCTTTAACCCCCATGAACCAACCTCTGCTAGCCTCAAACTTTTCTTCTGCAGCTTCCTCACCTTTCTCAGCATTTATAGAATTGAAGAGAGTTAGGGACTTGGTCCATATTATGTTTTGGCCTAAGAATGTTGTGGCTGGTTTGATCTTGTATTCAGACCACTAAAACTTTCTTCATATCAGCAATAATGCTGTTTCACTTTCTTATCATTCATGTGTTCACTGGAGTAGCACTTTCAGTTTCCTTTAAGACCTTTTCCTTTGCATTAACAACTTGGCTAATTTGGTGCAAGAAATCTAGATTTTGGCCTATGTGTGGGGGAAATAAAGAGAGATCAGGCTGTTACTGTGTCTATGTAGAAAAAGGAAGACATAAGAAACTCCATTTTGATCTGTACTAAGAAAAATTCTTCTGCCTTGAGATGCTATTTATCTGTAACCCTAGCCCCAACCCTGTGCTCGCAGAAACATGTGCTGTGTTGACTCAAGGTTTAATGGATTTAGGGCTGTGCAGGATGTGCTTTGTTAAAAATGTGTTTGCAGGCAGTATGCTTGGTAAAAGTCTTCACCATTCTCCAGTCTCAAGTACCCAGGAACACAATGCACTGCGGAAGGCAGCAGGGACCTCTGCCCAAGAAAGCCTGGGTATTGTCCAAGGTTTCCCCCTACTGAGACAGCCTGAGATATGGCCTCATGGGAAGGGAAAGACCTGACCGTCCCCTAGTCCGACACCCGTAAACAGTCTGTGCTGAGGAGGATTAGTGAAAGAGGAAGGCCTCTTTGCAGTTGAGATAAGAGGAAGGCATCTGTCTCCTGCCTGTCCCTGGGAATGGAATGTCTCCTCGTAAAACCCAATCATACATTCTATTTACTGAGATAGGAGAAAACCACCTTATGGCTGGAAGTGAGACATGTTGGCGGCAATACTGCTCTTTACTGCACAGAGATGTTTGTGTAAAGTCAAACATAAATCTGGCCTATGTGCACATCCAGCCACAGCACCTTTCCTTAAACTTATTTATGACACAGAGTACTTTGCTCACGTGTTTTGCTGCTGACCCACTCCCCACCATTACCCTATAGTCCTGCCACATCCCCCTTGCCGAGATGGTAGAGATAGTGATCAATAAATACTGAAGAAATTCAGAGACCAGTGCCATTGCAGGTCCTCACTTGCTGAACGCCGGTCCTCTGGGCCCACTTTTCTTCCTCTATACTTTGTCTCTGTGTCTTACTTCTTTTCTCAGTCTCTCGTCTCTACCTTGCGAGAAATACCCACATGTATGGAGGGGCAGGCCCCCTTCACTATGTCAGCTTTTGACATGCTTTCCTCACTAAGCTTCATCATTTCTAGCTTTTGATTGAAAGTGAGAGATATGTGACTCTTTCTTCCACTTGAACAGTTAGAGGCCATTGCAGGATTATTAATTGCCCTAATTTCAATGCTATTGTGTGTCAGGAAACAGGGAGGCCTAAGGAAAAGGAGAGAGACAGAGGAATAGCTGGTTAGTGTAGCAGTCAGAACACACACATTATTTGATTAGGTTTACCATCTTATGTAAGTATGGTTCGTGATACCCTGATATGGTTTGGCTCTGTCCCCACCCAAATCTCAGTTTGAATTGAAGCTCCCATAATTCCCACATGTCATGAGAGAAACCCAGTGAGAGGTAATTGAATCATTGGGGCAGGTCTTTTCTGTGCTGTTCTCATAATAGTGAATAAGTCTCATGAGATCTGATAGTTTTACAAAGGGGATTTCCCCTGCACATGCTGTCTTGCCTGCTGCCATGTAAGACGTGTATTGCTTCCCTTTTGCCTTCTGCCATGATTGTGAGGCCTACCCAGCCATGTGGAACTGTAAATCCATTAAACCTTTTCCTTTATATATTACCTATTCTTGGGTATGTCTTTATTAGCAGCGTGAGAAAAGACTAATACATGCCCCAAAACAATTACAATAGAAACATCAAAGATCACTGATCATAGATGGCCATAACAGATATAATAATAATGAAAACATTTGAAATATTGTGAAATGTATTCAAATGACACAGAGAGACAGGAAGCGAGCACTTGTTGTTAGAAAAATGGTGCCAACGGACTTGCTTGAAGCAAGGTTGCCACAATCTTTAATTTGTAAAAACACAATACCTGCAAATTGCAATAAAGCGAAGTTCAATAAAATGAGGTTTGCCTGTATATTTGTGTTAGTGCATTGAGCTCACCCTAGATGTTTTGAATAAAATATGCTCTAATTCTAAGTAAGATTAACAAAGCTCATATTTTATGAAAAATAAAAAAAATTTACAATATAGTTAATTATGAAGACTTTCTGTGTGAGAATGGCAATAACATTACTTGATTGTAATTCCATTATTTTGAAGCCCCAGCTTAAGAAATTCAATGGATCAGAAGAAAGAGCAGCAGGTCAGAAAGTAGCACATAATGAAAAGTATTCAATACAATCTATTACCACTTCATTTAGAGGGCAGGATCATAATCTATACCTTATGGCTTAAATGCATTTCTAGATTTGTAGCCCATTTGTACCATAATTTATTTATTTTACTTTTCTTTTCTTTTTTTTTTTTGAGACAAGGTCTCACTCTGTTGCCCAGGCTGGAGTGCAGTGGTACAATCTCGGCTCATTGCAACCTCCACCTCCTGGGTACAAGTGATTCTCCTGCCTCAGCCTCTGGAGTAGTTGGGATTACAGGTGCCCTCCACCACGCCCAGCTAATGTTTGTGTCTTTAGTAGAGACGGGGTTTCACCATGTTGGCCAGGCTGGTCTTGAACTCTTGACCTCAAGTGATCTGCTTGCCTCAGTCTCCCAAAGTGAGACTACAGTTATTAGCCACCATGCCTGGCACATAATTTTTAATATATAAATTTAAACATAATTAAGCTTAAGTATAAAATAAACGTCAGACAGATTTACATTCAAACAACTGATATATTCTTTGTATAAACCTGAGCATATTTTGTACATACAATTTCAATTGAAAGAGAGAACAAGGTGATAATTTCAGGAACACAGCACACACACTTCTAAAATCCTGCAAATTCCAAATGAGTTCTCATTATAACGTGTATATCAAATGCTTGTATTTGTCTGTCATAAAACCTTCATATTCGGGTTTATACCTAATATTCTATTCACTAATAGAAACGTGGTAAAGATACCAATAAACTAGTTTTGAAGTATTATTAATAAAATAAATTATGAGTAAAATATTAGGATTTTAACTGACCCCTCCACCCAACCAAAATTTATTTGTGAAATTAAAAATAAGTACTATTCTCATTTCCAAATTATTTTTACCCTTAATATTTTAACTTTTTAACAAGTGTGAACTTCAGAATGTTACATCAATTATCAATTCATGGCCTCATCTTTTAATTTTGGTCTTTCGTGCATATGTTGTAATTTATTACAATTGGATACCCCTGATATATCTTTTTAATAATATAAATATTGTCTTTAATGTTTCAATGAAAATGTTATGGAATAATTGACTTAATGCCTCATCCTAAAATGACCAACATTTTAGTTACTTGTGATTAATGTTCTCTTAAAGATATAAAATTAGATACATTTTTGGAGTTCATATAAACTTAATTACCTTTACCCTCAGGCAGCTCTTGAAACTCCAAGAATGAGCAAGATTTTCAGTGCAGAAGATGAAACTATCATAATGGCTGATCATGGTCGATA
Organism: Piliocolobus tephrosceles; assembly: GCF_002776525.5. Classification (NCBI taxonomy): domain Eukaryota; kingdom Metazoa; phylum Chordata; class Mammalia; order Primates; family Cercopithecidae; genus Piliocolobus; species Piliocolobus tephrosceles. Next base: position 121,607,619 of record NC_045445.1, read on the forward strand.
GGCCAATAGAGAACACATTGTAAACAAAAAAAATGTAATAAAAAATATGAAAGGGAAATAAATCTTGGGACCCCAAACTCACTAAGCCAAAGGGAAAAGTCAAGCTGGGAACAGGGTCAGGCAAACCTGCCTCCCATTTTGTTCCTAAATAAGATATCTACAAAGATTTAAAAACAAAACAAAACAAAACAAAACTACATACCTCTCTCACAATTTGCCCACAAGGAAATTCCTTGTGGACTCCAAGAGCTTTACCCTAAAACACTTCTGTTGAATTTCACCCTGGGAATGTAAATTGATAGCTTATCTGCACAGGTGGAGGACAAAGGACAGAACTCAAAGAGGCTGCTCACCTGAGACAAATGCATATCTGATTGCTTCTTCCTCTGCCCTATGCTTATGTTATCTTATGTAAAAATGCAGATTCACTGACCTAGACGAATGCATAAGTGACTATTCCTCTACCTTCCTCTCACAAGTAAATTGTGTTTTCAGTAAACTGCTGATCAAAGACCAGAAAAAATGCAACTGCTGGCCTCCAATCTACCCACACCCTTTTGAAAAAAAATTTCTTCCTCTTTCCCGGATACCTGTTCTTTTCTCTTTAAATATTAAGGTCCCCAGACACTCTGGAAAGAGCATGGACCACAATTTTTCCTGTGGTGGTGTATTCTTTCTTAGGCATGTCTTTAACTTTGGCATATAAACCTAAAATGATTGAGACTTGCCTAGGTCATTTTCTTTGATTTACAAAAGTAATTGAAGGCCTGAGGTCCTTGATGAGAGCAACAGAACATTCAGAAAATATGGGGAAAATAACTAAGAGAGTAAATTTCAAATGTCTCATTATCAAAAATTATAATCAAATAAAGCAATGAATACTTTAATTAGCTTGTTTTAATCATTCCATGTATACATATATCAAAACATCACATTGTACCTCATAAGTATATACAATTATGATTTGTCAATTAAAAATAATATTAATAAAAGATGGCAAAAGGGAAAATACCAAAGAAAATTGATATAAATTATCAGTGAATAGACTAAAGTATTTCTGTTTCACCACCATGGCAGACCTGTTGCCTAACTGTACATGCATTCCATTCCCCATCACAATCCTTTCCTAATGACATACTGTATTCCACATCCAAAAATAGAGGCTGACAATATCTCAGTCTTTCTTGAAGTTATATATTGACATGCCCACCAATACTGAGGAAAAAGACCTGAGTGGAACGTCACTGATGGCATTCTTGAAAGAAAAAATTCCTTCACTAAAAGGTAATTTATGAGGAGAAACTCCCTTTGTGACAGATGCAGCTGTGGTGGCCGTACTGTAAACGTGTGAAGATAGAAGTGAATAGCCAACATGTTTAGAAAGGTAGTCCAAGAGATCACTAGGGACTGGATTTTTGAAATCATAATTGAGCTAAACCAACCTTACATCATCTGGTTTCCAGTCTTCTTCTAATACAAGATTATAATGAACATTGCACTATTGAAACCACCTTTGCAAAATTATGACTGAGACAGTTGACCTTACTTAACCAACTCCATCTTGCTTCTAACCTCCAAGCTATCCTTGTTCATTCCTGGGCATAGGCTGAACTAACTTTGGGAGAAACTTAGTTTATAGTTTAAACAAAAACAAAGGTATGCCCTTTTCCAAAGCCTGGGGACTAGATTGCCTTTTTAGGACTAACATTAGCCACAAGATTAGAAATTATGGTTTAGGAGTCATGCAGCTGGAGTCTACAACATTCTGACCCTCCCTAAACTGCTCCTGAGATCAGTGCTTGAGATATTTTGCAGACCCTGCGCTTGACGGATCAGCTGGCACCACCCAGACTGATAAAGTGGCTCCTCTGATCTTGAGGCCCCCCACCCAGGAAGTGACTGAGCACAAGAAGACAGCTTCGACTCCCTATGATTTCATCTCTGAACAATCAACACTCCTGGCTCACTGACTTCCCTAACCCACCAAGTTATCGTTAAAAACTGTGCTCCCTGAATGCTTGGGGAGACTGATTTGAGAAATAATAAAACTCTGGAGCTGGCTGTGTGTGAATTACTTTTTCTCTGTTGCAATTACCCTGTCTTGATGAATCGGCTCTGTCTAGGCAGCGGGCAAGGTGAACCCTTTGGGCAGTTATGCTAACTTCTATTTAATTATGCATGTTAAGAAGGAATCTTAAGGAACGTTGAGTACCGATTATCAAAGATTTATTCATTCCAAGCATTAAAGTTGCTTTTTATTTCTGGGACTATTGAGGGAACTATGAGGTGAAGATCAAGAGTTAGAGGAAGAAGCGACTATGGAAAAAAGGCACAGAGAGATACAATGTGGCTGGCTTGGAAGGTGAGGTCGAGGTCTAGAAATCAAGAATAGTGAGTGACCTCTAGAAACATCTCTCCAACAGTGTATGTACAAGGGTTCCTTTTTCTCCACACCCTTCCCAACACTTGTTAGCTCCTGTCTTTTTTATAATAGCTATCCTAACAGATGTGAGATGAGATCTCATTGTGATTTTGATTTGCATTTCAATGATGATTAGTGACACTGAGCACCTTTTCATATACCAGTGGCCTATTCGTACACATTGAAGAAATTAAAGACAAATAGGTGGAAAGATACTCCATTACTCAGATCAAGGGTTCTAAGTAATAAATCAGAAGAGTAATGAAGATTGAAATACTGAACGAGAAAAAGAAGTCTCTTAAGGATATGAATCAATAATAAAAATTATATTTTCAAGCACCTTTTCTCAAATGTGAGGGAAGAATATACAAACAAGTTTCTTGCAATTAAGAATGAGTACTTGAAAATTAATTGTATCCTACTGCATCCAGTTCAATGCATAAAATATCATTGATTGTTTATTTACCGTATTTTATTTACTAATTCATTTTAATGAATACTAATATGTTATTTATGGAGAGCATAGATTCATACTCAAGCTCCATTATCCATTCCAACACACACTACTTCTTCATATCCCCATTACATCTTGAATTTTAAATCATGGGCTTACTTACACAGGGGTTTTCAGGAATCTATTCCTCACAGCTTCATTGTTTTAAATTTTCTTGGAGAAAATTCAACCTCTGTCTTTTGTTTTTATTATTGCTATCTTTGTTTTATGTTTAAATCTGTTTAATTAAAATTCTGGAGAGACAGACAAATAGTCTTCTAACACTGTATACTTTCCCTGATGACATGTGTAGAGTAGTAAGTACAATGACAATTTAAGTTATTTATTAATAATGCTGATTATAATAAATATACTAATCCAATTACACATTGTAATTTTGCTTTATTATGTTTGGTAACATTTTTAGCATTAGAAACTGACAATGTATTTTATTCCCTATGTGCTTAAATTAGCAATGTGTTTCATTTTCAGTATTAGATTGTATTGCTGTTGTAACAAATTACTATAAACGTAGTTATTTAAAGCAACACAAATTTATTGTTTTACAATTCTGTAGTTCGGAAGCTAAAATCAAGTTGTCAGCAGGGCTACATTCCTTTCTGGAGGTTGTTGGAAAGAACCATTTCCATGTTTTTCATCTTCTAGAGGTCAGTCACATTACTTGGTTCCTGGACTTTTCCTCCATCTTCCAAGACAGAAGCATTGAATCTCTCCATACCTTTCTTCCTTAGTTACTTCTTCTTCTCACTTCCTCTTCAGCCTTGCTCTGCCACTTATAAGGACCTTTGTGATTATACTGGACCAAACTGAGTGGTCTAAAAAAATTTCCCTACTTTAAGGTCAAATGACTGGCAATCTCATTTCTGCCGTATCCTTAATTCCCCTTTTGCCATGTAACCTAACGTATCTACAAGTTCCAGGAATAATCTGGACATCCTTAGTCGGGCCATTATTTCACCTACCACTTTTCCCTTAAACCTTTTGGATTAAAAAAAAAAAAAAAAGCAAAAGTTTTAAAATGGGGCAACATTAAAAAGCTTCTTCACAGGAAAGAAAACAACCAATACAATAAAAATGCAGCCTACAGTATAAGAAAAAAATATGTATAAACTATATATCTGATAAGGGGCTAACATCTAAAATATATAAGAACCTTTAAAAATGCAATTGAAATAAAGTTTTAAATGGTCAAATGATGTGAATATTTTCCTAAAGAAGACGTAAAAAATGTCTGATAGTTGTATGAAATAGTGGTAAACATCACTAAACGTTAGAGAAACACAAATAAAAAACATAATGAAACATCACCCCATACCTGTTAACATGTCTATTGTTAAATTTAAAATAAAGTGCTGTTGAGGAGTTAGAGAAAAGGATACCCTTGTACATTGTTGGCGGGAATATAAATGAGAACAGCCACTATGGGAAACGATATGAAGATTCCTCAAAAAATTAAAAATATAATTACCATTTGACCCATGAATTCCACTTCTGTATATTTATCCAAGAGAATTAAAGTCAGTATCCCCTAAGAGATATTTGCAATCTTATGTTCATTGAAGCATCATTCACAATACCCAAGATGTGGAAACAACCTCAGTATTCATCAATGGATAAATGGAAAAAGAAAGTATGGTATTTATATAATGTATAGCATGGTGCTATTACGTACCCCTCCCAAATTCATATTTTGAAACCTAATATCTAATATGATAGTATTAGAGAATGGGGCCTTTGGGAGGTACTTAGGTCTTGAGGGTGGAGACCTCAAAAATAAGATTCCTTTATGCTCTTTAGGCTCTTCTGCCATGTAAGGAGACAAGGAATACACAATTGTCTGTAGTCCCGTAATTGGGTCCTCACTAGACGCTGAATTTGCTGGTGATTTACATTTCTTAGCCTCAAGAATGTTAAGAAATACATTTCTGTTTTTTATGTCACTAGATCTATGGTATTTTTGTTGTTGTAGCCTGAATGAACTGACACATAGTGATTGTCGGTAAAAATACCGTATCTGATACTTGAAATTTGCTAAGAGTATAGATTCTAAGTATATTCAGCACACACACAAACACACACACACACACACACAGGATCACTCTGTGAGGTGATGGATATGTTAATTAGTTTGATTGTGGTGATTATTTCACAATGTATATGTATATTAAGCCATCAAGTTGTTTTGTATCTTCTTTGGAAAAAAAAATCTGTTGAGGTCCTTTGCCCATTTTTAAGTTGGGATATTTATTTCTTTGCTATTGAGTTGTATGAGTTCCTTATATATTTTGAATACAAACCCTTCACCACATATGTGGTTTGCAGATATCTTCCCCCATTCTGTAGGTTACATTTTCATTTTGTTGGTTGTTTACTTTTTGTTGGCCTTGTTTCTGGGCTCTCTATTCTGTTCCATTGGTCTATGTGTCTGGTTTTTTACAGTATCATACTGTTTTGACTACTATTTATTTGGAATATATATTGTTGGGGTTTGTTTTGCACCCTATGATCTCTTCTGGATGATGTTCCATGTGTACCTGAGAAGAATGTGCATTCTGCTGTGGTTGGATGGAATGTTCTGAATTTGAATATGCCTGCTAGGTTCATTTAGTCTACAGTGTTCAATTTCTTTTTCTTTATTGATTTTCTATTAATCTATCTAATGTTGAAAGTGGCATACTGAAGTCCCCTATCATTATTGTTTTGCTATTTATTAATACCTTCAGCTCTGCTAATATTTGCTATATGTATTTAGGTGCTCTAATGTTGGGTCCATATATAATTACAATTGTTATATTCTCTTGATGAATTGACTGATTAATCATTATATAATGACCTCTTGGTCTCTTTTTACAGTTTTTGACTAAGAGTCTATTTTGTCTAAGTATAGCCACACCTACGTCTTTTGTTTACCATTTGCATGGAACATCTTTTTCCATCCATTCACTTTCAGCCTATGTATGACTTTAAAGCTAAAATGGATCCCTTGTAGACAGCATATACAGTTGACTCTTTAACAATGCAGGGGTTAAGGGTGCCAGCCCCCTACACAGTCAAAAATTTGCATACAACTTTTGACTCCCCCCAAAACTTAGCTACTAATAGCCTACTGTTGACTGGAAGCTTTACCAATAACACGAACAGTTCATTAACACATGTTTTGTATGTTATATATATTGTATACTGTATTCTTACAATAAAGTAAGCTAGAGAAAAGAAAATGTTATTAAGAAAATCATAAAAAAGGAAAAATATATTCTCTATTTGTTAAATGGAAGTGGATCATCATGAAGATCTTCATTCTTATAATCTTCACATTGAGGAGACTGAAAAGGAGAAGAAAGAGAAGTTGGTCTTACTGTTTCAGGAGTGATAGAGGCAGAAGAGGTAGAGAAGGTGGAAGGGGAGACAGAGGGGCAGGCACACTTGGTGTAACTTTATGGAAATACATTGCAATTTCTGTCTGAACTTTTTGCCTTTTCATTTCTCTAAAATGTTTCTATATGATACCAATCCTTCTTCCACTATTTGCTTTAGTTTTAGTGCTTGCATCATAGAAGGATCTATGTTATAAAAGAAGTCAGAAACAGTCTTGAATAATCAGAACTCTTCTGCCAGATAGTCTGATGTCAATGTGTTTTCTGGCACTGCTTCTTCTACATCTTCTTCCTCATTATCTGGCACTGGTTAAGAAGCCACTTATCTCCATCAACATTTACATTTGTAGTAATTATTGATAGGTAAGCACAATTGTCATTTTAATCATTTTCTGACTGTTTTGCAGTTTCTTCCTCTCTTGATGTCTTCCTTTGTGATTTGATTTCTTTGTTTTTGGTAATGTTATGTTTTGATTCCTTTCTCTTTATCTTTTGTATATCTATTACAGATTTTTTTCATTGTGATTACCATGAAGCTTCCATAAAATATCTTATAACAATCTATAATAAGTTAGTTACAACTCAACTTCAATTATGCATGAAATCTCTATACTTTTACTTTCCCTTGCACATATTTTATTTTATTGATGTTAGTATTTACATCTTTTTATAATGTGTATCTGTATTATGCCATTTGCTAATTGCTATAGAGAAATACATGAGACTGGGTAATTTATAAATAAAAGAGGTTTAATTAGTTCACAGTTCCACAGGCTGTACAGGAAGCATGATGCCGGCATCTGCTCAGCTTCTGAGGAGGCCTCAGGAAACTTACAATCATGGTGGAAGGCAAAGAGGGAGCAGGCAGGTCGCATGACTGAAGCAACAAGAGAGAGAGATTAGAGAGTTGCTACACACTTTTAAACAACCAGATATCACAACAACTCACTCACTATCATGAGAATAGCACCAAAGGGATGGTGCTAAACCATTCTTGCAAATATGGTCCTGTGATCCAATTACCTCCCACCAGGCCCCACCTCCAACATTAGGGATTACAATTCAGAATGAGGTTTGGGTGGGAACACAGATCCAAACCATATCAGTATCCATTAACAAATTTTTGTATCTATAGGTATTTTTACACTGTTTTCTTTTGACTTTTATACTAGTGTTAAAGTGATTTATGTACCACCATTATACTATTAGAGCATTCTGAATTTGAATATTTATACTTTCTTACCTTTATCAGTATGTTTTATATTTTCATATATTTCCATGCTACCATTTAGTGTTCTTTTGTTTCAACTTCAAGAACTCCTTCTGCATTTTTGTACGGCAAATCTAATTGTGATAAATTTGCTCAGCTTTTGTTTGCTTGGGAAAGTCTTCATCTCCCCTTCATTTCTGAAGGACAGTTTGCCATTAAAATGTTCTTGGTTGACAGGTGTGTATGTGTGGAGTGCTGGGGAAAGGGTATCAGCCAAGTGGGAGGGAGACAGTAAGTGAGGCATCACACTGAGTTTGTGAGAGGGCCTCTTGGTGAAGGGCCAGCCAGTTAGTAGGATCTTTGGCTGTTTAAGAACTGTGGTGTGATTGCTATGAGCTTCCACCCCTTTCCCACGCTCCTACCTCCCCCCATATTATTCTGTTCCCAGTTCCTCTGTGATCTAGGTAGGGCAAGGCAGAAGTGGGTCTCTTGAGCAATATCCTACAATGCTGAGGAAGCTAGGTACTCTCCATCTTTTATGTCGCCCACTTGTTGGAGAAATCATAGGACAAAGGGACCTCTCTTGGCACTGTGCAGGGCCACCTTGGGGAGGGGTGATGTAGGTAAAGAGAAACTGTTCTTCTTATCCTCTTCAATGAACTCTTTCCCAGACTTTTTGCTTAATGGGGTCCTGGAATCTTCTCTCCACTGGACTGCAGGTTCCCACACAGGTATTCCCATCTGTGGATTGTTGTCAAAAATTGATGTTTCTGTTGGGTTATAAAGGCTGGAATCTTCTATTCAGCCACCTTGCTTATGACACTTTCTGATAACTTTTATTTTTTATATTGTGTAATTGTGAATTGATACAATTACTTACTTTGAACATGTTTAACTTTTCTATAAAAAATAAAATTATATGCATCCAATAAAATTAATAAAATCTATACAATTTTACTCATGTGAAGATTTTTGAGAAATGTTGGTGAATTTTTAAAAATCTAGTCAAAAATATTTAAATAATGTGATCTCAGTTTTGTAAAATACATGTTTAGCCTTGAAAAAAAAAATTAGAATGTTAAAACATCATGTTGTGCACCTTAAATATATACAAAAAAGAGAAAATAGTTAAGATAAAATTTCAAGGAAAGAAGAAATGTCTGACTTCCTACACAATGGATGAAGTAGAAATCTTAGAAAGGGGCTGAAGAAAGAAAACAAGCCATGCATTCACAGAAAGGAAGAATAATATTATTAAATTTACATAATATAATATGAAAAAAAGTCTGAGTTCATATGTTTGTACAGGTACAAAGAAGAGACCACAACTCTGGGGGGAATGCACAGGATGGAGATGCCTATTAATGCCAGGAGAGAGGAACTTAGAAAGAAGAAGGTTAGAAATTTACAATCAACTTCCTGTTTCTCTAATTTAATCTAGTACCTGTGCTATGGCATTGTTCTCATAAACTGGGAGATCATCAGAAATTATAGTAAATAGTGTAGCTGCAGCTTGTAGCTAATTCACTCTAATAAACACCGTCAGATAACTCAGGATTGTTTCTATAATGTTAGTTGTGTGAGAAATTAATGATGAGGTAATTTATGTCTTTTTCATTTGTTTACCTACCTTCATTTAATTTAAATCCAGGGCATTCAGATACTTTCTGTGTTACTTGTCTACTAAAAAAAAAAAAAAAATGGCTACTGGGTTTGCTTATGTAAAATAGCATTTCATTTATAAATTTTAAAATGTGACATTTCAAACTACATAAATACAAGTCATTTAATTAAACTCTCAAAAGGCTTTTAAATCATAGGAATGCAGTACCTTAATCTAGTGTTGTTCAATATGTGGACCCTAGACCAGCTGCATCAGCATGACTTGGGAATATGTTAGAAAAGAAAATTCTGGGCCGGGCGCCGTGGCTCAAGCCTGTAATCCCAGCACTTTGGGAGGCCGAGACAGGCAGATCACGAGGTCAGGAGATCGAGACCATCCTGGCTAACATGGTGAAATCCCGTCTCTACTAAAAAATACAAAAAATTAGGCGGGCGAGGTGGCGGGCGCCTGTAGTCCCAGCTACTCGGGAGGCTGAGGCAGGAGAATGGCATAAACCCGGGAGGCGGAGCTTGCAGTGAGCTGAGATCCGGCCACTGCACTCCAGCCTGGGCGACAGAGCGAGACTCCATCTCAAAAAAAAAAAAAAAAAAAAAAAATTCTTAGACTTCTCCTTGGACCTACTGAATGAGAAACTTCAAGGTGGGATCTTAGCAGTCTGTGCTTTAATAGGCCTTCTAGGTGATTGTGAGGCTGGCTAAAGTTTCAGTAGTACAACTTTAATCCATAAGGATCCAAATGATGAGCAAATGGCAGGAAAAGGGACAACTGAAGACATGAATCTAACTTTTCTTTCTAAGTGATTTTGAAGCAGCATTGTTTCTTTCGGAAAATACCCAAGGTTTGTTGTCTCGTGCTAAGGAAATTGAAGACGTGGACACACACAAGAAGGTTTAAGAGCAGAAGTTTAATAGGCGAAAGAAAGAGATCTTCCTTGTGCAGAGGAAGGGGACCAGAGTGGGCTTCCGGGTTTGGGGAGAGGTGGTGTCTAATTTACATAGGGCATAGTGGATTGGTTGGAATAGGTGTGTCATTTACATAGCATGCGAGGCGGCTGGCCATCCCACGCTGATCCTTTATTATACAGATGGGGCCTCTACCTCACCGGCACCATGACACCTGCACACATGGAGACAAAGAAAAGGGAAGAGAAAACCTCCATGTTAAATGTACCTGGCTTCCAGGTATCCCTTTTCTATTGGCACAGCTGCTGGCATTCACCTATGCAAGTTTCCAGCTTGCTTATCTGTGCTTGCAGCTTGATTTTTCAGGCTGCTTTTTGTTAGAAAGGAAATGATATAGGGGCTGCTTTTTATTAAAAGGAAATTCCACCAATAACTCGTTTATCCTTACTAACTGCCTAGATAATTTCTTATTAACTCCTATATCAATTTGAGATTTTATAATTAGAGTAGAGGTCCGAATCCTCAATTTTCCTAGGGTTCCTAGCCAAGCCTGAAAATAAAACTGGGGGAAACTTCATCCAGGCCTGTTTGTTCAGATTCTTTCCTGTGTCTCTGTATGACCTTTCATCTCCCCATGTATGGACACAGATCACCTGTCCATACACCTGTCACCTGAGCATCTTTAAGGGGAAAGAAGAGGTCAGAAAGTGACCTTCTTATGTTTTGTGGCTTGCTTTTGGAAAGGGAAATACAAGTTTTATAACCCACTTCAGGGGGAGAAAGTAGGGAGGGAGAATGGGAGGTCAGTGACAACTTCTTCCTTCTGGGGCCTGCCCAATTTCTTTCAGCTCAAATTACTCAGCATGCTAAGGTGCTATGCTTTGGATTATTATAGCCCAAGCTTTGACAGGCTTATCATTCCTTATATTTCAGATTCACACCTGTGAAATACTTAATTTTCATTTTTTCCCTTAGTGAGCTGAGTGTGGACAGAGCAGATTCTATTAAAAGCAAGCAAACAAACAAACAAAAACACTACTGTCTTCTTTTTCACTGCTGAGATGCAAAATGGGAAAGTTGAAAGCTCTTCCTTACAATACACTGCTCTATCACCACAGAATCTGGCAAATTATGAGCACTGGGGCACTAGAAATTTTTTCTGTACTAATGCACAAAGCTATTTCACACCATCTGGCTGTGAGCCAAATTGCCTCAATATCAAAAGCTGATGGTTGGGTAGACACATTAAGGCTGGGTATGTTGACACTGTTCTGTGATAAATGTCCCATGGGGCAAGCTTGAGATATGTCTTATTCAATTCACAGTTATTAATGAATCCATTTCCATTATTATGAAATCCACCTGCAAAGGCTAAAAATCCAAAGTAGGTTTTTTTCTTTTTAATAAAATGTAATGTGGATATAGCCTCTTTCAAAATGCAATTTCGCAATTTCTTACAAAGCAAAAAATAGTCTTACCCAAATGACCTAGAAGTCTGACAGCTTCTAGGTAGCAGTTAGGTAGATACCTAACTAATTTGAAAACTAATGTCCACATGAACACCTATACATGAATGTTTATAGCAGGTTTATTTTTAATCACCAAAAACTTGAAGCAACCTAGATGTCCGTCAAAAAAAGAAAATAGATAAATAAAATGTGTTACAACCATATGGTGGAATACTATTCAGTGATACAAAAGGGTGAGTTACCAATATAAGCAAAGACATATATGAATCTTAAATGCATATTGCTAAGTAGGAAAAAAGAGTTGAAAAGACTACATACACCACAATTCAATTTATATTACATTCCTGAAAAGGAAAAGCAGTAAAGATGACAAGCATATCAGCACTTGCTGCCAAGAATTTGGAAATGGAGGAATGTTGAGTAGGTGAGACTTAAGGGATATTTTAGGGTGGTAAAGCTATTGTGTATGACACTGTGGTGGTGGGTTCATGACCCTGTGCATTTGACAAATTCCATAGAATTTTACAGCACAAAGAATGAGCCTTAATGTTTGCAAATTTAAAAAATATTTAAATGATTAGGGAAATCCCAGGATGAAATGCATACTGTTATAGAGTCTGCATGTATGAAATAACCTTATTGAAGGGAGAGCGGTTGGGAGTGGAAGGTGCTGACTCACATAACTTTGGAAATGGGTAGAGAATTTAAGACTAAAGACAAAAGCAACTGTACTCTAGTACAAGTAATAAAATTATTTATCCTGGGGTATGGGTTACCAATTCTGAAATTACCATACATATATAGTGGAATTGAAAAATTAAGGACATGGATGTCAGATGGTGGGACCGAGGTTTTTCACTATTGGAGAGAGAGGATACAGATAAGCAAGAGGGAAAAGCTAGAATAATCAATGTGGTATTGGATTAAAGTTTGAGACATTAGTATAAATTGTGTTTCATTTCTGTACATACAAATGAATACACACAGAAATATTTATAGATATGTGTGTATATATATACACACACACACACACACACACACACGCACACACAGGTTAGTACATGCACATATATTTCCTTGCTCTGTTAACTTAAAGGGCCTGAAAATAATAACACCCATGTAACAATGAGCACATCCAGGGCCCAGATCTTGGTTTCCAATTTCATTCCCAAGAAAAGGAACCAGGGCTCCTCAGAGAAATAGCTGATTATAGAATTGAGGCTGGGAAAATACAAGATGAACCTGGTACATTTTATGGTGCCAAAAAATAAGGTAGTGCTAAAAAAAAATCCACAATACGGTTATGTCAAAATGATACAGGAGCTTACTGAAAGAGCTTCCAATGGCCAAAGCCAGAACAATTTGAACAACAAAATACACAATGTAGTATTAAAGACACCATACTGAAATAAGTGATTGAACAAATAAGTAAATGGAAAAGAATAGACAAAATTTCTGTGTAGAAAAATTCCAAATAAATTCTATAGGCTTTCCTCCTCTCCAGAAAGTGGCATTGCCGGGCGTGGTGGCTCACACTTGTGATTCCAGCTCTTTGGGAGGCCAAGACAAGAAGATTACCTGAGCCCAGGAGTTTGAGGTTACAGAGCGCTATGATCGTACCACTGCACTCCAGCCTGGGCAACAGAGTGAGATTGTGTCTCTAAAAGAAGAAGAAGATGGCACATAACTTCCAACCTCTTAAGTATGGGCTGTGCATAGTGACTTCCTTCCAAAAATACAGTGTGGATAGGGGGAAAAAGAGTTACTCAACAGTGGAGATACCTGACAAATATTACCTCAACTCGGCAATCAACGTTAACATCAGCAGTGATAAGGCGTGATGATAATACCTTGAACTCTTGACATGATATGATGAGAATGACACTTTACCTCTGTGGTCTTCCTCCCAAAACCCATAACCCCAGTCTAATTAGGAGAAACACATCAGACAAAACGAAATTGAGAGATATTTTACAAAATAGCTGATCAGTACTCCTCAAAACCTTCGAAGGTCAGCAAAAGCATGCGAAGTCTGAGAGACTATCACAAGGTAGAGGAGCCTAAGGACTACGTGATGACTAAATGTAATATGATAACTTGAATGGGAACCTGGGAAGTAAAAAGAACATCAGCTAAAAACCGAGGTAATCTGAATAAAGTATGGACTTTGGTTAATAACAGTGTATCAATACTAATGGTAACAAATATATCACACTAATGTAAGTTAATAATAGATGAAACTTAGTATGGAGTATATGAGAACTCTCTGGATGTCCTTACAACATTTTTGTAAATCTAAAATTATTCTAAACAAGATTATATTAATGTTGAGTATGAATATTTCATGTAGTTAGTGTGGATGGAACATATTAAGAATTGTGTGATTATTCTTGCCTTGTTTAGAATGGATTACATTTGGGAAATTTTGTTATACTTGTACTTATCAAGGTAGTGATCATAGCTCAGGTGCATATTTTGCAAATATGACAGGCATAGTATTATATTAACGGGTTTTATGATCAAAATATAAATTGAAAAAACTCAATGACTGATGAGGAAGGTGGAAAATATTTTTCCCCTTCCTGGCAGGATTTTGATTTATTTTAGATAGGAGAGGTAACCAGAGAATAGTATGATGATGGAAGTTGATCCATTAGAAAAGGGAAAAGCAATGAAGCATAAGAGAAGGAAACATCTTCAGAAAAATACCACGGAGTAAGAAAGGAGATGGAATCTAGTGTGCAAATGGAGAAATTGGCTTAGATAGAAGTACCACAGACAGTTCAATCATAGTCAAAATGGGGAGAAAAGAATGACCAATTTAGTGGTACCAGGTCAGTGTGAAATTGTTTTCTGACTTTTTTTTCAGTGAGATAAACAAAAATCTTTAACTGAACTTGAGCAGCAGAGAGGATATAGGGAGGCTCAAAAGGGAGAAGGAAAGTTGTAAACTAATACAGGTAACCTAAATTGCCCTGCTTCAATTGTGGTGTTGACAGCTAAAAGGCAAGTTTAGGAACTGTATTCAAATATCCATTCCCCAAAACCATATTGGATAAATCAAGATGAATTTATTTGTTTAATTTCTAATACAGATTAGCAGGAAAACTTTTCTCATTGCTGTTACTCAAGGGCCCAAGTTAAAGAAAGATCCTTCTGAAGTGTTTTAGCGATCACCAAGGCAGGGGATGAGCTAAGCTGATGTGTCTCATACTGACACATATCATCGTGGCCCGTTCTCAATAACCAGAACACTCATATAGTTATATTTTTCTTTAAAAAGTTGGGAAGAATAATTTTTACATGAGGCTCAGAAGAGAAATATCCAGATGCCAGCCATTATTTGCAATATATGCCACAGAGGCCATCTGATATTAATTTAAAGAAGATTTAAGTGGAAAATCCAGAGGAATATTACTTCAGAGTAAGAAGATTCTGTAGTTATTAACTTGCTAAAGTGCCTTTTTTCAGATATTTTCAAGAGTAAGAGTAGACAAGCAATGATTCCTCCAATACGAATAGATTTGATTTTGAAATAAATATTCATTTTGGAAAAGAGAAGTGATGTGACAGTCATGAATCTTGTTCCTCACAACAAAGCTATGAAGTCAATATGACCATCTAAATAAAAGAAGAGCTGATGAGATATGTGTAAAATAGCCATTTATTTAACAAATATTTATTGACAACTGTGTGGCAGTAGGAACAGAACTAAGATTTGAACACAGGGACATCTAATGCTACATCCAGAGCAGTTTCCTCTATAACATATAATTTTCCTTATTAGCGAAGTCTAGCAGATTTTATGTTCTATGTAGACTAGGATAAATAACATAGGGCATCAGTTTTGTTTTGCAATAAACTATACTACCTTAATAAAGACATATTCCCGCCTCTGTGCTTCCTTTCTTATAAATTGAAGGGAAAGAACTAAATGATGTTTAGAAGGGCTGTGTATCTGATATATGGGCTGTGGGAATGCATTGAGCTAGACTCAAGCTGTTGCCTTAGTATATCCCAGCAAGTAATCGACTCTTTATTCCATCTGTATAACATTCTGGGTGTTAGTCTCTCTCTCTCTCTCTCTCTCTCTCTCTCTCCATATATATATGTTGTATAAATTTAAATGAGTTTGTATAAAGGCACTTAGTATAACCTCACATTCTTTCAAATATCCATGTATTATCTATTTTGTGGCAGCACTATTTTAGGCAGTTAGAACAGAGTAGTGAATAATACATACAAAAATGCTTACTTTCATGTAACATAAAAACACAAGGAAAAGCTATAAAATCTTTCCTTTCCTTTTCTCAGATACTATTGCTTTTGCTTCCAAAACTCTGCTTATATTATCTATCCTTTCCTTTCTCCAAATCCTTTCTATGTTTTTATTAGTATGGAATGATGGGCATGGTCCACATTTTTGTTAACATATAAAGATAAAATAAAACTTTATAACTTTATAATCTACCTATGATATGGAAAAGGGCTGATCCATTTTAAGACTGCATTTTGTAACCAAGCAGCTGAGAAAATCTGAGAGTGCCACAACATAATAATAAAAACTTTCATCAAAAGATGGCTATTTTAAAACATTTAAAAATGTTTACTGGACCTATGCCTATATTTGTGGCATCATCTTTGCTGAAGCACTTGAAATTAAATTGTAGATATGATGACAGATCATAAATACTTTATCCTGTATCTCCTAAAATTAAGGACATCCTACTACATAACCTCAGAGTACTATCACACCCAATAATTTTAACAATGATACAATTGTAGTCAACACAGAGTCCATATTCAAATTTCCCCAGTGCTCTTTTACAAATCTTTGTTTCTACCCCAATATCCAACTGAGGATCACTTACTGCATTTGATGATCGTATCTCCTTAGCTTCTATTAATCTAAAAAATTCCCACCACTCTTTTTGTCTTTCTTCATGTCTTTCTTCATGGGGATATGTTAAAGAGTCCAGGTCAATTGTCTTGTAGAATGGCTCACATTCTTATTTATCTAAATGTTTCCTTGTGATTATATTCATGTTAAAGATCATTTTATAAGAATCCTACAAATATAACGTGTGTACTATAGTGTATCAGAAAGCACATAATGCCAGTTTGTCTCATTGTTATGCTAAGTTTGAAGACTGGATTAAGATGGTGTTTTCTAGCTCTCTTTATTATAGAGATAATTTTCTCATTGTAATTAATAAGCAACTTGTGCCTTCATACTATGAGAATATATTACTGTCTTGGCCTCCTACTACACTTCACCTAATGGTTTTAGCATCTGTTGATTATTCTTGCCTAAATCAATAATTGTATTAGTGGTTACAAAGGACATTGGTGATTTTCCAATTGTATTGTTACATCTAAATTTATTAGATAGCATGTTTCTGTAATGAAGAACTTTCCCTTTTCTCATTTTGTTTTGCGTATTATTGTGGACTTGGGAATCCTTTTAATTTTTCTTAATTTTGAATCACCTAGCACATGTTTATTGAATAGAATCACATAATAAACTTTTAATATTTCAGTAAATGGTCATTCAGTATTCATTCAGACATTTTGCTTCACTTCCTGCTCTCTGGTCAATGGCAAGATGTTTCTTTCTGGCCCTTTCATAGAGACAAGGTTTGATTTCTGGCTCCATCCACAGAGTATGCTGGTACTTTTTATTTTTATTTATTTATTTATTTATTTTGAGACAGAGTCTTGCTCTGTCACCCAGGCTGGAGTGCAGTGGTGTGATCTTGGCTTACTGCAACCTCTGCCTCCCGGGTTCAAGTGATTCTCCTGCCTCAGTCTCCTGACTCAGTCTCCTGACTAACTGGGACTACAGGTGCATGCCACCACGCCTGGCTAATTTTTTATATTTTCAGTGGAGACAGGGTTTCTCTGTGTTATCCAGGATGGTCTTGATCTCCTGACCTCGTGATCTACCCACCTTGGCCTCCCAAAGTGTTGGGGTTACAGGCATGAGCCACCACGCCTGGCCCACTGGTGCTTTTAGCATTGTTTAGCTGTCGACTTTGAGATAGTATCAGAGATAGGTTTCTTTCTCTCCTTTACAGCAGTTTTAGAAAACAGTTCCTCAAATTCATGACAATCTATAGATGGCTCTTCAATTTTTTCCCAAATAAGTGAGGCACTGGAGTCTTTTACTAAGTAATTGAATTCTTGTCCAGTATAGAGGCTTCATTGGTCGACAAGGCTCTATGGGCTGCTTCCTACTCCCTTTGTCCTGATTCATCCCTAATCTAAACAAGCCATTTGGCAATGGAGGAGGAAGAAATCCACACACGTGCGGTGTTGGTAAAATGCTCCTCCCAATTTGTGGGAGGAGTAAGCCTGATGGAGGAAGCAGAGTGGGTGGGGAGATTCCTCTCTCAGGTGGAGTAGGAGGGGGAGCTGGAGCAGGTGGAATCCTCATACCTGGCAAGGGACGAGGTGGGGGAATCCCAGCACCAGGTAGAGGGGGCAGAGGAGGTATTCCCGCTTCAGGTAGAAGGGGTGGAGGGGTTATTCCCCCTCCAGGTAGAGGGGTAGAGGGGGTGGAGGATGTATTCCTGCTCTGAGTAGCGGGGACAGAGGAGGTATTCCCACTCCAGGAAGTTGGGGCGGAAGAGGTATTCCCGCTTCAGGTAGAGGGGGTGGAAGGGGTATTCCCACTCTGGGTACAGGGGGCAAAGAGGGCTGTATGCCCACTCTGGGGAGTGGGGCAGGGAGGTATTCCCACTCCGGGTAGAGGGGACAGAGGAGGTATTCCCACTCTGGGTAGAGGGGAGGGGTGGCAGCATTTCTGTACCCAGTAGAGGAGGAGGTGGGGGAATGGCTGTACTGGGCAGAGTAAGCACTGTCATGCCAGGGAGAGGGGGAGGTGGGGGAGGCACCATGCCCAGGCCAGGCATGGAGCTGGAGAACTCTGTGCAAGGCAGAGGTGGTGGGGATGGGTTGTTACAGCTGTTTTCAAAGGTGGAGAAAACAGAGTATTCATGGCTGGTGTCAGACTCGGTAGGGAGAGAAGTATGGGGTGGCTGTGACCCATGCTGTCCTTGACCATTAGACCACAGAAGGGATGGAGGTGGTGGAGGCTGTGAGATGCTCTGTGTGGACTGATGGCTGTCGAGCTGGACTGATATTTGCTTTGAAGATACAATCAATGAAATATCTGAACAGAATTTTGTCTGAGGTCCACTTTCAGCCCTGAGGGGGGCATGGAGGATCCCCTGGCAGCGCATCCACACGAGGCAGTGTCAGTACTCTGACCTATTCTGTCCAGGAAGCCTGTATCGATTTTGCCTCTAAAAATTGGATAGGAGCGAAGAAGGGGCCCCGCAGTGGTAGTGTCCTCCAGAGGGGAACTCTCTAGGCCAGCCAAAGGGTCAGTGGGTCGGCCAGGGGTCCTCAGTAGAAGTTGTTAGTTGAGCTCATTTGGGGTTCCATTTGTAAGACCATCTATAGCTTCATGGCATCAATCCTGGAGGAGACAAATTTGACAAGGAGGTTAAAAATACAAGGCCCCCATCCAAGGCAAGTAATAACAAGATGGCTGTCATGGAACCTAGAAAGGGGAGAAGCCATGTCGCCCAACTCCAGAGGTTGGTATAAGAGTTTGAAAGACATGGTCTGATTTCAGAAGCCTTTTCCTGTAAACGCCAGGCGTACTATCCCTGACTGGTTAGTGTAAAAACAACACTCTTCCCCTAAGAAGGTGCAGAGTCCTTTCTCAGCAATGAGGAGGTATAGGCCTCGGTAGTTTTGGAGAGTCACTGCTGCCAAAGAGTCTATTTGGGATTGTAGAGTAAGGATGTATTTCGTTATTTCTTGCAACTTGAGCTTTGAGGGGCACTGATAGGGTCTTATTTCCACAAGATTAGAAGTTAGGATAATACATGTTACACTGTTAATGTTTAGCAAACTTTACTTTTGTTGAAAACCTTCTAAGTTTGGGATTTCAGTTATTCTTTGCTATTAGTAAGACCTCGTTCAGTCCATATTAACTTAAAATTGGTATAGATGGCTCTTTCCTGATTCTGTAAGTACTTTAAGGTTTGGCTGAGTGCAAACAGCTGGCACGTTTGAGCAGACCAATTATTAGGCAATTTTCCTAACTCTGCTTCTCCAAGAGTTTCCTTATCACTTACTGAATACTCATTGTGTCTTTTCCCCTTAGTCTTCTGGGAGGAACCATCTATGGTCCTGTCCTGAAAGGAGTTCCTACTGGGTCTGGTAGGACCTTTGTATAGTAACTAATTAAGATTTAGATCCCCTGTTAGGAAACCTGCTGGATTAAGGATTTTTGATAGGAAGGTTTTTAGTGACCTCAGTGCTTTCGGGCTATGCCCTTGTTTACACTAACAACAAGGTGGTATTGGAGTGTTATAGGGTCATGGAGAAGACCTTCAATTATCAGTTATAGGTTTTAAATTTACCCTGGCTTTTTTTTTTATTTTAATTTTTTATTTTTTTACCCTGGCTTTTAAAGGAATAGGGTCCACTGTTTTTTCTTTACTACTCTCTCTCTTTGACTTTCTGTCTCTCTCTTTCTTTCTGTCTTTGACTTTGTCTCTTTCTCTCTGACTCCCTCTTTGTCTCTCTGTGTCTTCCTCTCTCTCTTTCCTTCTCTCTTTTACTTTCTGTCTTTCCCCTCTCTCTTTCTTTGACTTTCTGCTGGTCTTTCCCTACCTCTGCCAGCCACTTATGCTGCTGTTCTCCCTTCTCCTTCCCCTTTGGCTTTGGCTTCAGCAGTATAAGACTGCCATCTTCTTGGGTTTTTGCACTGCGTGCAATAACTCTGTGATTTCCTTATGGTATTTAATGGGTTTCCCCTTAGGTTAGGAACTCCCTTTCTTTGCATATTGCAGCATGGGCAAAGCAGGATTAGATAAGCATACTTGCTATCTGTATACACATTTATTCTTTTTCCCATTCCCAGTTCTAAGGCTTAGGTCAATGCCACTAGTTCTGCTAACTGGGCACTGGTGCCTGGGGGAAGAGACTTACTTTCAAGTACTGTTACATCACTAACTATGGTATAACCTGCCCTTCATATCCTATTCTCCACAAATGAACTTCTATCAGTATATAGGTTAAGGTCAGGATTAGCTAAGGGGACTTCTAAGAGATCCTCTCAGGCGGCCTAAGTCTGGACGATAATTTGTTGGCAGTCATGCTCGATTGGTTCCCCATCCTCTGGGAGAAAAGCGGCAGGGTTGAGGGATGCACACATGTGTATTTGAAGCACCGGTCACTCAAGGAGTAGTGCCTGGTATCTAAGCAGGTGGTTGCCTGATAACCATAAACTTCCTTTGGCACCTAGTATGCCATTTACATCATGAGTAGTCCAGGCAGTGAGATCCTTTCCTTGTATTATTTTGATAGCCTCTGACACTAAGATGGCCACCGCCACAACTACCCATAAACAGTGAGGCCAGCCTTTTGCTACTATATCAATTCCTTACTTAGGTATGCCATTGGTTGTTGGGTTGTCCCATGAGTCTTATAGGTAAAAAGAGAAGTTTTGTCCTGTGGGAAGTTTTGTTCTGTGAGAAGGCTTAAGGCTGGAGCTTATACTAGGGCCTGCTTTAAGGTTTTGAAGGCTGTTTCTGCCTCTGGTTCCTATTCTACTAGATGAGTATTTGCCCTCTGGGTCTCCTTGATTAGAGTATAGAGGGGCTTGGCTCTCTCGCTGTATCCGGGGATCCATAGTCAGCAAAAGCTGGTGATTCCAAGGAACTCCCGCAACTGTTTTAATGTCTTAGGATGAGGATAAGCCAGTATAGGCTGTATTTGTTCCTTGCTGAGAGCCCTGGTTCCTCTGACTAAGATTAGGCCTAGATATTTGACTTGTTGTAGGCAGAACTGGGCCTTTGGTTTAGACGTCTTGTACCCTTGATCAGCTAGAAAGTTTAAGAGATCTAGAGTAGCCTGCTGGCATGAGGCTTTTGAACTGGTAGCCCAAAGTAAATCATCCACATACTGAAGGACTAGAGTGCCCAGACTTGAGAAGTAGCCTAGATCTTGGGCCAGTGCCTGACTAAACAGATGAGGGTTATCCCTAAACCCTTGGGGCAAGATCATCCATTAAGTTGGGGCGTGTGGTCTGTGGGATCCTTGAAGGCAGAGAAACTGGGAGTCAGAGTGCAGGGGAATAGAGAAGAAGGCATCCTTGAGGTCCAGAACAGTGAACCATTCTGCTTGCTCTGGTATTTGAGAGAGCAGGGTATAGGGGTTGGGTACAACTGGATATAGAGGAATTACTGCCTCATTGATGAGTCTAAGATCTTGCACTAGTCTCCACTGACCATTCAGTTTTTGTACTCCTAGAATTGGGGTGTTGCAGGGACTGTTGCATTTTCTTACTAAGCCTTGAGTTTTTAAATGTCTAACAATATCCTGTAATCTTTTATGAGCTTCAGACCTTAAGGGATGTTGCCTTTGATAAGAAAAAGTGGTGGGGACTTTTAGCCTGATTTGTACTGGGCAGGCATTTTTTTGCCTTTCTGAATTGTCCTTCCAATGCCCAGACTTCAGGGTTGATTCCCTCCTCAAGTAGGGAACAACAGATGGGTAACTTGTTCCCCATATTCATATAGATAATAGCTCCAGCTTTGGCTAATATGTCCCTCCCTAATAAGGGTGTGGGACTTTCAAGCATAACAAGGAAGGCATTTTAAAACAGCAAAGTTTCCCAATTACAACTGAGGAGGTGGGAGAAATACCTGGTTACAGGCTGTCCCAGGATTCCTCAGTTGGTAACGGACCTTGAGGACAGCTGTCTGGGACAGAAGCTTAACACTGATAAAGCCATGCCAGTGTCCAGGAGGAAGTCAATTTCCTGGCCCTCGATGGTTAAATGTACCTGGGGCTCGGTGAGGGTGATGACATGAGCTGGTGCTTGCCGCAGACACCCTCAGCCCTGTTGTTGGATCATCTGGTTGGGGGCTTCTGGCCCAGAGAACCTTTGTCCTCTGGGGCAGTGTGCCTTCCAGTGATTGCCTCGGCATAGTGGACATGGGTGAGGGGGCAGCTTGTTTCTCGTTGGACGATCTTTTTAAAAGTGTCCTTGCAAACCATACAGATAACAAGCCCTACTGGGTGATTGGCCTGCTCCATTTTTTGTCTTCTCTGAACCACCAAGGTTTGTTTGTCTGAGGGCCATGAGTAAGGCTGCAGCCTTTCTCTGATCTTGCTTTTCCTTTTCGGCCTGTTCCTCTTGGTCCCTACTATAGAACACCAAGGTTGCCAGGTTTAATAATGCCTCCAGATTTTGTTCAGGGCCCAGGGCTTGCTTTTAGAGCCTTCTCCTGATATCTGTGGCTGATTGGGTAATAAACTTATCTTTTAGGATCAATTGACCCTCAAGGGAGTTGGGTGACAGGGGTGTATATTTTGTTAAGGCCTCCCATAGCCACTCGAGGAAGGCAGAAGGATTTTCTTCCTTTCCCTGAGTTATGGTAGACATCATTGAATAATTCATGGGCTTTTTCCTTAATTCTCCTTAGTCCTTCTAGAACACAGGTCAACAGATATTTACAACTCCAGTTCCCATGATCTGAGTCGAGGTCCCAGTGGGGATCCACACTGGAAACAGCTTGCTGACCAGTAGGGAATTTGTCCCTTTCTTCAGCTGTCATTCTATCATTTACTTGACTAAGATACCAGTTATCTCCAAACTCTCAGGCTGCAGCTAAAGCTGCAATATTTTCATTAAAGACCAGGGTTTGATCTAACAATAGCATGACATCTCTCCAAGTGAGGTTGAAGGTTTGCCCTAGACCCTGTAGGACATCTGTATACCTATCAGGATCATCTGAAAACTTTCCCAGGTCTACCTTGATCTGCTTTAAATCAGAGAGGGAGAAGGGGACATGTACCCATGTTGGGCCAAATTCCCCTCGCCCTACAGCTTGAAGGGGACATAACTGATATAGCCAGGGTTTTATTGTGGTCCTTTGGAGATTTCTTTGCTTGTTTCCTTCTGGGTAGGGGAGATTAGAGGAGGCTTATTATTAATAGGAAGGGGAGCTGTAGGAAGGCTAGGATATGGAGGTAAGCTGAGAGGTCCTCCTGTGGGATGTAAATTGCAAGCTTTGCGTAGATGTGGATTCTCCTTCAATGGAAAGAAAGCTTGGACATAAAGTATTTCACTTCATTTGCCTTCCCTCTTACAGAAAAGGTCAAGCTGCAAGATAGTATTGTAATTTATACTTCCCTCAAGTGGCCATTTCTCCCCATCAGAGAATATTGGGGACAGGCCATAGTGCAGAAAAAAAATAAGCTGCTTCTTTTTCAGGGTTTGTGGGTCAAATTGGTCCCAATGGCTTAGGATGTATTTCAGGGGTGAGCCTGTTGCTGCCTGAGTGTTTCCCATGTGAAAGAAAACACCGCCTGTGGTTTTGGTTTGTTTGTTCCCCCGCCCCCCGGCCCAAGAACCCGCAACGGTCCCTGGACCCTGCTGATCAGAACAGCTGCGCTCACAGAAGCAGTAGCAGAAACACTAGTTTTCCAATTAGACCATAAAGAGGACTGAAGAAGGTCAGATTTAGTGGCCCTTACTGATGCATTCTCAAAAACCTGCACCCTCGCCTTTCCTCTTAGACCACAAAGAAGACCAAGAAAAATCAGATTTAGTGGCCCTTACCGACGCATTCTCAAAAACTTTGTAGAGTCCTAAGCACTTTTTCCTATTAGTATTGGGACCTTACCCTTGTCCTCTAAAGATGATATGCCCCAAAATTTGAGTGGAAGGCCATACCCTGAGGGAGGGAAGGGATTTCTAGGGTTGGAAAGTGATGCCTTTTGTCCTCACTTCTCATCATATGGATAGGAAGGATATCATTTCTCAGGCTTCCCATATCCTAGCTTCAGGAATAGCCTTTGTTAGGCCTGCTTGTCTGAGGAGGGATCCTAAAATTCCAGATAGTCTCCCGCCTGACGGGGCTTTGGGCAACAATTATGTCTGTCTGATTGGAGAGCCTGGGTGCCTAAATAAGGGAACAGAGTCCTGAAGTTTATACTAGAAATCATTCTTATAGGAGAAACTAGAAAAGCACCAGAGACAGGGAGTGGTTTTTAGAAGCAGGACTGGCCTGGGAGAAGAGAGGTGAGAGGAAGTTTGTCTGACAGGCATTAGGACCCAAGAGGCAAGGATCAGGATAGATAGGATAGATGGGTGAGTCTCGCTTGGGTGATGTGACTTTGAGAGTTCTGCTCATGGCTGCAGGGTCAACCAACTTTTTGTTGGGACCGCAGAGCTGAATGGCTTTCCTCTCTCTCAACTCTCGGCTCAGCCCGGAAGTACTGGAAAAGTGGAAGCTGGTTCCAGGCAAACCAACGCTCCCAACTCTGAAGAGTTGGGGTTGTTATAGAGCCCTTTCCCAGAAAGTCTGACACCTGTGACTTTAGTCTGGCGGCCACGCTAGTTACTTTTAACTGGCCAACAGGTGCCTGATGTTTAGCTCCCAAATTCTATGGAAAAACAGGACAGAATGGTAAGTGAAAGGGGTCCAGTGGTAATTACCACTTGGTGATAGTCCCTTCCTGGTTGCCAAGATGTGTCCGGATTTGGTTCCTTCCGGTGGGTTCTTGGTCTCGCTGACTTCAAGAATGAAGCCACAGACTTTTGTGGTGAGTGTTACAGCTCTTAAAAGTGGCACGGACCCAAAGAGTGAGCAACAGTGGGATTTATTGTGAAGAGCAAAAGAACAATGCTCCCACAGCGTGGAAGGGGACCCAAGCAGGTTGCTGCTGCTTGCTGGGTTGGCTAGCTTTTATTCCCTTATTTGTCCCTGCCCATGTCCTGCTGATCAGTCCATTTTACAGAGTGCTGATTGGTTCACTTTACAAACCTCTAGCTAGCCACAGAGTGCTGATTGGTGCATTTTCACAGAGCACTGATTGGCGCATTTTACAAACCTCTAGCTAGCCTCAGAGCACTGATTAGTGCGTTTTACAATACTAGCTACAGAGTGCTGATTGGTACATTTTACAATCCTTTTGTAAGACAGAAAAGTTCTCCAAGTCCTCACCTAACCCAGAAGTCCAGCTGACTTCACCTGTCAGGCTGATGTCTTGTTTCATCAATAATCGTTTTACTTCTGTGTACAGAAGAGACTAGCCAGTTTCCAACCACATTATTTGTTGACTACGTCTGATGAATGGCTGACCTCAAATTTTCTTTTGTAGTTCATCATATCTACAAGCATCCATGATCTTTGTATCTTGATATAAGCTTCTGTACAAAGTTTTGTTCAAATCATCAAATGAAGCTGCACTCATCTGGACATTCTGATTACATGGTTCCCTGAAGCAATCACTAAAAGAAAGGAAAAGACCCATGGCAATGATCCCTAAGCAAAACTTCTCTGCTTCTTCTGGAGGTCCCTTCTCCTACTGCCGAATAGCTTCTCCAACAGCATTTGCCCTCAAACTCATGGGCTCAAGCCATCATCCTGCCTCAGCCTCCCAAGTAGCTGGAGCTCCTGGCACACACCACCCCACTTAGCTCCCTTTTGGATTTAATTGGTAAATCCAGTTTTGAATTTAAATTTGGGTCCAAAATGGTAAACCCTTTGAATGTAATTACAGATGGTTCTTGAAGGAAGCAGTTAGTAACCCAACATGCCACCATTTCGACTCAGAAATGTCAGTGACTGACATTCACAGTCCCAGTCATGGCAGTGGGGAGGGGACAGAGAATGAAGAGACAAAGAGGCAGGCAAAGGTGCCAACCCACATGAAGTGAGGACAGCTGGCCAGCCAAAATAAAAAGTCACTCAGAAAAGGGATAAAAGTTCACATTTCTCTTAGATGCTCCTCAGAAATATAACTCTAGCATAGGTCTGGACTTAAGGACCTTTTTAAAAAATTATTTATTTACCTTAAAAAAAAGGCAAGAGAGGCATAATAAGAAGACACTGGCTGAGGATCCTCAGGAATTCTTTTTTATATTCAATATAATATAAACCATTACCATTATTATTCTTTCTGATGTTCAAATTGTCCCAGTTTGACTAGTGGGAGCCCTGTCAAGGCAACTCTTGTTCCCCTTTGGTGTGTCCTAATATGGGTATTTTAAATATCAATGTAAAACATTATTTATTGAAACATTATAACAGATTTTATTATTCCAGCAGAAAAAAAGTCTGTTCCTTTGATATTTCTGATAAAAACTTAGAAATAATAAATCTAATCATAATTTCTCCATTTAATGCAACAAAATGAGTAGTGTAAAAAAATGATTTAGTCACTTCATGCATGATGAGCTATTACCAACAAACCAAACATCAAACACCTGTGTCTCAGCTGCATTCATGTCATTGGTGGTCATTCTGAAAAAAACTGCAACTCTCTAATGAGAGTTAATTATAAAGAGGAAATTTTTCACAGAGCTCTCAGGAAGGTTACTAATGTTCTTGAATGGTGTGTGATGGGTAATGATGATTTATCATTCTACATAGTTGCTGATAAAGCAATACTCAGTAAAGTCTTAACAATTTGTTATCCTTGATGTAAAGTATATTATTATTATTTTTTAATTGGCCATATCATTCATAGCTGAGAAACAGGACACAGCATCTATCAGGCAGAAAGCTTATTTAAAATTGCTGCTGTGTGCAGTAGTGTATGTTTAATCCTTGATTTTCTGTGACTACTGAAGTTAGCTATTTCACCATTTCTGTGTTAAGAGTAAATGCTAGTCATTTTGAGTGTTTGTTTCCTGGTATTTTGTATAATTATTTAAAATTAATGTTTACCCCTTGGTCTTAGCTACATAAAATTATTTTGTCATCTGAGTATGACTTTCACAAGAAAATACATGATTTTCTTAGTTCCAGCTCCATATGTAGCACTAATAGATAGATATTCAATAAATATTTGTGTAAGGAAACAGATGAACGATTTAAGAATGGGAAGAAGATGGAACAGTGTGTGATAGTGTCTAATAAAGATGTACCTTATGTTCTTGGCTGACCTTTACTGGTAGCCAAACCTCAATCCTTCATTCCTTTGTTGTAAAACCTTACCGTAGGTAAGCTAAAATAGGTAATCCAACAGATATGGTGGGAGATGTAGAAAAGCTATACAAGACTTTCATTCAAGGAAAAAGGGAAGGAGTCAAGGTAAAGGCTAAGTGAGAAATAACTCATTATTGTGAGCATCTAACTTAAAGAGTACCATAGTCATACAGATTAAGTATACCAATTCAAAATTAGGGGTTTGCTGTGGGGAAACAGCGTTCACAAAATACTGAAGTTCTGAAGCCAGAGATATTTTTCATGAACACTGCTGTCCTGATTTGGTTTTCTTCCCTTGACTGAAGATGTATCCCTGCTGAATCTGAATTTGGTGTAGAAATCCAGAAAGCCTAGAGTTTATAGTCGTTCTCCTGGACATAATCACTTGGATTATCAGAGTAAGTTCTTCTAAAACAATGAGGAAACCCTTTATATAAAAATATTAAAAAGCACTTTGAGAGAATTAGGCCTTTTTTCAACCTCAGTAAGACCCTAATTATCCAGACATCATCCCAGATGCTCCTGTAGAGAAGGAGAAAAGAAAGCTTATGCTACTGTTGCTGCTGTCAATCTAGATTGCTGTCTTGTTTTTGTTAAAAAAAAAATTAGGAGCTCACATCATGTTTCTTCCTTACCTGTAATCCTATGAGTGGTTTCTTGATAAGGATCCAATTTAATTTAGGAGCAATATCCACTCATAGGTATTGTATCTTATTGACTGAAATTATTTCATAGCACTCATCATTACCTGAATGATTAATTATATTTTAAACAATGTACGTTCATTTGATAATTTAATGATTGGTCTCATCTTCCATTAGAACACAAGTTCCATGAAGGCAAGAACTGTGTCTTGTATACAATTGTGTCACCAACCCCAGGAAATTTAGCCTGGTGTGAAGTAGATGGTTATTGTTGAATGAAACACTGCTGTTTACCTCATTTATGGGCTAAAAAGCATATGGACTCTGTCCTGTTCTTTACTCCATCCATTTACCTGAAGCAGAGTACAATGTTCTCCTCGCAGAAAAAGGCAACAAAGATTTATTTGGGGCATCTTTATGGGGGTGGATGATGAATTGGGGATAAA
The DNA here is from genome assembly GCF_002776525.5 of Piliocolobus tephrosceles. Classification (NCBI taxonomy): domain Eukaryota; kingdom Metazoa; phylum Chordata; class Mammalia; order Primates; family Cercopithecidae; genus Piliocolobus; species Piliocolobus tephrosceles. The sequence goes on from NC_045445.1 coordinate 121,636,249, forward strand.
GTGAGATATTTGCCATGGTAACTGAATTCTCTGTCTTTATTCTGAGCATCTTACCTCTTGCTCTACATTCTTAACCTCAAACTTCAATTTTTTTAAATGAACTGAAATATAACAGTTTTGGCTTCCCTTCTCCATTATTCTTCATTGTTATTTTGCTCTTGTGTGTATCTATGGGGAGGAAAGAGCATTGGATTTCCACTTTGTAGCACTCAACATTTGCTTGGATCAAGAGATGGCTTACTCCATGAGAAATGCAAGTCATTTTTATAGACCAATTGAAAAAATATTTTTTCTGCTGAGTATCCTGCTGAAAGGTTTGTATAGAATTCAGTTTATTTCCATTATTGTAGCCCTCAACCTATTCATAATTGGGTATCTTCTATAGTACTGTTATTTCTAACTAGCAGGTAATTCATCCTAGCAATTTAGTCAGCAATAGTAGATATGGCTCTAAGATGTGAACTACAGAGGGAGGTAATTCAAATTGTAAAAGAGACAAAACTCCCTTTAGAAGTTCCGTCCTCCAAAGTAAGAGATAAAAATGCTTCTAGACTTTAAACTCTGGATTTTCTCCAATAAATTAATCAAGCTCTTCTGATTTCCAACACTGCCTCACTTAGGATTACACCTAGTTATGTATTTACCCAACTTGAGTTTCATAAATAACTACCTGTGCCTTTGTAAAAATTCCTAATGTAAGAATTCCAAAGAAATGGATCTAAACTGTTTATTTCACAATGAGTGTTAGGCTTTTGATAGAAGGGAACGTGAAGTGAAAAGTGAGCACAAGATTGCATTTTATAATCTAGAAAAAGGAAAAAGTAAAGGCACAGGAAAGAATACTAAATAGGAAAAGAATATCTTCATAATGTCCTTGATGATGTTACTATTATAAATAATTTCAACATCCAAAGCCCTTCATTATCTTAAGTCAAATTATGATGATAATTTTTTAGTAATGTACTCATTGTTCTGGCTACACATTGAATCATGCTTAATATGCATATGTATGCTTACATGCATTTGCTAATAATGTTCCCTCTACCTTGAATTCTTTTCTCTCTCTCCTTTCTCCATCTAGTAAAATCATCTTAATATCTTCAGCTTATATAAAGTGTATGGTATCGTCTCATGTATAGATATGAAAACAAAAGTTAATAAAGTTTAATTTGATTTAATTTACCAATTTAATAGCAATTGGCACTAAGTCTACACTGGCATAAAATAACATGTTTGACTTAAACATATTTCCGGATAGAGAAGCTATGGTCAAGAAAATGTTAATTATAATTTATTTTTGGATCCCTCTTTCACTTAACTTTGCTCAACATCAGATTTTGTGGTGAACATAAAAAGAATGATGAGGACACTGGTGATTATCAGCAGTTTTGTTAACTGTTAAATAACAATAGGAAAAATTATCAGCTCTTGGGGCTTAGAAAAACTCATTTCAGAAGACATACTCTGAACCTGTCTGGAATCCTCTGTTTTGCCTTTAGCTTATCAACTGTGCTAACCCACCTGCCTATATTATTCTCTGCTCTTTGTCCATTGTCCTATTTTATCTGTCAAATAGCTACCAAAAATCAGAATAAATTGTGCTCAGAAATCAAGCATGCCCAAGCATTTCATATAGTCCAGAACTCCTGGGGAAAAAATCCAAATAAAAGCAAATTGACAACCATGCACGATAATGACAATAGTAATGATACTAACAATAACAATGATAAACAATAAAAAATACTAAAGTGAAGGCAGAACATGTTTTTCCTAGTTATAATGTTTTCATTCTTCCCATTTCTATTTGTTCTTGAAGAAAACTCTCTTTGAATTCTATTTGTACATTTTGGGGATAACATCTTTTCTTATCACGATGAACCAAGCATAATTAGAAAAAGTAAAGCCCACATAATGACTTCAAAATAAAGAAGAGAAAGTAGAGCTTGTCCTTTTAAGCAATGACTTTATTTTTAAGCACAAATGGCAGGGTGTAAATAAATAATAGTTATGACAAGATGAAACAATGAGTTTAAACAAAGATGGGCACAGCATCCAAATAGAATTTCATCAAAGAAAAATGTAGCTGTAGGTAAATTAATCAACATTTACCTTATTTATTCTAAAGCAATCTTCTATTCTGTTTTTTTCCATCTAGTGCTAGATTTATGCTTTTGTTTCCTATTGGAAAAGATTGACTAAATATTGCCCCAGTGTAATTTTCCTGTAGCATTAATTATAAATGTCTTGCTGGAATAATGTGAAAGCAGAAACTCATTTGGAAAGCTGATCACCTAGACTGCATACTAATAAATTAAAACCAACAGATGAGAAACTAACCACCCCTTTCACACAAATAAAAATATCTTTCTTGGTTCAATTGAGTTCACATATCACAAATCCACAGTCTAGCATTTAATTTCCGTAATACATTAATATTAGTAATATGTATTAAATGCATTTAAACTCTGTTACAAACATGCTAGGCCATAGAGTACATCACATCCACATCAAAACTGTTAAACAAATTGTGATTCTATAATTCAGATAAAATGCTCATCTACTTGATGTACAGTATTTAATTAAATCTGAAGTAGAAAAAAGAAGATGGAGAGGATACACACACACATATGCTCACATATATATGAGTGCAAGTAAAACTGGGGAAAACTGAAGATCATCATATTGTATCACTGCCAGTTTTCTGATTGTGATATTGTGTGATTGCTTTCAAGATGTTACTTACCATTGGGGGAAACTGGGTGAAGAATGCACAGGCTCTTTCTGTATTTTTTTCTTACAACTACATGTGACTGTAAAATTGTCTCAAAATAAAAAGTTTACTTAAAATATATGAGAAAAAAATTATCTTGTATTTGGCAGAGAGAAAAAGGGAGCTTTGGGCAATGGGAGTTAAAGTGAATCAAAAGAGAAGGACTTAAAATCACTGACATATTAGGGCTGCATTCAAGTGTCAAGAATGCTTATTCAAAGAAGATAGTTTAGAAGGTCCTATAAAATTTTATTTGACTCCAGCATGAAGTTTCCCTGGCTAAAGTCAACGGCTTCAACAGCTTACATAATTTTACTTTCAGGAATGTTCCCATGGATTTCCTGGTTTTGTTTTGTTTTGTTTTGTTTTGTTACTTAAGCTGTAGTAAGGTCAGTTCCAACATAAGCTTACCCTAAATCATCCATGTTGCTTTCAGCTTCAATGGCCATGACAGGAGGTAGAAATTAGTAATGTATATAATTGAGAAAAATGTAAAAGACTTATCTAATCTGTTGGTTGTATCTTTTCTATTCATGTTGATAGTTTTGAAATTTATAATTGTTTAAGAAAATGTATAAAGTTTATACAGATGTACATTGTCTCTAAAATCATCTATGATTTTAATGTAATTTCAATTAAAGATACCAAGATTATTATAGAAAAGTCTCACCAAGATTAATATTTTTGTGTTTGCAAAAAGGGGAGGCTTGTTTTTTAAACATTTCAGATTCGTGGGGTACACATGATCCTATCACTGAAGTAGTGAGCATAGTACCCAATAAGTAGTTTTTCAATCCTTGTCCCTATCTCTCCCTCCCTCCTTTTGAAATCCCATGTTTATTGTTCCCATATTTGTGTTTGTGGTGTTTAGCTCCCACTTTTTTTTTTTTTTTTTTTTTGAGACGGAGTTTCACTCTTGTTGCCCAGGCTGGAGTGCAATGGCACAATCTCTGGCTCACGGCAACCTCTGCCTCCTGGGTTCAAGTGATTCTCCTGCCTCAGCCTGCCAAGTAGCTGGGATTGCAGGCATGTGCCACCACACTCAGCTAATTTTGTATTTTTAGTAGAGGCAGGGTTTCTCCATGTTGGTCAGGGTGGTCTCAAACTCCCGACCTCGGGCGATCTACCTGCCTCGGCCTCCCAAAGTGCTGGTATTACAGGCATGAGCCATAGTGTCTGGCCTTAGCTCCCACTTATAAGTGAGAACATACACTAGTTGATGTTCTGTTCCTGTGTTAATTCACCTAGAATAATGGCCTGCAGCTCTATTCATGTTGCTGCAAAGGACATAATTCATTATTTTTTGTGGCTGTGTAGTATTCTATGATGTATAAGTGTCATATTTTCTTTATCCAATCCACCACTTATGGGCACTTAAGTTGATTCCATGTCTTTGGTATTGTGAATAGTATTGCAATAAATATACACGTGCAGGTGTCTTTTTGGTAGAATGATTTATTTTCCTTTGGGTATATACCTAGTAATTGGATTGCTGGGTTTAATGGTAGTTCTATTTTTAGTTCCTTGAGAACTCTCCAAGCCACTTTCCACAGGGGCTGAACTAATTTACTGTATTAGTCCATTTTCAAACTGCTGTAAAGAATATCTGAGACTGGGTAATTTATAAGCAAAAGAGGTTTAATTGACTCACAGTTCTGCATGGCTGGGAAGGCCTCAGGAAATTTACAATCATGGCAGAAGGTAAAGATGGCAAAGCAGCCAGCTGGTTCCCACACTTGTTTAATCAAAAATATTTACTAAATATCATATCCTGCCAAAGAAATAATATCACACACACAGGTAATACACAGAAATGCAAACACACAGAGAACTACAAAAAATGGCAGAAAATGTAATAAAATGACTTCTTGGTATCAAGTAGAAAATCAGATGTTTGTAGATTTTGGTTGTTAACTGAATGTGTGTGTTTCATATACAAGCAAACATGAGAACTTAAGTATACATGCAAACCAGACCTAAAATTTTGTTCCATTTTTCTAACAATACTAGGAATCCTAATATTACATATTGACTAATGGTACTTACTGTTTTGCTTCCTTTCATGTTTCTTTCACCCAAAATACCCCTATTTAGCCCTTGGCTTAAAGGCTGGTACCTGAGACACTGGGTAAGAAGAGCCTGATGTCTTCCAGCCTGTGCACAAAAACCCTGATGCCTTGTACCTCCTGATACTCAGTTGTTCTCATCTCTACAGGATGGATCTATGAAAGAAATAAAAATTTGAAACTTTCAGAAGGAAATTTTCTTTCCTCTGAATACACACACACATACAAACACACACTATACACTACACAAAACAAATATATTCTACTACAAGTATACTATACAAGTATAGTGTACAAGTATACTATATATTACACAAACTGTGTTTGTATAGTATATGTACACTACACAAACACAAATACGCACATATCTTCTTTATATGTTTATATATAATTATTTATAAGTACATTCTATAATATATAATAGTATCTGTTGTATCTTCTTGATATATTTAAAAGTATTCATTTGCAAAAGTTATATGTAACTTATGGAAAGACTAGAAATAGAATAGCAATGAAAAAAGTCTAATGAAAGTAAAGAATGTAGAAAACTAAAATGATACAGTGTAAGGCCAAAAATAGAGGAAAAACAAGAATATGTTTTTTATTATAAATAAATAAGAAATATGGGGGGCAGAAATAACAATAAGCATGTAGATAAATAAAAGAATAACAGTATTATCAAACTGATTTGCTTTCTTTCATGTTCCTTTCACCCAAAACATCCTTACTGAGACCCTGGGTTAAAGAATGAAGTCTGGGAATTAAATAGGAGGAACTTGATAGCTTGCCCAGATGCCTTAATAAAATGAATTAATAGTCAGACCTTAATATTTGATAAAATAATATTAAAAACTTTTAACACACCATTTAAAAATTTTTTTAAAGTAAATGGATGTTTTTTATTTACTCTCTTTTATTAAATATAGATGATCTAATTCTATAGAATCCATGATTAACTTTTATTTTTCACTCCGATTGCTACTCACATGTATCTTTCAGAACGTGGGTTTTTCTGGCCTTCTCATTTCTATTGCACTTCCCCTCAATTTCTTTCCCATGCTTTATCTTTAGGATCTCAATAGCTCTTGGCTATTGCGTGTTTATTAATTTGTATATTCTTTGTCTTTCCTACTGGTTTGCAGTCTCCGGGATGCAGTGCTTAATCTGGCTCCTGGAGAGGGAGGGATGGCAGCTCTCTTCTGAGAAACAAAAAAAGCAGGCAATAAAATCATTCTAGGTCCTCTCTAATCCAGTGATTAATCCCCACAGGGGGTCCCATGCACTTTATTTAGCCTTTGTTGAGGGATTTTTAAGTGCCAGTATCCCATTCCTACCTCTAAGCTAAAATAAAAAGGATCCAGATTTAGGGTACCAGATTCTCTTCTAGAAGCTGTCTAGACTATACATTTAAGTTTATGTGTAGAGTACCTTTTGCCTTCAAATGGTATGGAGGCATCCCTGCTATGGTATAAGGGGGTAGGAATCTCTGCTTGGTACAAGGTCAGGGAAGGCTGACCTATGTATCTTTCACAGACAATTTTTCCTATCACTCAATTTGTACCCTTCATCCAAGCCCTGCCGTATGAATCCCCTTCCACGATTGGCAATTTCTGTGGACTCTGAACCTTTGTGCTCCCCAGAAATGCTTATTAATTAATATGATCCCATATGCTTCCTCCCCTCCAGAAATTTATCAGATCCCTACTTTCCTTCCCATTTGTCACTTTTATAAATCTATAACAATTTTTAGCTTTTTCGAGGTATATTTTATATAAAAAATGCACTAAAATATGTTAAGAGGACAGATTTTATGTTGTGTTCTTACACACAGGCACACACACACACACACACACACCTCACGCTGCTAATAAAGACATACCTGAGACTGGGTAATTTATAAAGAAAAAGAAATTTAATAGACACACAGTTTCACATGGCTGGGGAGGCCTCACAATCAAGGCAGAAAGTGAAGGAGGAGCAAAGACACATCTTACATGGTGGCAGGCAAGTGCATTTGCAGGGCACTCCCCTTTATAAAACCATCAGATCTCATGAGACTTGTTCACTATCATGAGAACAGCATGGAAAAAACCCACCCCCATGATTCAATTGCCTCCCACTGGGTCCCTCCCATGACACATTGGAATTATTACAATTCAAGGTGAGATTTGGGTGGGGACACACAGCCAAACCATATTATTCCAACCCTGGCCTCTCCCAAATCTCATGTCCTCACATTTCAAAACCAGACACACCTTCCCAACAGTCCCCTGAAGTTTTAACTCATTTCAGCATTAACTCAAAAGTCCACAAGCCAAAGTGTCATCTGAGATAAGGCAAGTCCCTTCTGCCTATGAACCTGTAAAGTCAAAAGCAAGTTAGTTACTTCCTAGATACAATGGGAGTACAGGCATTGGGTAAATACACCAGTTACAAATGGGAGAAAATGGCCAAAATGAAGGCACTACCAGGCCCATGCAAGTACAAAATCCAATAGGGCAGTCATTAAACCTTAAAGTTACAAAATGATCTCCTTTAACTCCATGTCTTATATCCAAGTCATACTGATGGAAGAGGTGGGCTCCCATGGCCTTGGGAAGCTCTGCCCCTGTGGCTTTGCAGGGTACAGGCTCCCTCCTGGCTGCTTTCATGGGCTGGCATTGAGTGGCTGTGGCTTTTCTAGGTGCATGGTAGAAGCTGTCTGTGGATCTACCATTCTGGGGTCTGGAGGATGCTGGCCCTCTTCCCACAGCTCCACTAGACAGCGTGCCAGTGGGGGCTCTGTGTGGGGGGCTCCAACCCCACATTTCCCTTCTGTACTGCACTAGCAGAGGTTCTCCATGAGGGCCCTGCCCTGGCAGCAACATTCAACCTGAACATCCAGGCATTTTCAAACATCTCCTGAGATCTAGGTAGAGGTTCCCAAACCCCAATTCTTGACTTCTGTGTACCTACAGACTCAACACCATGTGGAAGCTGCCAAGGCTTGGGGCTTGCACCCTCTGAAGCTACAGCCCGAGGTGTACCATGCCCCCATTTAGCCATGGCTGGAACTGCTGGGATGCAGGGCACCAAGCCCCTAGGCTGCACACAACAAGGAAGTCCTGGAATCAGCCCAGGAAACTTTCCAGAAAATGGGTTTTTCTTTTCTATTGCATCCTTAGGTTCCCAATTTTCTTATGCTCTGCTTTCTCTTGAATGCTTTGCCACTTAGAAATTTCTTTCCCCAGATACCCTAAATCCTATCTCTCAAGTTCAAAGTTCCACAGATCTCTGGGATAGGGGCAAAATGCCACCAGTCTCTGCATAGCAAGTGTGACCTTTACTCCAGTTTCCAACAAGTTCCTCATCTCCATCTGAGACCAACTCAGTCTGGACCTTATCGTCCATATCACTGTCAGCATTTTGGTCAAAGCCATTCAACAAGTCTCTAAGAAGTTCCAAACTTTCCCGAATCTTCCTGTTTTCTTCTGAGCCCTCCAAGTCTCTAGGAAGTCCCAAAGTTTCTCACATTTTCCTATGTTCTTCTGAGTTCTCCAAACTGTTTCAACCTCTGCCTGTTACCCAGTTCCAAAGTTACTTCCACATTTATAGCAGCAACCCACTAACTAGTACCAATTTACTTTATTAGTCTGTTCTCATGCTGCTATTAAAGACATACCCAAAGCTGGGTAATTTATAAAGAAAAAGAGGTTTAATGGACTCACAATTTCACATGGCTGGGGAGGCATCATAATCATGGTGGAAAGTGCAGGAGGAGCAAAGGCACATCTTACATGGTGGCAGGCAAGAACATGTGCAGGACACTCCCCTGTATAAAACCATCAGATTTCATGAGACTGATTCACTATCACAAGAACATCACAGGAAACGACTAGCCCCATGATTCAATTACCTCCCACTGGGTCCCTCCCATGACACATGGGGAATATTACAATTCAACATGAAATTTGGGTAGGGACACACAGCCAAATCATATCACACACACATGCACATACCACAAGGGAACACAAGAAAATTTCGGAATCTACAACTTATGAATATCTTCTATCTGTATGTATTTTCTGTCATTTTTTGTAATGTCTACTGTACCAGGTTGTGTACTTTGTTTTTTTGTTTTGTTTTGTTTTGTTTTGACAAGGAGATGAAACAAATGCATGCAATTGTCCACCATCTTAAATAGAAAGTCTCTTGCAGTAAAAAAGGTTCTTCTTATTTATAAATATATATTTTATACTTTTGCACATCTTTGGTTTCTCTCATTTTACCCTCGAGTAGACTGGCAAAGAATGCATTCTACTACTAATTCAAAATTCATCTTATGGTTTCCTGCTTCTGTCTTTGTTAATTTCCTTTCTGAGATTCTTTTGTATATCTGAAATATTTTTTATTAATTTTATTAGAGTTAAATGCATTATTAAATTATTACCATTTTACTGTTCAATAATGAAAACATTTAGATACATTAAGTATTATTTAAAGTTTATTATACATGTAGCTCTATGACATTACTTTAGACATGTGACAGTGTCATTGTCTTTACTCACCAAGGAGTCTAACATTTTACATTTTTCCTAATTTTCCAAAGTATTATTTGGTTACTTCTTTCAGATTGTTTTTCTTCAAAGTATATGATGGCTTAATTCAATTTGTTACTATTGAATTTTATTCTTGTACATTATGAACATTTTCCCTGGGAAATTACATTTTTTATCATATTTAGTGAACATATTTTCAACATATATCTAAACTTAATTCTAATTATGAATGGTTTTAAAACCAGCCAAACTTTCTTTTAAAATTCACTTTCTTTTTTATTGTTTTTATACTGACTTATCTCTTAGAAATGGTTTTGTTTTTCTCAAGAGAAATTTATGATGGTATTATGTTTTCTGGTCTTTTTCCTACCTGAGATTATAAAACTTTTATGAGTTTTAATTTTGTGGTCACGTTCTCCCCTCAAACATGATAGAAGTCAGAGATGGAGACATGAAATTGGAAGTCATCATCATGATGAGACCATGTGTGCAGTTGAAATTTTATGTAAAGGGTAAGTACTGAGAGACTAGAATAAGGCTAAAAGATGAAACCATAAGAAACAACTTTTAAAAAGTTGAAAGAAGAGCATGATCCTTGGAAGGTATAGAGGGGTAAAAGTGATCAAAGAACAAAGAGGAGACTAAAGATTTAAAAAAATATCTGGTCAGCAATGTCAATATCTGTTGAAAAGTCAAGAAAGGTAAAGACAGAAAAGGCTTCAAGGAAGCTAAAAATTGGGAGGCCTTTGGCTACTATAGCAAGATCAATAAAAGTAGAGCAAGAATAAAGTCAGATCGCAGGGTATGAAGAGATGAATGTGAATCAAGGTAGAATATATTGCAATTTCAAGAAATAAGTCTGTATTATGAAACAAATGTTTGGAAAAGCTAAATAGGTCTGCTCAAGAGAGCAATTATATTTGTTGTTCTTAGGGTTCTGTTGGGTTTGGTTGGTTTTAAGACAAGAAAGTTTTGAGCACAAAACCTTTCCTGAGACCTCAGGAAAAAAGCCAGGAAGAGGATTGGTTGAAGAAATGTGGAGATGGTTACTTTGAGATTATTTGAAGAGGTGAGAGCAAGAGTATAGCTATTGATTAGTAGCAATATCTTAAGAAAGGAGAAGAAAATCCCCTTCTCTTAGATGGCTGGGGTACATTTTACAATGTTTGCAAATGCAGATAGTTTGGGTGGAGAAATGACTGGTAAATTCAAGTCTGAAAAACTCAGGTTTCTGCATAAGGTACAAAGGTGAATTATCTGATAAAGACAGAGGCATAAGTAAGGTTTAGAATTAACATTTTTGGAAATTATAATAGCAAAAAGCATACAGTATATTTCTGAATGGCTCTGAAAGATCACTTGACATTAGAGATTGCAAATTTCTTAGAGGCACCAGGACACACCAATTGCTTTTCTTCAGTAAAGCTGAGGAATCCAAGAGTAGTAACAGAGAAAGCAGGATTCTCAATTTATCTGAAAAATTAGTGTTTGCAAGGTATATATAGGTGTTAGACAAAGAGATAACAGTGTTGATGATGCTAGTAAGATGTGGTTTATCATTCACCATGGAATCTGAACCTGCAAAAGAATGATATGAAGCCAGAAGTTGGGTGATAGATTAATGTAATGAGTTAATAGACTAGACACAACAGAGAAAAAAAACTAAGTACGGTGAGATTAAACTGTGAGAAAACTAGAGGAATAAGGAATTACAGGCAAAGGCTGTACATTATGCCAGTTCTTCTCAAACTTAATGAGCATATGAATTACATAGGGATCAAGTTAAAATGCAGATTCCAATTCACTAGATGGGGGATTGAGCAGAAGTATTTGCAATTCTAGCAAGCTCCCAGGTGATGGTCTGGTTCCATGGACCACATTTTGAATAGCCAGAATCTAGGTGATCTATTCATGTCAGACTTTTGAATTCATGATTAATAAAAAGTAATTGGTTTGATAGCCCTTGAACTCAGTATTTTCTATAAGCATATACTATAAGTAATTCATTTTGGTCCTTCTGGAAGGTAATAGACAACTGGAAATTTTTCCTTTTGTAACATCTTTATTGAGAAATAATTCATTAATGTGTCATAAAATTCACCAATTAACATGCATAATTTGATGGCTTTTGGTAAATTTAGAGTTGCACAATTATCCCCATAAGTTTCGAGTATTTTTATCACTCACAAAAGAAATTCTATATATAAGCAATCACTCTTCATCCCATTCCCCTTAACTCCAAATCCCCCAACCCTTGAGAACTATACTTCATATACATATATAACTTCATATATATGAAATACAGTTTGCTTATTTTGTTTAACCCTTTGAAGAACTGCCAGACTGTTTTCCAAAGATGCTGTACCACTTTACATTCCCACCAGCCATGTACAAGGCTCTACATCCTCTCTACCACACGATATTGTCAGTCTTTTTGGTTATGGCCATCCTAATGGTTGTGAAGTGATATCTCATTTTTGTTTGATGTGCATTTCCCTAATGACCAATGGCACTTACTGTCTTTTCATGTTCTTATTGGTCATTCTGTATATATTGTTTGCAAAAACATCTATTCAAATCTTTTGCCCTTTTTAATATTTTCTGTCCATTTATTATTGAGTTGTGAGCATTCTTTATATATTCTGGATACAGATCCTTATCATTTGCAAATATTTTCTCCCATACTTTGGGTTATCTTTTGACTTTCTTGGTGGTATTCTTTGAAGCACAACAGTTTTAAAATTTTGATGAACTCCAATTTATTCCTTTTTCATTGCTGGTGCTTTTGGTGTCATAACTAAGAAACAATTGCTTAAACCAAGGTTACAAAGTTTTCTCACATATTTTCTAAGGATTTTATTACATTCATACCTATAATCTATTTTGAGTTAATTTTTGTGTATGGTCTGAGGTAAGAACCCAACTTCATTTGTTCACATGTTGATATCTAGTTGTCTTTGCACCATTTGTTGAAGAGATTGTTATTTCTCTAGTGAATGGTCTTGGCACTCCTGTAGAAAATCAGGTGGCCATATATGTATGAATTTATTTCTGACCTCAATTCTATTCCATTTGTCTATTTATTTGTCTGTCCTTATGCCAATACTACATTGCTTTGATTACTGTAGCTCTGCAGTAAGTTTTGAAATGGAGGAGTGTGAGTCCTCCAACTTCTTTTGCATGATTGTTCTGGGTATTCAGGGACCTTGGCATTTCCACATGAATTTTATAATCAAGTCTTCAGTGTTTACAAAAAAAGCCTGCTGAGATTTTGATGGAGATTGTGTTGAAACCGTAGATCAATTTGGGAAACTTTTTCATATTTAAAAAATTTACCTCTTATGATCCATGTGCATGAAATTTTTTCAATTTGTTTAGATCTTTAATTTCTTTCAACAACTTTTTTTAAAAAGTTTTAAGTGTACCAGTCTTGCACTACCTTTTAAAATCTTTTCTAAGCATTCAGTTCTCTTTGATGTTATATAAAAGTGTTTCTTTAATTTCAGTTTGGGATTAATTGCTAGTATACAGAAATACAATTTATGTTTTACATGAATCTCACAACATCGCTGAACTCATTTATAAATTTTACTAGTTTTTGGTGAATTCCTTAAAATTTATTTTGACCTTTTTTTTTCAGAGGTAACTTTTGATGGGTCTAGAGAAAATGAAGGAAGGTCACAGTCTTGGCCCAGAAGCATTTCTCAATATAAGAATATGATGCTGCCTCTAGAGTTAGTGGTGAACGACTTGCTTCCTCCAGAGAGGTATTTGGGTGTTTACATCTGACGATCTGAGAGATATGGAAATAATCAGTATCACTTAATGCTTTCTAAATGCAGCATTTTTTTTTTTCAGTGTCATAACCTTTGAAGGGAGTCACTGTTGTGGAAAAACAGTAAAGCTCATTTGGAGTGAGAATGTCAAAAATTGTTGGATATTGAAATCCAAATGTGACTTTCTATCAGTAAGAATGCATTCATTCTGGTAGTGACCTGGTCTGTATTTAGTGCTTTCCTACACATTGTAGGAAAGAGTAGATGAATTGGACATATTTAGGATATATTTCTATTAAAGAACAAGCTCCCTTGAGCACAGAGATGCATAATTAGTTTTTGGATCTTCACAGCATCTATTTCTGATTTTCATATATTTCGTCATCAAGAGTGCCTATTGACTGAATCAAATAAAAAGTTATCATGCACCTTAATTTAAGTACTGATGATTTTTCTTTTCTTTCTTTCTTTTTTTTTTTTTACTTCAAGCATTTTCTTTAAAAAAAAGAAACTTTTATTTTGGGTTCAGAGGTACATGTGCAAGTTTGTTATATAGGTAAACTTGTGTCATGGGAGTTTGTTGTACAGATTATTTCAAGACCCAGGTACTAAGCCTAGTACCCATTAGTTATTTTTTTCTGATCCTCTCCCTCCTCCCACCCTTCACCTTCAGGTAGGCCCCAGTGTCTATTGTCTCCCTCTTTCTGTCCATGTCGTCTCATCATTTAGCTCCGACTTACAACATGTGGTATTTGATTGTCTGTTCTTGCATTAGCTTGCTAAGGATAATGGCCTCCAGCTCCATCCATGTTCCTGCAAAAGGCATGATCTCGTTCCTTTTTATGGTTACATAGTGATCCATGGTGTCTATGTGTCACATTTTCTTTATCCAGTCTTCCATTGATGGGCATTTAGGTTGATTCTATGTCTTTGCTATTGTAAATACTGCGGCAATGAACATACGCATGCATGTCTTTATGATAGAACAATTTATATTCCTTTGGGCATACACCCAGTAATGGGATTACTGGGTTGAGTGGTAGTTCTGTTTTTAGCTCTTTGAGGAATTGCCACACTGCTTTCCACACTGGTTGAACTAATTTACAATCCCACCAACAGTATATAAGTGTTCTCCTTTCTCTGCAACCTTGCCAGCAACTGTTATTTTTTGACTTTTTAATAATAGCCATTCTGACTGGTATGAGATAGTCTCATTGTAGATTTGATTTGCATTTCTCTAATGATCAGTGATATCGAGCTTTTTTGCATATGCTTGTTGGCTGCATGTATGTCTTCTTATCAACAGTGTCTACTCATGTCCTTTGCCCACTTTTTAATTGGGTAGTTTATTTTCTTGTAAATTTGTTTAAGTTCCTTACAGATGCTAGATATTAGACCTTTGTCAGATGCATAGTTTGCAAATATTTCCCTCATTCTATACATTGTCTGTTCACTTGTTGACAGTTTGTTTTGTGTGCAGAAGCTCTTTTGTTTAATTAGATCCCATTGGTGAGTTTTTGCTTTCCTTGCAATTGCTTTTGCCATCTTCATCATGAAATCCTTGGCCGTTCCTATGTCCAGAAGGCTATTGCGTCAGTTATCTTCCAGAGTTTTACAGTTTGGGGTTTTACATTTAAGTCTTTAATACACTGATGATTTTTCTTAATAATAAAATTGCTTTGGACTTTTACACATATACACAGTCTTTTTATTAGACATTTTAACTCATATTTATTCAACCGACAAACAAAAATTACATATATTCATCCTGTACAACATGTAATTTTGAAATATGTATACATTGTGGAATGGCTAAATCAAGCTAATTAACATGTATTTCCTTACATACTTTTTTTTATGAGAACCCTTAAAATCTACTCTGTTACTGGTTTTCAGTAATATAATAAATTGTTATTAATTATAGTCATCATGTTGTACAATAAAACTCTTGAACTTATTTCTACTATCTGCCTAAAATTTTGAATCTCTTGACAAACATCTCCCCAATGTGATCCCTAGCCACTGGTTTAAGTACATTTTACTCTCTGTTTCCATTGAAATCAGCTTTTATAGATTCCACATGTAGTATTTGTCTTTCTGTGCCTGGCTTATTGGAATTAACGTAATGTCCTCCAGGTTTATTCATGTTATCACAAATGACAGAATTTTCTTATTTTCTAAGGCCTAATAGTATTCCACTGTGTATATATACCGTCTACCCTCAATGAGCTGAGCCTGGGAAGTCGAGGCTGCAGTGAGCGGAGATCGAGCCACTGCACTACAGCCTGGGTGACAGAGTGAGACCCAGTCTCACAAAATAAATAAATAAATTAATTAATTAATTTAATTAAATAGCATTTTATACTAGTATTGACAACCATATTCACATACATATGTAAAGAAATATTTTAGCCATTCAAGTGTTTAATTCATTGTAATTTGTATACAAAAATAAACTAATGATCCACCGTCATATATTATTTTAATAGCCTATTAGCTGACAACTTCATTAGATTCACCTTAAACTTCCTGGAAAGCAATGAAGTGGAAACCACTTGCCTCACAAGACAATTTGTTATCCAATAATTAGAGTCATTAACTTTCTCTAAACCAATATAATTATAGGAAATTGTCCCTTTGTTCCGTATCCTGGAGGCTTTTTCCACCTGGGGCAATATTTTGGAATAGGGTAGAGATACTCTTTCTTTTACATGGGTCCAAGGGAGTTGTGAAAGGAAAGGAGGGAAAGAAGAACCAGCATCTTCATCAGATGTGTGCCCTTCATAGGTAGATTCATTTTCAGAAAAGCTATGGAAATTTAAGACCTAGAAATCAAGATTTTGTGCAATGCATTTATTTCTATTGTAGGGAAGTCTTTGCCAGAGCCAAGGTAACACATATTGTATATTGAAGACTTCTGACTTAAGTCAAAATGACATTCATTGTTTATTTGACCAGAAGTCCTAAGATTAGGAGTTTCTGGGTTGGTTATGTGGTTTTACAGTGTCATCTGGTACCCACAGTCCTTCCACCCTTCACTAATAGTATTTTGATGGCTAAGGTAGTTCCAAGCACCATAGTCTGAAGTGGTGACAAAAAAAAAAGCGGAGAATAAGGAAAGAAGGATTCCACCCTTTTAGGGAGAAAAATCATTCCCAGAGGCTTCAAGTAGATATTCTATTTACCATACAAGATGAAGTTATCATGCTCAAATTAAGATCAATCAAAGGCAAAGGAAATAGTATTCTTGTAAATATAATAGACCAATTGTGATCTAGCCCCTGATTATCTGGGGCTAGAGATGTTGCCACCTCATGCCCCCACCAACTTAGAATTTTTAAAGCAAATAATCACGATGTAGTCGCAGAATTGTCAGTGCTTTGGGCATATCCCCTATGATTATTTTATCATTTTTGTGTCCTTTATCATTTTTATTTATACCACATGCTTATGTGCTTTCATGACCAATCACCAGTACCTGTGTCTTTTTGTTTTGAGAAGTGTCCTCAAACTGGCAGAAACTGCTTTGCTCGTATGCATGAATAGCCAGAAGTGCCTAAGAATTTATTGTTTCCTTCTCTATACCCTGCCAGGAGAGGTTTAATCAATCACTGACTGGTATGGGGAGTATTAATACTCCAGCCCCTTGTGCCATGATGGAGACAGCTGTCAACTGTGATCCACATTATTGTTAAAGCCAAAGTCACCCTCCATGGGTCTTTGCTTGATATTGCACCCTTGCTTAAGCCCCTCCTCATACTGGCCCCTCTTTCCCACTCTCCTAACATTTTTTCCCAGGTATAGTTTCTAGCAAATAACTTCTACGTGAGTCCTTGCTTCAGGATCTGCTTTTGTAATATGCTGCCTAATACAAAAGAGTGGGCTCTTGTCGAGTAATCAGTGTTTTCTGGATAGCCCAGAACTGAGGATCTTGCAATAGAGAGACCTGGGAAAAGAGCATATAAATAGTTCACTGCTTGCAAAATAGAGCCTACCAATGAGTCTTCAGGCAGCAAATAAATGTCAGCTTACTTTCTCAACATGTATAACTTTTAGACAAATTCATTCCCTAAAGATTCCTCAGTTTGGAATAGATAATTGTTAAAATAAATTCCAAACCTATAGCGCTATGGTTTATGAAATATAGCTGATATAATTTTATCACACAACTCCCTGAGCTGGTTAAATGAGAGATTTTAAAATTGAGGCATTTATGAAAGTAGAACTTTGCATATTTAGACTATAAAAAATACATTAGAATTACTTTGTAGTTCCCCAGTAGGACTTAGAGTAGAAGAATTATCTCTCCATGTTATACAAACTATGTCCCTAAAATGATAAGATCGATTCTCCAACTACATGTGAAAATCTGTTTTATTATTTAAAATCTATCTTATTACTTGATAGTGACATTTTATACAAGAGAATCTCTATGTACATTGGAACATCCAGTGGAAATGTTTACATTTAAAATATATTAAAATAACTTTTAAAATTATTTTAGTTAGAAAGAGTCAATTAATAGGTAGAACTAGCTAGCTAGCTAAATGGGAGAGACAGAGAGAGAGAGAGAAAGAGCACTCATGAATTGCTGATGAACAAAAAATCCCTGCATTTTAAAGCATACATGTAGCACAAATGTTGACTATGCCAACATGGAAAATTGGTGAATGGAATGGTAACTGATAAAATTATCTTTATAAATTCATTTGTTCACTCTATGCAATGCACTGAATTTAATTTAATCTTAAATTCTTTTAATTTTAGACTCATAATAGCTCCCTATAAATTAAATGTAATTATTCTCATTTTGTATATGGACAAAATGAGATTCAATGCGATTAAGGTACTTTTCCAAAGACATACAACAAACCAGCTGAGATATAAACACAGGTCTGTATAAACTGTAAGTATATGATACTATGCCATTGTGTCTGTGTCATTTTATGAGAAAAGAAATTTATCTTTTTGGGGGGAATCACCTTGTATTGTTCTGCTGATGTTATGTTAGGGAAAGCATGGTGTACTTTCACTGCCGTCTATAGATGTAATCTGTAAGAACATGAATTGGGAAATAAGGAAAGAAACCAGACTAGCAGTATGGATCTAGGAAAAAAAAATTCATAACTGCTCTTACCAAAGTAGTTCATGACCTCTCAGGGTGTTCGTCACATTTGTGTTAGTTTCCATGTATTCGGGAACATGACAGAAAAGTCAGAGACTAATTCCCCATACAAGGTAATACGCCACAGGATGGAGGTTCTTCCAGACTCCAGCTGGTAAATCAAAACCATTACCTGAATTTCACAGAGCCAGAGTACAAAATTGTTACCTCTAAGGAAGAGAGACTTGGTTAAATGTGTGCAACTTTTTTTTTTTTTTATCAAGGAATGAGTCTTTTTCCCTTTGTGCTGCTATAACAAAATACCATAGACTGGGTAGTTTCTAAATAAAATTTATTTCCCACAGTTTTAAAGACTGAGAAGTCCAACATCAAGGCATCAGCAGTTTTGGCATCTGGCCCGTTCCTCATACAATGCCTTCTCCCTGCATCCTTACATGGTGAAAAGGGCTAGTTATCATACCAGGGTCTCCTTTATAAAGGCATTAATCCCATTCATAAGGGCTCCATCCCCATAAATCAATCACTTCTCAAAAGGCTCCGCTTCTTAATACTGTCTCATTGGGGATTCGTTTTCAACGTATCAATTTTAGAAGCACACATCCTGACAAGAGTATGTCATAGTGACGTTACTTCCAGTGCTAAGTTACAAAGAAAGAGTGAGATATTCATTATCCACCAGAAAAAAGAAAGAAATGGCTAGTTGTAGAAGTAATGTATTGATATAAGAAAGAAAATAGTTCATGTTACATTATCTATATTTTCATAATAAAGTAGCAAACTTAAAAATTGTACCTTGCTTAAACATTCTTAAAATTCCTTTGCTAATTTTGTATTAGGAATTTTTCACTTGCTATGTTTTATCCTTTGGCCTCAGAATCCAGCCATAATCCTAGAATTTGTCCTTCCTTGTCTGTGTCTTTTTTCCCCTTGGCTACTCTGGGGTTCTTAATAGGTGACTAATCAGAGTCAAAATGTCCCCAGCTTCTTCTCTTAACAATTTCATGGATATATGATTTACATTGTACAAAATTCACTCATTGTAAGCATACAATTTAATGATTTATAGTAAATTTATGGACTTGTGCAACACACAACCCAGTTTCAGAGCATTTACATCACCCTCCAGAAAATCCCTCATGTTCATGTACAGTCAACTCCCATTTCAATCGCTAGCGCCAGATAACTAATTTGCTTTCCATCCCTATATATTTGCCTTTTATGGTCATTTCTTGTGATGGATTTATATGATAGATAGTCTTTTGAATATGTTTTATTTCACTTGGCAAAATATTTTTGAGATTCTTCCATGTTGTAGCATGCATCAGTGCTCTGTAACTTTTGACTGATAGTGTTCCATTGTATAGAATGTCACATGTTGTTTACCCATTCACCAATCAATGAGCATTTGGATTATTTCCAGTTTGCAGCCATTATTGTCAGAGACTTGTGAACCAGAGCAACTCCATCTTGAATAGGAAGTAGGTAAAATGAAGTTGAAACCTACTGGGCTGCATTCCCAGAGGGTTAAGGCATTCAAAGTCACAGGATGAGATAGGAAGTCTGCACAAAATACAGGTCATAAAGACCTTGCTGATAAAACAGGTTGTAGTATAGAAGTCATCTAAAACCCACCAAAATCAAGATGGTGACGAGAGTGACCTCTGGTCATCCTCACTGCTACACTCTCATTAGTGCCATGACAGTTTACAAATGCCATGGCAACTTCTGGAAGCTACCCTATATGGTCTAAAAGGAGAGGCATGAATAATCCACCCCTTATTTAGCATGTAATCAAGAAATAACCATAAAAATGGGCAGTCAGCAGCCCTCAGAGCTGCTCTGTCTATGGACTAGCTATTCTTTTATTCCTTTACTTTCCTAATAAACTTGCTTTCACTTTTCTCCACAGACTCACCCTGCATTCTTTCTTGTGCAAGATCCAAGAACCCTCTCTTGGGGTCTGGATCCAGACCCCTTTCCTGTAACACCTTTCTGGAGACCACAGAAGGGACTATAGAAAGAGATAGATAGAAAGACTATCTAGAGATAGATAGAAAGACTATCTCTCATAAAATCCATCACAAGAAATAGCCATAAAAGGCAAATATATAGGGATGGAAAGCAAATTAGTAATTATCTGGAGCTAGTGATTGAAATGGGAGTTGACTGTACATGAACATGAAGGATTTTCTGGAGGGTGATGTAAATGCTCTGAAACTGGGTTGTGTGTTGCACAAGTCCATAAATTTACTACAAATCATTAAATTGTATGCTTACAATGAGTGAATTTTGTACAATGTAAATCATATATCCATGAAATTGTTAAGAGAAGAAGCTGGGGATATTTTGACTCTGATTAGTCACTTGATTAGTCATAATGCAGAAACCTCTGACCCAAAGGCTAACTTTGGGTAAGTGGTGGGGTCTTGTAGCACCATTCTGGCAACCACGTAATCGACTATAGTGTGGAAACCCCTGACCCAAAAGCGAACTTTGGGTAAGTAATGGGGTCTGGTAACATCTTTTTGGTGAACACTGAAGGGACGATACTGAGGAGCTCACCCACATCCAAAGGAAATAGACTGCAGCACTGATTGGACAACTTTGAGTAAGTGGTGGGGTAATCGAGTAAAGAATGGGATTGAGTTAGAGGCCCAACTTAGGGGAGTTAGAGTCTCTCCTAAGACAGAGAGGGTTAAAGCCTCCTCTCAATAAAGAGCAAGGATGCTTGACTGAACTTGGGTTATAGGCCTGACTTAGGAGGGCTAGAGTCCCTTCTAAGAGTTAGGGATTTAGAGGGCTTAGGGGCTCCTCTCAGTAAAGTCCCTCTCAGTAAATTCCCTCTTGGTTAAGAATGGGTTTGGCACTACAGGATGTTAACTGCTATTCTCCTTCGATTAATCTGCCTTGTACTCTTTGCTGACAGCTGTGGGTGGCAGGATTAGGCATGTACAAGATCATCAGACATGGGAAACTATTTCCTTCCTAAAAGGGGAAACTTGAGAGCTGATGGGACTGCTGGAAAAGATCCCTTCACGACTGACAAGCAGTTGCCTGAACTTTTCAGTGTCGCTGCAATGGATGGGTCTTTCTCTAGCCTCCCTGAGTGCCTCGCCTTCCCTGCCCTGCCACAGGCAATGCTTTCTTTCTCTCTCTCTCTCTCTCTCTCTCTCTCTCTGTGCAAACTGGTTGAATGGTAAAAATCACTGTTTATCTCCTGTAAAGTTTAATTAATGGAAGAAAGGACTTGTGACGTTAATCTTACACTGTAGCAAATTTGGTGTGCTTTGTGTGTCTTTCTGTATTATTCTGTCATAAAATAGGTATACCTTAGGATAGAACACAGGCCTAGGACACCTGTAATCCTGCTTTTCAAGATTGCCCAGCAAACTGGTCAGTTACAAACTTTGCTGCAGGTCCCTGAAAAAACTGGATGAGGTTTCCCTCTTGTCTTGTATGTCCTTGGGAGCTCAACCTTGAATCATGTGGCCATGCTTTCTCTTTTCACAATGGCAGCCCGGGTTCAGGATTCAATTCCCTGCTTAGGGGATGAGTCCTTTATCTTCTCTCTGTGTATTTATTTGTATTATGTGTGTGATGTTTATATATGAAAGAGCTTTAATTGGTTTAATAATAATAAGAGATGAAATCAGATATTTTGTCAGAAAAGTAAAAGTGTAATGCCTTTTATTTAGTTCATGTGACTTTAGTACTGGAGCATATTTGTTTATTTCTACCTTGATTTCTCCAGAATTTGGAAACTATTTGTGAGTATTCTTAAATTATGGCAATACGGTTATTTGCATAAGTGCAGTAAGAATCTGTTTTATTTTACAACAGGATACAATTAGAGAAATTGGTTATTTTCAAGGCTTTGACTGGAATGGTGTGTTTTCCTTTAAGGAATTAAACTTGACTTATAGAGCCAATAAAAGCCCCTTGGGGAACTGGCCTCATACCTTGCCTACACAGTCTCTTTATAGGGTTTAGGACCTGTGATAAGTAAAGAATGTCACTTTCTCACAGGTCCAGGAGCCCCAACTTATCTTGGGACCGCAAAAGGAGAGGAATTTACTCAACTCATAGGTATTTGAGGGTACAAACCCATGGTAGGACTTGGCTCTAAAAAGGTCTTATCTAAGATTCCTTCTATGGAACAGAGTTCCATCAAAGCCAATTTATAAAGAGCTTATGTAAAAAATAATTATTCTTGCTTCACTTTATACAAATAATCAGGCCAAACATAATAAAGCAAATCAGACTTACCGTGATTTATTTTCAGTAAAAATGGGAAATTGGAGGGAGAAATATTATGTTTCAAAAACTGTGGTACACTTATTAGATTCTAGTATCTTTGGTTGTTTTTAAGTTTGTTTCTGCAATTTAGTCTGACTGCTTATTCCTGTGAACCAACTAGTGATCTCTGGCTACTACTCAGAAGAAACAAGAGGGAAGGGTAATGTAAAAATCTAAACTAATATTATAATTCTGGGCACATTAGAATCAGGTAGCAACCCCATGTCAGATTGGTTCCAACAGTTGTCCGGTTCATAGAAAGCCTTCTAATTTAGTTTACTTGGGATAATTTTACTTCTTTTGCTTTGCTGTTGTAGAATATATTGCAGTTGTACTCTTTGTATAGGAAGGCAGAATAAGCTTACTGCATGTTTTCTTAAATTGAACACTTATTAATCTTGCAGATAGCACCTCTTGCTGAAACTCATTGTTATGAATGTCCCTCACCATACTGATGCTTTCTTTCTTTCTTTTCTTCTTCTTTTTTTTTTTTTTTGAGATGGAATCTTGCTCTGTCACCACGCTGCTGGAGTGCAGTATGTGATCTTGGCTCACTGCAACCTCCATCTCCCAGGTTCAAGTGATTCTCCTGCCTCAACCTCCCAAGTAGCTGGGACTACAGGTGTGCGCCATCACACCCAGCTAATTTTTGTATTTTTAGTAGAGATGGTTTCACCATGTTGGCCAGGATAGTCTCAATCTCTTGACCTCGTGATCCACCCAACACAGATTCCCAAATTGCTGGGATTACAGGCGTGAGCCACTGTGCTGGGCCCATACTGATGCTTTCTGACTGAGCTTCTCTCTACCCTGAATACAAGAGACCCTCATAGTTAGGTGGGAATATCATTGGCCCCATTCAGCCTGAAGAAGTTACAAAAGATGGATCTTCATCCCTCTGCAACCCTTAGGATTAAGAGTTCTCTTATAAAGGAGAGGGGGGAAATGTCAGAAGTATGTGAACCAGAACAATTCCATCTTGAATAGGAGCTAGGTAAAATGAGGCTGAAACCTACTGGGCTGCATTCCCAGATGGTTAAGGCATTCTAAGTCACAGGATGAGATAAGAGATTGGCACAAAATACAGGTCATAAAGATGCTTAAAAAAGCATCTTTTTTAATTTTTTTGCTGATAAAAAAGATTGTAGTAAAGAAGCCAGCTAAAACCCACAAAACCAAGATGGTGACCTCTGGTCATCCTCACTGCTACACTTTCATTAGCACCACAACAATTTACAAATGCCATGACATGTCAGAAAGTTACCCTATATGGTCTAAAAAAGGGAGGCATGAGTAATCCACCCCTTGTTTAGCATGTAATCAAGAAATAACCATAAAAATGGGCAGCTAGCAGCCCTTGGGGTTGCTCTGTCTATGGAGTAGCCATTCTTTTATTCCTTTACTTTCCTAATAAACTTGCTTTGACTTTACTCTCTGGACCCACCCTGAATTCTTTTTTGCATGAGATCCAAGAATCCTCTGTTGGGGTGTGGATCTGGACCCCTTTCCTGTAACATTATGAATAATGTTGCTATGGCCATTTGTGTGGAAATCTTTATGAGGATATACATTTTTATTTCTTTTTGGTGGATACATAGGAGTAGAATTACTGAGTTGTATAGTAAGTTTAACATTAACATTTTAAGAAATGTCAAACTGCTGAAACTAATTAAAGTCTATTAGATGAGGATTATGGGAGGTACCTACATTCTGCTAAGGTGTAGGCATAGCTTCTTATAAGCCCTTACTGCTCAGGAGGCAGTTATGTGGCCAGAGATCACAAGATTTGTAACTTCTCCAATTGCTCCTATAGATAACATGGCTATTTTAGAACCTAAGATTGGTCTTTTGAGATGTTTTTCAGCCTTTTGCATTCTCGCAACCAGCTGACCCCACCCAAACTCATGATTCATGATTCAACCAGTCCCGTGGCCCCCACCCAGAGGCAGACTTAGAGCATGAGAAGCATTTTTCACACCCTTTTGATTTTACCCCCCACCAATCAGTAGCACCCATTCTCTAGCCCCTTGACCACCAAATTAACTATAAAAACCCTGGCCTCTGAGTTCTCACAGAGACTAATTTTAGTAATAAACTCCATCTTCTACATGGCTGCCTTCCATTAATTAAACTCTTAAACTCTTTCTTTACGACAATAGCTTGACCTCAGTGAATTGGTTTTGTCTATGCAGCAGGCAGGAATAATCCATCTGATGATTTGTAACTAAGAAACAGTAGCTAAGTTTAAAATGTCCCCCTATTAAAAGTCCACTACATATACCTTTCTGGTATTTCACTAGCTATCTTAAAACACTTTTGTAAAATAAATTTACATCTGTACAGGAAATTTCCATTTGTAATGTTGTCTGAGTGAGAGAACTGGGTAACTAGAAACCCTTACTATTGTTTTAAATTTACATTACAAGGCTTCCCTTGTTTAAGGTAATTTCTGTGGCCATTTTGTCTTGATTGGGCCTTTATGAGCCTTTATGTACAATTTTTCTCCTTGGTTTGAGCACATGATGGTACAATATTTAGGTCAAAAGTCTCAACTCTGTGCTTTTGAGATATAAATTTTTCACCTTGTTCCACCTAAGAGGCATCCCTTTAGAAGACAGATTGTGGCATAGTTAACAATTACTTACAGTAATAAGACAAGTAGTTGCAAGACTGATAGACTAAATGTGGAAAAGAAAAACTATTTGAAAGATGACAATTGAGAATTCATTATGGAAGCTATAAGACTTGCTTGTGTTTGTTATGTCTATATGTGTTATGCATATGAGACAATACTTGGTAAATAAAGGTAGTTTTAAAATTGTGGTGGATCCACAGCAATTTTGGTCCTTGCCTCCCCAGAGGAAATAATTCAGCTGAGAAGGCAGAGATGGGTTTTAAGGGACAGGTAAAGGTTTATTGAAAGAAGCAAAGTACACTTGGAAGAGGGCCAAGAAGGCAACTTGAAAGATCAAGTGCCCCACTCAGTTCTTGACTTGAGATTTCTATGCATTGGGCTTAGTTCTAGGGTTTTCTTTTCTCCTCCCCTGGTCCCTCCCTTGGGTCAGGCTGTTGCTTAATTGCTGCATGCACAATAATTGCCAGTATCTGGGGGTTATATGCATGTGCTGTGGGTTAGCTGATGTTGTACACATGCTCACTTGTGTCAAATGCCCCCAAAGGAAGGTCGTATACTTGTCAAACTCCACCATTTTGCCCCTTACTTCACATGCTTAAGACCTTATCGGGAATTGCAGTTTGCTGGCTCCAGATGTCTACTATCTGTTGGGAAGCTCCCCTTCCTATTGACACCAGTCATGGCCACTTATCATTTCAGACGGATGGTTTTATGACTGCTTGACCGTCACCTGAAGAGCACCTCCCATTTCTCGAGGTCCTTTCCTGCCCTGCTTATATCTGTCTAACTATCTACTCTAACATTTGCACCATTTTACGTTCCAATAGCAATGTGTTAGGGTTATAGTTTTTCCAAATCCTTGCCAAAACTTTGAGTTTTTTTAGTAGTGTGATCTGAAGCCCAAAAGTTTTAAATATTCTGTCTAAATTATCATTTATTTATTTATTTTTGAAGTAGAGTCTCACTCAGTCACCGAAGCTAGAGTGCAATGGCATGATCTCAGCTTACTGCAACGTCCACCTCCAGGTTCAAGCGATTCTCCTGCCTCAGCCTCCCAAGTAGCTGGGATTACAGGCATGCACTACCATGCCTAGCTAATTTTTGTATTATTAGTAGAGATGGGGTTTCACCATGTTGGCCAGGCTGGTCTTGAACTCCTGACCTCAGGTGGTCCACCCTCCTTGGCCTCCCAAAGGGCTGGGGTTATAGGCATGAGCCACTGAACCCGGCCATCATTTTTTTTATTTTATGAATTTTGCTTCTGGTGTCTTGTCTAAGAAATCCTGGGCTAGCTCAAGTTCATAAAGATTTTGTTTTTTCTATGTTTTCACCTAGAAATTTTATAGTTTTGATAATGGAGGAGGTCCCAAAATGCCAGTGGGACATTGACTCCAGCTGGTATCCAGGTTCGTGACACCATCACAGAAGGAATTCAAGGATGAGTCATAAAATAGTGATGATATGGAGATTTATTGCAAAGTAAAATTACACACCTAAGAAAGGAGCATGGGCATACTCGAAAGAGTCATGTGCAGAGGGTTTAGGGGTTGCTACCTTTATGAATTGCTTTATCCAAGGGGTACAATATTCATGAAGATTCCTGGAAGAAGGTGGAGATTTCTCAGAACTGTGGTGCCACCCATGTTTGCACCAAATATGAGTGTTCCTAGAACTGTCATGGTGCTGGTGGGTGTGTGATTTAGTATATTAATATATTAATATTATACTAAATCACACAGCCCCCAGCATATAATAAGCTCTTATTATTTTTATTATTTTTTATTTTGTTATTTCTAACATGGTTCAGTATGAATCATCATATAAACATACAAACATTTATATAAACATAAATATAAGAGCCTGTCTCATTTCTGGCTCTTATATTCAGATCAACAATCCTTTTTTTTTTTTTAAGATGGAGTCTTGCTCTGTTGCCCAGGCTGGAGTGTAGTGGTACAATCTCAGCTCACTGCAACCTTCTCCTCCTGGGTTCAAGCAATTCTCCTGCCTCAGCCTCCCCAGGACCTGGGATGACAGGCGCATGCCACCATACCCAGGTAATTTTTGTGTTTTTAATAGACTCAGGGTTTCACCATGTTGGCCAGGCTGGTCTCGAACTCCTGGCCTCAAGTGATCTGCCCACCTTGGCCTCCCAAAGTGCTGGGATTATAGGCATGAGCCATAGTGCCCAACCTTACAATCCATTTTGAGTACATTTTTGATGTGATGTAAAGTAAGGGTCTAAATTCATCATTTGTATGTGTATATCAAATTGTCTTATAATCATTTGCTGAAAAGATTGCCCTTTCTCAATTGAATTGCCTTGGCACTTTGATCAATGGTCAATTGTTTATGTTGAAGTATAATGATTTGTTTCTGAATTTTTAATTCTGTTTCACAAATCTATATGCCCATCCTTATGCCAATACCACATTGCCTCAATCACTGTGTCTTTATAATAAGTTTGAAAATGGGAAGTTTAAGTCTTCCAATTTTGTTCTTCTTTCAAGATTTTTTAGCCTATTCTAGATCTTTAAATTTTCATATACATTTGAGGGTCAGCTTGCTTGTCAATTTCTACCAAAAAAAAAAGGCCTCCTAGCATAAGGATTGTGTTGAATTTATAGATAAATTTAGGGAGAATCACCACCATAATAATGTGGTATTTTCCAATACATGACTACAGCAAACTTTCTCATAAGGAAGAGTGAGTATACTCAATACAAGAAGAGAAATGATTGGCATTAGATTTATAGACAGTCCATCCCTTCTACCAACATTAAGGCCCATTATAGTGCAGTTTGATAGAAGAAGAACAAGAAGATTTTGTTCTGATCCCTTTCATTTTTCTCAGATAGATTAGTAACAAGGTCAAGGAATGGAAAGAATTTATGAAATGGTCTTCAGGGAGTGAAGAATGAATTGACTAAAGGCATATGAGAGTATTATTAAGAATACACTGTTACCACTTTGAGAAATCCTGTTACTATTGCCGTGTGAATTGGCCCAAGCAAGCTGGCTATATTCTCTTACCCCTAGCATCTTGAGGAACAGCCAGCGCCTGCTACAAGATATGTGAGGCCAACTAAATTCAGTCACATGAGTGAGCCCTTCCAAGACCAGCAGAACTGTTCACCTGAGTTCAACCCAAATCACTGACCCACAAAATCATAAGCTAAAAAGAATGTTTACTGCTTTAAAGTTTTAGGATTTGTTTCCCAGATTGATTATTAATCAATATAATATAATACTTACTATGAGTTAAGCATCATTTTGATTACATTGATTAGCTTGTTCAAAGGTGACCAATTTATCCTAGTTTGTTCAGAAACTGGTTTTAGGGATGAAAGCTACATATCCCAAGAAACCCCTCAGTCTTGGACAAACTGAAACAGTTGGTAACCCTATATTTAGCCATCTCTCATCTTATGACTTCAATCTACTGTGTTGCATGCAATGTACATAGAAACTTAAATGTAGACATATAGGACAGAGCCTTTGATATACCCTCTCCATCATCATGTGGATAATCTTGGGCAATTAAGTTAAACATAGGGTCTCAGTTTCGTTGTCTCTATCTTGGTGATAATGATAGTACCTACTCACAGCACTGTGGGGGAAGTAAATGAGGTGAAGTGTGCTTAGAAGAGTTCCTGGGTCTATATCTATTAAATATTATCAAAAGTGCTGTTAGTTTTGGTCAAGTCTGTGTATTGATAGAGTATGGGCAAATTTGAAGATGGTGCTACTTTAAGTACCATGGGTACTACTTTCAATAGCACGCAAATATTTACAGATAAACTGACATTTTATCTTTAGTTGAAATCTAGTATTTCAAATCTCTGGTAGTGGTAAATTGAGTTAATTTAGGAGGAAGAAAGACTTTGATTCAATACTTGATAAGACTATCTCAGAGACTGCACATGGCACAATTTGTTCATGTGTGCCTGGTTAGTGAAAGTTATGAATTTTAACTAATAAAATGTAGTCTTAATCATAGTAACTCATCTATTGTGGACTAAATATTAATAGTAATTTTGAACAAAATAAAATTATTTCTGGTAGGGGTATCAGTAGCATTTTAATATTTTTAACACATCTTTCAAGGGAAATAATAACTGATTTAAGAAAAAAAATGAAAGTCCTTATTATTTTATTTTATTTTATTTTATTTTATTTTTGAGACAGAGTCTCGCTCTATCGCCCGGGCTGGAGTGCAGTGGCCGGATCTCAGCTCACTGCCAGCTCCACCTCCCAGGTTTACGCCATTCTCCTGCCTCAGCCTCCCGAGTAGCTGGGACTACAGGTGCCCACCACCTCGCCCGGCTAGCTTTTTTTGTATTTTTTAGTAGAGACGGGGTTTCACCGTGTTAGCCAGGATGGTCTCGATCTCCTGACCTCATGATCCGCCCATCTCGGCCTCCCAAAGTGCTGGGATTACAGGCTTGAGCCACCGCGCCCGGCCAAAAGTCCCTATTATTTTAGAGAGGAATAGTGAATGTAAATTTTTCCATGTTACTGATATTCTTTAAACAGAATCATAATTAAAATCTGCCTTCTGGAAGAAATATTTTACCTCACTCACAATGCTAGCCAGTGATTATGTGTGTTTGACTTGTTCACAGACTATAACCTAACAACAAGAAAATAGAAAGTAACTACTTCTGTCAATTAAGTAGGGTCCAGGGGAAAAAAAGAAAAAAAAAAGATATTACAGAAAAATAAAAGTGGATATATATTGAAAATTTTTATGTTGGCTATTTTAAGAGGAAGAATCATGGTAGAATTATACAATACCCCATTAAATCTATCTCCCATTCCATAGATTTGGCATTCCCCAAAGCAACATACAATTTGTTCTGATCTTTACCCAGTTTTCCTGAATTAGAAGTTCCATGAAATAGCAGAAGCACCGAGGATGTATTGTCTTCTGCATTGTGAAGAGAATGCCTATTCTACTCAAGATGGGGGTAAAAAAAGAAAAGATGTAAAGTTCATATGTGAAAAATTTAGGCAAATAATAAAAATTTAAGTACATATATGCACGCGTGTGTGTGTGTGTGTGTGTGTGTTTGCCACTGATTTCATGAGCTAGCCATTCATGAACTGATTTATTGCCATGAATATTACGTAGAGTTTGCTTCACATCTTAGGACAGCCTCAGCATGATTGCAGCATTCTTCACCTTACTTTGTTTCAGTAGATGGACCATAATGATCAGTTAGCTCTCTTCAAATAAGATTGGCATTATGGTGTGCCAAGGTATATTTTCCTCCAAACTTTTCTGATTGTAATTTCCTTTCTGCAGATTTTACTTTGTCTTTCTCAAGTCCTTTTGGAATATTAGTGTTTGCTTTACCCATTTTTCAATATATTAACAAGGTATGTAGAGTTGTAAATGCAGAATTTCTAAAGACACACATAAAAATCCTTGCTTTAAAAATCTCCTATTAATGAATGTTTACTCTATTGTTTTAAAGTTTCTTAAACATACATTATTTTGATCTGTTCGATGACAAAGTAGATTTCTAAATAATATGGAAAATTGCCTCGGTCACTGCTGTGTAATGTTTGCTGAGATTAATACAATATATCAGTTTTCTGGCAATGAAAGAAACATGGTTATTTTGGAAAACTAACAAAAATCTATATATATATTTGTAAAAAGAAGTAAGTGTAAAAATAGAAATAATTTAATTTCCATTATGTGATGTTTTATGCCTTTTTTCTGCATATTTCCCCACAAATTGGAATGGTATCACATGTACTTACTCATAACATAGGTTTTCCTGACTTCACATGTCACAAATTATGCTTCTAATATTATAATGTTAGTTTCACCATGATAACAATAGCCACAATATTCTGAGTGCCAAGTTCTAATTTAAATAATTTGCAAGCACATTTCAATAATCTGCACACTAATACCTTGAAACCAGTAATATTATCTTCATTTTAAAGATAGAAAATTAAATCTTTAAGAGAATAAGTAACTTGATCCTGGCCACGCAGATAAAATGTGGTAGAGAACTGACTCAAATACTGAAATTATGGTTTATAAAATATGCATTTTTCATAACTCTCTTTTAAAGCCTTCTGCTAACATTAAATTACATGAATAAAGAAGAATGTGTTTTACCAGTCTTCTTGTGATGGCTATTTTGTGCTGTTTCAAAGTTTTCAATGTTGCAATTCGCCTTGTATTGAGCATTATTTATAAGAACCCGTATTCACAATTCTGGTTATCTCATTGAGATAAATTCATAGACATGTAAATACAAAGTTACACCTGTGAATGGTTTTCAGACTTTTAATGTATATTGCCAAAATGTACTAAGTAAATATTTTTTAAAAATAAATACCATTCCACTGGCAATGTTTTTTTTTTTTTTTTTTTTTTTTTTGCAAATGTCACTTTAAACTCTTTTAAGGTGATCTATATTTATACAGATGAATATTCATAATTCCATCATCCACAACACTGGGGATATATATATCATTGGTCAAAACCAATGATAGCCTGTTATTTACATTATATGTCTTTCATCACTTAAAATTTGTTGACTGTAGTTCTTTTTTTACATTTTCTGTTTGTATGCTTTGCTTTTTCTATAATAATGTATTTATCTTTTTTTAACTGATTTTAAAAACAAACTCTTGTTGAATTAAAATTAATTGATGTTAAGGATCATTTTGCCCTTTTACAGTATTATAAAATTAACAGGGCACATAACCTTTCAGAATAAAGAAAACATGTCTCTTGCAGCTGATCACAGATATGTAACTAATTTCTGATCAGCAAGTTATAGTGAAAACACTATGTGGTAGACTCTTGGTACCTTCTCTTGGTGACTCAGTTCTGTCATGTGATTTTCAGATCCATTCTCAAAACTGCAACTTATTAGTCAACTTTTGCTCAAAATTTCAGTTGTGTAGCTTACTTTGTTCCTCATGGTTTGTGAGTTGGTTGTGGCAGCTCTTTTTCAGGCAGCATATCAGGTTCAATTATGCTTCACAGAGCTATCATTCTGAGATCCAGGCTGAAGCAGCAGCAACACCCTAGGGCATATTCTCCTCCTGATGGATGGCAGGAACGCAAGAGAATGAGTCAAAATGCAAGATTCGTCTTAAAGCAACTACTCAAAACTGGCATAGTGTCACCTTCATTTGGTCAAAGTAAAAGAGTTGGAGACATATTCTCTGCCTGTTCTATTGGGAGACACTTCAATATCACAGACATAGGGCTTAGATATACAATCCTATAACTTGGAGGGAGCAAAGAGTTGGCAACAATAAAACAATATACTTCACTCAGATTGTATTCTGTTTTTACGAACCTCCCCCAAATACTGTGAGTAATTGAATTTCCTATAAAAAATTCATTTCTTACTTAATCTAGCTTGAGTTGCTTTTCTTCTCTCACTCTCTATGGGATGGGCTTTGAGTGGAATAGCCATCCTACCAGGATATCGCCTGAAATCAAACAAGAATAAATACATATTTAAATACAATGGAGTTGCAGGCAGTCTTATAGATTCCATAATTAAAATTCATGAATACCTCAAGAAATAATTAAACCAATAGAATGATGAAGACTAAAGAAGACAGAGCGCTATTCTGAATATGGTGGACAGATATTTATGTAAGTAAACACGGTAAATGGGAATATCTTTAGGGTCAGCAGGAGATCTAGGCTAGATCTCCCATCGGTAATTATGGGTACACTTATTGATAAATTTTGGCTTTCTGAAAGTGAGTGGAAAGGCTGCTGAAGAAAATTTACAAGTAGATATGCATGTGAGCATTTATATACACACTATTTTCTTTATATAAAAATATTGAATTTGTTTTTCAGAATGATTGTTTTTTATTAGTTCTGCAAAAATCAGCTAAAAAGGAGCAGGTGGGGAATATTTTCAATGAGGCAGAAAAAGATTAGTGAAAGAAAGAATGAATCAAAGTCATAGGGTAGCAATAGATTCCATTCAATTCAGATTGTTATGAATGGAGAAAATTGGGAGGTTTTTTTTTCACTTTCAATTTAGGAAAATTGATTTTCTCCCCCCCCCAAAATTCTGTTTTTTTCTTGTATCAACTTCATCTATTCTTTTTGTAGTACTACATTTTCCCCTTGTACTCATTACCCACTTCAAGGGAACTCAATATGATTTCCAATCAAAATTCTGTGAGATTCTACTAAGTGTAGCTTGAGACACAATATGAAATAACTTTCAAAATGATCCTGTCTAAGTATTTGAGAGGATGTATACTCCATCTTCCATGATGTGATTATTATGCATCATTGCATGTCTGTATCAAAACATTTCATGTACCCCCAAAATATATACACCTACTATGTACCCACGAAAACTAAAAATTAAAAATATGATCCTTTGGCATGTACTTCTTTTCTCAAACACATGTTATATTTCTAGAAGCATATCTAGAGAGTGGAATAAGATTTTTTTCAGTAATACAAATAATTGATGTCATGTTCAGGGACATTTTTCCTGTAACTTATTCCACTGCAGCAGTTATCCACGTGGATTTCTACTTTGTTCTTTGTGGTGACTGATGTATCCATAAACAATTTAAACCTATTAGGTTAAATAACCTCATTTTGGAAAACTAAATTCTATATGTCCTCAATTGGGAGATATCAATATATCATTGAAAACCATAGAAAATTTTCTTTTTTACTATTATTTGGAAACAAGTAAGACAATAAGAGCTCACCAGGAGAGCTCAAGGCAATGAGTTGTGTTAAAATGTGTGGAAAGAGAAAAGAGGAGACAGATATAGTGTTTCCCATGTGTACTGTACAGTAGGAGGATCATTGGACAAATAAAAAATATTACTAGAGCCGTGAAGAAATAGCCTAATGTCATTACATCTAAAATAAAAGAGACAGAGTAGCAGGACATAGGGACATCAGGATAAGAAAGTAAGAGACAAGTGGGCTAGATTTCAGGCATATTGTTTTGTAACAAAGGTAGAAATGGAAACTTTGGATAAATAGGCAGAGTCTAGAAACCAGTTTTGAGTCACAATCATTATACACCAGCTGCGAGAAATACACTAGATTTTGTGGCTATTAAAAAAATTAATTTTTATAAGTTTTTTTTTTTTTTTTTTTGAGACAGGGTCTTGCTCTGTTGCCAGGTTGGAGTGCAGTGGTGTGATCTCGGCTCACTACAACCTCCACTTCCTGGGTTCAAGTGATTCTCCTGCCTCAGCCTCCCGAGCAGCTGGGACTACAGGCGCGCACCACCAAGCCCAGCTAATTTTTTGTATTTTTAGTAGAGATGGGGTTTCACCATGTTGGCCAGGATGGTCTCGATCTCTTGACCTCGTGATCCACCCACCTCGGCCTCCCAAACTGCTGACATTACAGGTGTGAGCCACCGTGCCCCACAATTTTTATAAGTTTTAAGTGGAAATTAGTCTCATTACATTAAAATTTCTGACCAGAGTTAGAATCAGTCCCAAAGAATAAATTATCCTGAGCCCATGGGTTGAAACAACTACAACTCTACCTTCATCTCTTCTAGTTTGGATTTGAAACTGCTATGTTTATGGTCCTTGATCTCTAACTCAGATACTACTATAACAGGCTTTAAATTCATCTTTAAATACATTTACATTTAGAATTTTATCATTTCAAATATTACTTAAAAATAATTCAGGCCGAGCGTGGTAATCCCAACACTTTGGGAGGCTGAGGCGGGCGGATCATGAGGTCAAGAGCTCGAGACCATCCTGGCTAACATGGTGCAACCCCGTCTCTACTAAAAATACAAAAAATTAGCCGGTCGTGGTGGTGGGCGCCTGTAGCCCCAGCTACTCGGGAAGCTGAGGCAGGAGAATGGCGTGAACTCAGGAGGTGGAGCTTGCAGTGAGCCAAGATTGTGCCACTGCACTCCAGCCTGGGCGACAGAGCGAGACTCCATCTCAAAAAAAAAAAAAAAAGTCAATAATTAGAAGGATTTTACCTTTAATAATGTTTAGAAAGCTATTTAGAACATTCTTATTGTACCAAAACATGTCTCATAGCTATACTTTTTCTCCAGTGAAGCTCTGTATTTATCTTCAAATTCGAAATTATGTATTCCCATTGGTATGTGTATAGTACACTAAGCCCCTTTAAGTCTATTCATTCAATGGCTTAATATCTTCTTCTGTTTTCATGCATTTTATTTTTATGGTCTTAGGCTGTATACTATTTTAATTTTTCATCTTCTTAATGTTAATAAACAAGTTAATTAAAACCGACACTTGTATTAAGTCCATCCTCTATAAGATCGTATGTCTCCACCAGCAGGAGTCAAGTTAGAGATGTAGAATTTTGCAGACCCCTGGCAAGAATCTCCCACTTTTTTTCCCCTTGACAGGTCAGATATCTTCTGACTCGAGAAAGTCAACAATGATCTCTTTATATCATTGATCTTTTCCTTGGAAGTCATGATAGGAATCCTTGGTCATCCTGGTAATTAGACTCTACGTACAGCTCTGTTCTGACCCATACCATAGCCGAATTAGTGAGGGAACTTACCATGAAACAGAATGCCATTCAGATGGTTCAACTAAAGAGATGTCATGAAGGGGTAATTTACGGAGATCTAGGGAGACCTAAGGGAACTAACACCAGGTTTCGATGTACCAAGAGACAAACAACCAAAAGAAACCAAGCCATTATAAGGACAATGAAAAGAAAGAGTGTTCATAGAGCTTAGTAAATGCTGGACAGAAGAGAATAGTGAGGCTCTAAAGTGATGAAGGGGAGCAGACATTGACAGAACAATGGCCTGAAGTAGAAACAGAATGGAGAAGAAAAGCATGAATATCCCTGTCCTCCACTGTTAGGAGATTGGATGGTGGGAGGGATATCCTCTCCACCCACAATCCAATCTCCTCATAGTGCTTTCTCGTGGTCCTGGCTGATTTGGTTTGGCTGTGTCCCCACCTAAATATCATCTAGAATTGTAACTCCCACAATTCCCACATGTCCTGGGAAGAACCTGGTCGGAGGTGATTGAATTATGAGGATAGGTCTTTCCTGTGCTGTTCTCATTATAGTGAATGAATCTCACGAGATCTGATGGTTTTAAAAACGGGAGTTTCTCTGCACATGCTCTCTCTTTGCCTGCCGCCATCCACATAAGATGTGACTTGCTCTTCCTTGCCTCTCAGTTCTGATTCACCAATCTACTTTCCACTCTCCTGCTAATGTTATGTATTTATTTTTCTAGATATTTTATCAGACTCAATTATCATAGTTTCTGGATATATAATGAGAGAAGTAATATACAAAACAGATGCTTTCCAGAAGCTTTTATAATTAATATTCTTATAGTTCGAGTAGTATAAAGAAAGGTCAATTGGTGGCTCTTAACTAATTAAGTGTTTGTGTATACACTTTTCAAGAGACTAGCCATTACACACGCAAGATTTGCTCCTCCTCTGAGCTCTTCAGTCTCCTTCAGTTAATGCTCAGAATGACAAGTTTAAAGCATCTGAACTTCATTAGCTCCCCACCTATTTTCAAATCATTATCAAACAGCAAAACAAACAGAAAATCAATCACTTCATTTTTCTATACCACAGGAAAAGATAGTTTGAGAAACAGTCACCAGTATCCAATTGAGATCAGCATTTTATGGCAACATACTATTTCTAAACTAACATTTGTTTCAATTACCTGAAAAATTTGAGTAAGGTTAGATTTGAGAAAGGATGTCTAATCAATGTAGGCTTTATTTCCCTTTTAGCAGTATAGATATTACTGCATACATGAATAAACAAGTGATTAAAATACCAGGTAACATTATTTTAACAGTAGAAATTAATACCTTATAATTGGAATATATGTTCATTGTTAATGAATATGTATGTAAATTTATTTCTAAAGATAGAAAAATGGCTTTATATCAATTAATGCTATATGTCTATTTTTAAGTTACATCCTACCTTGTTTTTAAAGTGGAGGACTTATCCTGAAGCAGTTTTCTTAATTTCCTAAAAAATATGATCATACCTTCTTCTTATAAATCATACTTCCGTAACACTTAACAAAGCTTTGTATTTTTCTAAAAATATCTTATATATAAAAAAAATCTTCTGAAACATACTAATTTCTTATATTCGCACAAAATATTTAACATTTAAAATACAACCCCTTTCTTTTTACATACAAGAAAAAGGGTTTTAATACAGTTGCTAAGATTCTGTTTCTTAGAACCCCAGTTTGTGGGGAATTGGGGAGAATATGCTCTACTTGTTCTATTTATTCCATGGTTACACACTATTATCCACTTTTTTTTGTTGTTTTTTGAGACAGAGGCTTACTCTGTTGTCTCGGCTGGAGTGCAGTGGCTTGCTCTCAACTCACTGCAGCATCCTTCTCCCAGGTTCAAGTGATTCTCGTGCCTCATGCTCCGGAGTGACTCCCGGGATTACAGGTGCATGCCACCACTCCCGGCTAATTTTTGTATTTTCAGTAAAGTTTGGGTTTCACCATGTTGGCCAGGCTGGTCTCAAACTCCTGATCTCAGGTGATCCACCCACTTCACCCTCCCAAAGTGCTGGGATTACAGTCATGAGCCACCATGCCCCACCCCTTTAGCCTAGTTATAAAACAGGTATCTTATCTTCAGTTAAGTCCTCAACACAATGAATAGGGGACCAAATACATGTAAAATGAGGAATGCTGTGTTGATCGAATGAAAGGAAAAACTTAAACTATTTTTTATTGTTATAGTATCAAGCATAAAGTTAATATTTCATTTTTGTAGGTATAAAGGCATAGTTTTAGCTATATGTTTGTCTTAAGACTTCTTATTTACCTGTCTCTCCATGATTTTTCTCATAGTTCTAAAACTTTCTCTTACCTGGATGTTGGAACAGAATATAAATTCCAATTAAAGTAATATGCTTGATAATTATCTTGAGTTACGTTGCTATCTTCAAGGGAATGTAAAAGGAATGTGGCCCAAAATCAGCTAATGTTCACTTATCAAATATAAGTACAGTGGGTATTCAAGAAATAATTAGTTTTTTTCGTAAGGAAATTTGAAAAAGGAAATAGAAGAAAAAAAACCCATACCTTAGCATTAAAACTCTACTTCAACCCTGTAAAATGTGATAAAGGTCAAAAACTGTGGGCACACCACTTCATACCCATTAGGATGGCTATTGATAAAACAAAAAAATAAAGAAAATTAGCAAGTGTTGTTGAGGGTGTGGAAAAACTGAAACTTTGTGGATTGCTAATGGAAATGTAAAATAGTGTGCCCCTGGGGAAAAGAGTTTGGCCACTGCTCAGCAAGTTAAACGTAGAATTACCATATGATTCAAAACTGAACTTTTAGGTTTATATCCAAAAGTATTGAAAGCAGAGATGCAGATATTTGTGTGTCAATGTTCAAACATTCTGCTAAGTAAAATAAGCCAGACAAAAAAGGGACAAATATTACATCATTCCACTTATAGGAAGTATCTAAAGTAATCAAATTCATAGAGGCATAAAGTAGAAGGATGGTTGCCAAGGGATGGCAGAAGGGGAAAATGGGAGTTCTTGTTAAATGTGTACAAAGTTTCTGTCTTAGATATGAAACAGAATTGGATAAGAATATTCTGGAGCGAGTTAGAATGGCAATCATTAAAAAGTCAGGAAACAACAGATGCTGGAGAGGATGTGGAGAAATAGGAACACTTTTACACTGTTGGTGGGAGTGTAAATTAGTTCAATCATTGTGGAAAACAGTGTGGCGATCCCTCAAGGATCTAGTACCAGAAATACCATTTGACCCAGCAATCCCATTACTGGGTATATACCCAAAGGATTTTAAATCATTCTACTATAAAGACACATGCACATGTATGTTTGTTGCAGCACTGTTCGCAATAGCAAAGACTTGGAACCAACCCAAATGCCCATCATCAATGATAGACTGCGTAAAGAAAATGTGGCACATATATAGCATGGAATACTATGCAGCCATAAAAAATCATGAGTTCATGTCCTTTGCAGGGACATGGATGAAGCTGGAAACCATCATTCTCAGCAAACTAACACAGGAACAGAAAACCAAACACTGCATGTTCTCACTCATAAGTGGGTGCTGAACAGTGAAAACACATGGACACAGGGAGGGGAACATCACACACCAGGGTCTGTCAGGGTTTGGTGGGCTACGGGAGGGATAGCATTAGGACAAATACCTAATGTAGATGACGGGTTGATGGGTGCAGCAAACCACCCTGGCACGTGTATACCTATGTAACAAACCTGCACGTTCTGCACATGTATCCCGGCACTTATAATATAATAAAAATAATTTTTTTAAAGCAACACATTTTATATTTTAAAATTGCTAGAAGACTTGAAATGTTTCCAACAGAAAGAAATGATAAATGTTTGAGGTTATGGATACTCTAAATATTCTGATTTGATAATTACACATTGTATGCATGTATCAAAATATCACCTGTACTTCATATGTACAAATGGTATACAATATGTACAAATATGTATAATTATTGTGGATGAATAAAAAATTTAAAACCTTTTTTTATTAAAAAATAGAACATTCTGGAGATAGTGGTGATAGTTGTAAAACATTGTGAATGTACTTAATGTCACTGAATATGACAATTAAAAATGGCTTAAATGGCAAATTTTATGTTAACTACATAACAGTCAAGGAGGAAATGAAAACTTGTGTGCACAGGAACTAATGTGCTTCCTCATATAACACTTTAATAAAGTCAGAGCATCATTTTCAGGAAATATTTTTCAAAATGGCATATTCTCCCATTCCCAGCACTTCTGGGAATAACTGTTAGGCACAGAGAATAAGCCCTCTTACCACAGAGTTATAGTGATAACAAATTAAGAGCAGCTTTCTCTCACCACTTATTAGCAACAATAAAATCACATAGAAAAATGGCCAGCGAGGAGCTTTGTGACACTGGTACCACATTTGATGCATGTCCATTGTACCCCACCCCCAGCCTTAAATCCTAAATTCCAGGAATCAGATATATTAAAAACAGAAACCGGCCGGGCGCGGTGGCTCAAGCCTGTAATCCCAGCACTTTGGGAGGCCCAGACGGGCAGATCACGAGGTCAGGAAATCGAGACCCTCTCTGGCTAACACGGTGAAACTCCGTCTCTACTAAAAAATACAAAAAACTAGCCGGGCGACGTGGTGGGCGCCTGTAGTCCCAGCTACTTGGGAGGCTGAGGCAGGAGAATGGCGTACACCCAGGAGGCGGAGCTTGCAGTGAGCTGAGATCCGGCCACTGCACTCCCACCTGGGTAGCAGAGCGAGACCCCGTCTCAAAAAAAAAAAAAAAAAAAAAAAAAAACAGAAACCATTTGGCAAACAAGATATTAAGATGTCTTGTTGACAGGTAGCCTCCATTGTACATTGAAGAAGCTACTTCCCAGAGCAAGTAAATCTCAGAGAAGAAGCTTTCAAAATGATTTTTTTGTTTGTTTTTTTTTTTTTTTTTTGAGATGGATTCTTGCTCTGTTGCCCAGGCTGGAGTACAATGGTGCGATCTCGGCTCACTGTAACCGCCACCTCCTGGGTTAAAAGCGATTCTCCTGCCTCAGCCTCCTGAGTAACTGGGATTACAGGTGTGTGCCACCATGCCTGGCTAATTTTTCTTTTTTTAGTAGAGACGGGGTTTCACCATGTTGGTCAGGTTGGTCTCGAACTCCTGACCTCGTGATCTGCCTGCCTTGGCCTTCCAAAGTGCTGGGATTACAGGCTTGAAAATGGTTTTTAAA
The DNA here is from genome assembly GCF_002776525.5 of Piliocolobus tephrosceles. Taxonomy (NCBI): domain Eukaryota; kingdom Metazoa; phylum Chordata; class Mammalia; order Primates; family Cercopithecidae; genus Piliocolobus; species Piliocolobus tephrosceles. The sequence goes on from NC_045445.1 coordinate 121,677,251, forward strand.
GCTGGAATTAAATCTTTTCTTTTCCACCAATTCATTTTCCCTTTCAACAAAATATTCCCATTCACAGGAAGTGTGGTGGGGTTTATAATGCATTTTGTTAGACATGACAGGGAAAAGCTATTTCAATGTTGCAACCATTTACCTTTTGTCCTGAGAGCTTTATTATAATAACTAGTCCAACATGTTTATCTCATTCTTTGCAATTCTTTATAGGTCGTAATCAGATTAACTGGTGTCCCATGGTAGGCTTTAGTAATCAAAAATATACTTCATAGACTTTCCAACTTTTATTCTATTCACAAGTAGGGAGGATATCCACATGAAGGTAATGTTTGTTGTGTGTGTATACATGTATACACACACACACCCCCCACATATATATCATATATTATATATACATGTGGTGTGTATACCTTACACAAACACGCACACAGAGTTCCTAGCACATCTCCTCATATCTTAATACAAGGGTGCCACTCAATTAGCTGGGAATGAGAAGAAGAAATAATAACTCATATGCAGACGCCTGAATATTCAAAACCTGTTTGACTCAAATAGCTTTTATAGGTAGAGAGAGAAAAACAACTCTATACATGAGAAGTTTCTAACTGCATGACTATTAATATACAATTCAATGGACCATAAATCCAATTTGCAAAAGAAATGAGTGAGGGCATAAATGCCTTAATGGACAAAGAGGCAATGCCTAAGGAATAGATAAGAGTTTATTGGATGTTCATCTACCCTCTATCCCAAGGAACAGGCCATGGTCTAGTGTCATATAATACAAGAGAAAATTTAAAAGCTCATTAAAAAAACTCTTAATTCTCTTGATTTTAATATATTTTCAATATGTTTGGATTTTCCTCCATTAAACAAACATGACTAATTTTTAAAGAAATAACGTGTATGCATACTAATTATTATTTATAACCCATCTGCTACATTAAGGTCAAAAATAAACTAATAGGAATGTAAACCAAAGGTTAAAAGCACATTTTTAAAAACTAAAATTAACAAAAAATTTTTATTTAAAAAATGATATCACAAAAATAATTACTGTTTTAATTCTTTTGTCATCTTTTGGAATAGCTGTTATTGTATATTCTCTATTGAAAATCTTGAAATTATCATTTGTCTTTCCCCATGTTTAATGTTAATTTTCTGCTTTGAAATGGTTTCCCTTCATGAAGCTTTATGAGTATTTTTTAATTTTTTTTTATTTTAGAGTGAGAGTTATATATGTGTGTACTATTTATCCTGTCTTATTTGAAAATCCCAAAGGAATTTAAATTATATATTGGCATCTAAGCAAGTCCCTCTCTTAAAAGAAACTGTATTATTCATCTGATGTGCATTTTTAATTACTATTAACTTGATTCCTTAAAAAATATATCTTCTTCCATGATCATGCTATTTACTGAAGCAATAGAAACCACTTTTTATTTGTCTAATCTACATCAGCTCAATACATTGAAGAATACTAAAATTTGTGTATTTTAAAACCTCAATTTAAAACTATTTTATGTATACATTTGATGCTTATTCTCATTAAAATAAAGGATCTAAATTTACTTTTCTCAGCAAATGAAATAATTTTAAAGACCAATTAAACTGTTTTAACTAAAAACAACTTGAATGCTCAATACACAGTTTTTAATATAATTCATTTTTTACTACAACTTTATTGGCTGTAAATATACAGGCACACATCATAGTTCTATGGCATAATATCACATGATACCATGCTTTCTGTATATATGTTTATGACTATTTTAAAAAGCAGAAATGAGATTTTAGAAGAAAGTTTGAAATAATGGTGCATGTATTATTACATTATAGATATGTCCTGGGAATTTAGTAGGAATTTTGTTTGAAGACACTAATGCTTTTAACATTATGAAGGGAAATAACAAACTTACAATGCATTATAATCTGGTGGAGTTTGATATAACTTTCTGAAAAACTGTGTATCATATTGCACATGTACTTACATTTGTGTATGAACTAGGAGGGCATTCATATATAGATAGGGTAATGCGCAAGTCAAAGCTTTCATGGCTTTTGGGTTTACTCTTATCTGTGCGAATCTAAAGAATAGGTAGGGCTGGGCATGGTGGCTCACACCTGTAATCTCAGAACTTTGGGAGGCCAAGATGGGGGGATCACTTGAGGCCAGGAGTTCAAGACCAGCCTGGTCAACATAGTGAGACCCCATCTTTAAATAAACAAACACAAAAAAGAATAGCTAGAGGTAAGCTTATCAATTATCCTTCTAGGAAAGATTAAGAAGGAAAAACTGAGGTATACATATTGAGCTCAAGGCCAGGAGAGATAGAATAAGGCAGGGCTAATATGCTGTTTAGATTGTGTTCCTTTCCAACCCCTTAGATACTTGATAAGTCCTAGCATAGTTTAACAAACTGCAGTCAGAGAACAAATAAAATACTAAAGTCAAATTTGCACAAAAATCAGATGCATTAGTACAGCAGTTTTTTATTCTTCTGAAGAAATGAAGCAAGTGGTGGTTTCCAAAACATGATATTGGCATGTCTGTAGCTTTGCCAATGACAGGAAAATACATTCTCATCTCAGACATTAGTCACTCTCAATACCAGGTGTTAGCCAACATAAGAGAAACATCAGCAGTCACTGATCACTGCAACATTGCCTTTGGCAGGCATGAACAACAGCAGTAACTTCTGGGGGAAATGACAAAATTGTTGCTACCTATTAGTGTCAACAGAAAGAGGAAACTTCAATATCGGGAATTAAAATTAATAGTAAGATAATCATTGCTGCCACCCTTTGGTCAAAGAGACAGAAGTCACTCTCTAGGTATTCTTGGAATCATTTTAAAGTACTTTTCAATGTTATGAATTTCCCACAAATGGATGGGGGTAGAGGCTGACAAACACTAATTCGTGCCTGCTATTTTGATAATATTTTTCTTCTCAGGGTTTTGTAATCTAAAATAAAAAGTTTACATAGTCTTAAATATACTCAATATATGCATTCTTAAAAAGTGTGCTAAACCTAATTTTTATATATTGAATATATTATTTCCATTCTTTAAAAAAAAGCAATACATAGCTATTTATTTGTTTTCCAAGCATAAAATTTTTTATTTTTTAAATTTTTAATTAGAAATACTTTATTTTGGCTGGGCATGGTGGTTCACGCCTCTAATCCCAGCACTTTGGGAGGCCGAGGCGGGTGGATCACGAGGTCAGGAGATCTAGACCATCCTGGCTAACACTGTGAAACCACATCTCTACTAAAAATACAAAAAATTAGCCGGGCGTGGTGGCGGGCGCCTGTAGTCCCAGCTACTCGGGAGGCTGAGGCAGGAGAATGGCGTGAACCTGGGAGGCAGTTTCATTCTCTTTCAATTCATTCATCAAATCACTTCACAAATATTTCTTGATTATATTCTGCATTTCAGGCACATACTACGTCTGCCAATGACATATTGATCTTCTTTGTATAAATATTTTAAAATAACTTTAAACTTGCAGGAAAGTTACAAGTACAACTAACTTTTTAATCCTTAACTATGAGACAGTAGGTTGTTAAATCAATTCCCTTAACACTCCCAAAATGTTTCTATTTCTACATAAATGACATAGAGGAATGCCTTTTTTTGTAGCATTGAAGTCAGAAAATTAACATTATTAAATAGTCACTATATAATTTTCAGGTCCTATTTAAATAATAATTATTTCAATCATGTTCTTTATAATAAAAGGATCCAGTTGGTAATCAGGTATTGTACTAATTTATCATATCTCTTTAGTCTTCTTTAGTCTGAAGTAGCTCCTTAATCATTGACTTATATGATCTTGACATTTTTGATAATTACGGGCCACTGAATTTGTAGAATTTCTCTCAATTTGGGTTTGTTTGGTGTTTCCTTACAATTGGATTTAAGTTATCAAGTGTTATTCTCAATGCTTCCTAACAGGAGGTGCACAGTTTTGATTTGACTCATTACTGATGATGCTGATTTACTTCACTTGAGTAAAATGTCATCTGCCAGGCACTAGATAATTACTCTTTCCCCTTTTTAGCTAATAAGTATTTTGTGGAGTAGGTACTTAGAGACTATGTAAATGTCTTGTTCAGCATTAAATGTTAAATTTATTTATACATTTATATTAGTTTGGACTCATACTCCCCATATATCCCAGATTTGGCTATTAGGAGCCTCTTCAACTTGTGTCCTTTTGAAATGTCCCCACCATGCTTTAAGCACTTTCTTGCTTCCTGACACAAGAGGATATTCCAGGTTCCTCTTGTGTTTTCTCTGCCTTAGCTCTCAAATAATCTACTTTGCAAAAGACTTGGTTTCTTTCGGTGGAGATTGGTATTTAAAAGGCATTATGTGGGTGCCAATAGCTTGATGCGATTGGGTGGGTTGTTGCTAAGAGTGTGTGTGTGTGTGTGTGTGTGCATGTTTGTGTAAGATATATACACCACATGCACATATAATATATGATATATATGCGGGATGTGTATGTATGTGTATATATATGCATGTATACACCCGCACAACAAACGTGACCTTCATGTGGATACCCTCCGCATCCTGTTCTTGCTCTCAAACTCCTCACAGTGCTGTTTTCCATGTGGATTATCTCCTCACCCTACTTCTATTCTGACACCTATGCTGGGCAGCTCCCACTCATGAAGGCCCTCTTTACCCCACACTGGCCCACTTTCCTGCACATGGCAGTTCTTTTTTTTTTTTTTTTTTTTTTTTTTGAGACAGAGTCTCACTCTGTCGCCCGGGCTGGAGTGCAGTGGCCAGATCTCAGCTCACTGCAAGCTCCGCCTCCCGGGTTTACGCCATTCTCCTGCCTCAGCCTCCGGAGTAGCTGGGACTACAGGCGCCCGCCACCTCACCCGGCTAGCTTTTTGTATTTTTTAGTAGAGACGGGGTTTCACCGTGTTAGCCAGGATGGTCTCGAACTCCTGACCTCGTGATCCGCCCGTCTCGGCCTCCCAAAGTGCTGGGATTACAGGCTTGAGCCACCGCGCCCGGCCTGGAAGCACTTCTTAGCCCACATAAGCTCTGATACCCCACTCCAGATTGCTCACAGGCATGAATGCATTCTCACTCTGCTCAGGAAATAGTCCCCCATGCCACTTCCCCCTACATGGATACCCTTATCAATTTGCTTGGGTTCTGACTCCTCAGGCCAGAATATCCCTCATTACTAACCTAGCTTTCTCAAAAGCCACCCAATGGCTTCAGAACTAAATTGATCAGGAAAGTAAGGGAAAGAAAAGGATAAATTGGTGATAAGATGAAGTAGAAGGGAAAGGCCTTTATTAATTTTCACTATTTGGTTGTATCTGTGAGTCTACTGCAAATATTTGAATGGTAGAAAGACCTGTAGTGGTCAAGAGGTGAAAACTAGAGTGTCAGTGATATCAGAAGCAATCAGCATATTATAGTAGCCATGAAAAGTGTACATTATAGTATAATATACATATTATACTATATTATAGATGTTCCTCCTTTGCTATCATTTGCTTCTAATACAAAAATGGGAAATAAGGTCATTAATGAATTTATCATGTATTCATAGATTTTTTTCCCTTTTACAATTGTCTATAACATTTTACAACAAACATATTATTGAACATATTACTGACTTGAAGAAAAGTAAAGGGGTTTCCAACAGGGAAAAGTGTGAAGAGGGGGTTGTGAGCTGAAAATAAGAAAGTAGGATATTTGTGCCTTCCATAAAGTGGAGGAGTGGAACCCGAGACTCCACAGTAGCGAAGCATCTTTAAAGGAGGAGAAGATGTTCCAGTTTGGTTTTGGCCTCTGAATCCACATTTTGGTCGTTGATATTTCTTTTGTTCCAAACACTATGTATAATCTCATATACAAATATCACCCAAAATGCGAGTAAAAAGCTGTAATGAGATAGAAGCAGCAGAAACAATACATAACAGATTTAGACCTCCCAAAGGACTTAATATATTGGAATCACCAAATGAAGAATTTTTGATGATCAAATGGAGAACTTTAAATAGCTTTGTATTAAATATTTAAAAAACTAAACACTAAAAAAAGAATGAGCACTAAGAGAATGTCAAATAATACCAATTTTTATAATAATAAAATGTTACTTATTCTAAATTAAAAAGCCATTAAGTTATCAGCTCAAGAAGACATAAAATAACTCAAATATAGTCATTAGGGAAATTAAATAGTTTTTTTTTTCTTAAAGAAATCATCAATCCCAGATGTATAGGCAAATTATTCGACTTTCAATTAAAAGATAGTTGCAGTTTTCTATAAATTATACAGAAGATAAATAAGATCCACTAATGCACTGATTCTATAAAACTTATATTGCATAAAGATAATAAAAATATATACAATCTAGTTATCTATTAAAAAATACTCCGTGTTCCTTTTGAGTTAATACCAGTAACACAACAGTTAACTGCATGTGCTCACTTTGTATCTCTGTGTCCCATTTCCTTAAGTGTCACAATATTTCAAACTATTTATTATTGTTATATCTGTTATGGTAATCTGTGATCAGTGACCTTTGATGTTATTATTGGAACTGTACCCATAATAAGATGGTGGAATTAATCAATAAATGTTTTGTATGTTCTGACTGCTCCACTGACCAGCCATTCTCCCATCTCTTTCCTTTACCTGTGGCCTCTATATTCTCTGAGACACAACAGTATTGAACTTAGGCCAGTTAATAATCCTACAATGGCCTCTAAGTATTCAAATGAAAGGAAGAGTTGCAAGTCTCTCCCTTTAAATAGAAAGCTATAAATTATTAAGTTTAATGAGGATGGCATGTCAAAAGCTGACGGTGGCCAAATGCTAGGCCTCTTGTGCCAAATAGGTAGCCAAATTGTGAATGCAAAGGAAAAGTTCTTGAAATAAAAGTGCTACTCTGGTGAATATACAAATGATAAAAATGTGAAACAGCCTTGTTACTGCTATGAAGGAAGTTTGAATGGTCTGGATAGCAGATTAAACCAACCACACATGCTACAGAGAAATCTTTCATGAAAGGAACAGGCAATCAATGTAGCAAACTTCATTGTTCTCTTATTTTTAAGAAATTGCCACAGCCACCCCAATCTTCAGCAACCACCACCTTGATCAGGAAACAGATACCCACATTGAGGTAAGACTCTACAATAAGCAAAAAATTGTAACTCACTGAAGGCTCAGATGATCATTCTCATTTTTAGCAATAAAATATTTGTAATTAAGGTATTCATACTTTTTTTAAGACATAATGCGATTACACATTTAATAGACTACAGTATAGTTTAAACATAAGTTTCTTTTTCTTTTTGAGACGGAGTCTCGCTCTGTCACCCAGGCTGGAGTGTAATGGCATGTGCTGCTGTTTGATACCATTTTACCCACAGTAGAAGTTCTTTAAAAATTGGAGTTAATCCTTTCAAACCTTGCCATGGTTAATTAACTAAGTTTACATCATATTCTAAATTCTTCACTCTCATTTCAACAATGTTCACAGCATCTTTACTAAGAGTAGATTCCATCTCAAGCAACTATATTCTTTGCTAATCCGTGATAAATAACTCTGTATCCATTCTAGTTTTATCATGAGATTCTATCAATTCAGTCACGCCTTCAGGCTCCACTTCTAATTCTAGTTCTCTTGCTCTTTCTACCACATCTGCAGTGACTTCCTCCACTGAAATCTTGAACTCCTCAAAATACTTTTAATGTATTTCATGAAGACGCTTGCCAAATTTATAAGCAGACGCAAAGGCCAAATAATTGGCAACATATTATTGAAAACAAAGACTCGTTGGCATTGGTATATGCTTTTGGCAATAAGACAGTGTGGTAATTTTAAAGTTACATCAAATTGTTGTGTGAAGCAGAATGTAGATACCAAAGATGCTAGCAAGTGTGTATCCAAGTATGTGTGTGTGACTCTCACAGTGGGAAAGAGAGAGAGAGAGAGAGAGAGAGAGAGAGAGGAGCACAGGTACCAAGAAAGGACTGTGGAGAATAGACTTTTAAAGTAATGGGACAATTGATGCTCCATGTGAGAAACAAAAATAATTTTCACCTTACAGTATACACAAAAAATATTTAGATGGATTACTTTTTTAAATGTTAAAGTGAAACTTAAAATATTTAGAAGAAAATATAGGAGAATTATATAATTCAAGGGTGAAGAAAAATTTTCTGAACCATACTTAAAAAAACACTACAACAGAAGAGATAAAATCTAATATACTGGAATTAGGAACTTACGTTTCTTAGAATATATCATAAGTAAAGTGAAAAGATAAATGGAGGCTTCAATATTTATAACACTTTGATTAACAAAAATAGTAAAATCAATATGTCTCTCTGTTTTTCTCTTCATATAAATAAGTAAAATTCACAGTATTAGAAAATGGCTAAATCTGTAAAATCTATACAAGGTATTATAAACTGTAATCTATAAGATCTATAAAAAAGGTATTTTAACAAAAATAAAAATAAAAGCAGTGTGCTCAATTGCATTACAGAGCTTAAAATATCATACAGTATCATTTTATATCAACTAGAACTAAGTTGTCAAAAATTCTAAGGTCAAAGAATCTTTCTCATACCCTCTCCTCCTAAAAATCTACCCATTCCCCTGGGAACCCACATACAGGATGAGATTAGTCCTCTGAGCAGACAACTAACCTGTTACCTGGAGGAGCAATGTCTCTGTTCAACTCTGGTTAGTGCAGACAGCTTCAAAGATGGAGGCTCCTGATGCATTAATTGGATCCAAAAGAGAGCAAACTTTCTCATTTGTCACCCTCCCCCCTTCAGGAGAAGGGAGTATCTGGGATGCAGAGAATGCGAAAATGTTCCTTCTAATATATTACAGACTGTGGTCTGATTTTATGGTTTGAGTTATAAAAGACAGTAATTTTCTCTACATATGTCTTTTCATATTTATGTCTCTTTTTAAACATTTCTCCATTTTGTGCTCCAAGCAGATATAAGCCTTTAAGAGAATATGATTTTAAGGGATTAAAATACCATATGCATTCCATTCTATGTTCTAGTGGATACCAACGGGGCTTTCTCAGGATTAAAATAGGCATTATGGAGAAAGAAGCCCAAATGGTTTTAGCCATGTGAGTAGTAGAGTAAGTAAGTCAGCGAATAGTGAGAAATATATGTGCATATGAGTATGTGATCAGTGAAGTGAGGAAAAGGGCTTCTGCAACTTTCATGTGGGTCAATTATTTGAAGGAGGTAATTCAAGGCAACTCTTTTGCTACCTTTTTAAAAATGAATCTCCTGAGATGATGCACATGATAAAATAACTCATTTTTCGGTTGGTTGTTTTGATAGTGTTGAGTCACAGCCAAAAAGTTACAACTTAATGCAAAAATCATCAGGGGTTAGTAAATTTTAAAGAAAATTCTTCTCCTTTGGTATTTTTTTCCTTTGCTTTGCCATGCCAGCACCCTTGATTTTTTGTTCTTAGGTACTTAATATGGAATTATTTGAAGTGTTTAACTTCAACCTTCCCTTCTTCAGTCTTATAATTGAAGTTATTTTACTCTTAGAAAAACCATCTATTATAAATAGGGATTGTATTTTAAATGAGGACTATAATGAAGAGGGGGTAAATGGATGGATTGAATTAGGAAAGGAAGACTGATTGAGGCTTAAATTAAAAATGAAATATAAATGACATAAAAGTGATACATTTTCTAGATCTTGTACTTTATATTTGAAGAGAGCTTTTAGTGTTCTGTCTGCTTCTGTAATTGCTGAAAAGAATATATCCATTTGGAGGGCTAAAAGGGTAGGCAGCCTTTTCAATTTTCTTTTCAAACTTTGTTAATATCCATTTTATCTCTCTTAAATTGCTTTAGATGACTCTACTTCCACGATATTAATTTGGGTTCCTAGAAAATACCTGTATTCTAAACTACATTGCAATATTTATTTAGTTTTCCCAAGCAAAATGTTCATTTATAATACACTAAGTATTCACTTACTGTATCAAATATTATGTGAATACACGTGGTTATTACTTTATTTGGAACAAGTGGAAAAAGTTATTCAGCTACGAATATATGGCAGATTGCATTTTGCTAAAATGACTAGAATCTTGCTCCTTCCCCATCAAGAGATGAAGTCTATTTCCCTCCCCTTGAACTTGGTGCATGGTAAAGAGGCTTTGTGTCTGCCTCCATGTATAGAATGAAATGGAAGTAATGCTGTGTCACTTCTAAAGCTAGGTCGTAAAAAGAGATATGGCTTTTGCCAGGCTCTCTTTCCCTTGGGACACAAGTCTTGGGAACCCTGAACTGACATGAAAAAATCTAGCTACCCTGAGGCTACCATGCTGGAGAGATCTTGTGGAGAGGCCACGTAGGGATAAAGAAAGAAGCCAAAGGAGCTTCATCTGTTTCAGCCCTTAAATATTCTATTTTTCTAAGGCCAGGCACCAGACAATATGAGGGAATAAGCCTTCAGATGATTCTAGCTCCCAGCCTTTGAGTTGCTACAGCTGATCCTTCATGGAACAGAAATAAGTTGTTCCTGTTAAGCCCTACCTACACTGTGGATTTGTGAGCAAACTAAATGTTGTTTTAAGCAACTATGTGCTAGAGTGGTCGAATATGCACCAATTGATAATTGGAAAAACTCTTGAACTTCAGATGCATTAATTTATTGTTTGCATCTTAAAGACAAAGCCACAAGACCACTTTGTAAAGCTACTGACCCTCACAGAATATATAAATATTGAAAAAAAGGCTCCTCAGCCCATTATGTGGGAAACTCATAGGGAAATTAAGAGGAACTGGAATATGCCTTCCTACAAACCGTTTCTCACTACTTCCCACCCAAATGATATCCTCAATATTTGCCATACTATGTGACAAAGATTGTTTCAGTCAATATTTGTAAACCATGGCAAAATTGGCCAAAACAAATAATGAGAGGTTTTCTTCCCCCTAGGAACATAAATGTAGGAACTGTACTAGACATCAAACTGTACAAAACTGCACTTACCAAAAATAGCTTATACAAAATTATGTACAAACTGTGCATACCTGTACTAAACATCAAAATAGGGATATGTCAGTAGGCAGGAAGTCAGTCAGGTAGAGGACTCAAACCTCAGTTGCAGCTCATGATTGTTAAGGACCCATCAAAGAGAGACATATATCAAAAGAGATCCATAAGTATAAATCTTGGGAAGGTAAAGCTACTAGGAGTTTGTAAAGATTTTGAATAATATTCCAAAAAGGTGGAATCAGCCAAAGAAATTGAGATGAATTGGCCAGATAGGTTCAAAGAAAAGTACTATTGCATGATGTCATGGAAACCAGTATATATAAACAACTTAATACTGCTTCAATGTTGAAGTCAGAGAAGTGTCTACTTGATTTTGTCAACTTGACCTTTGCAAGAGCAATTTCAATAGAGTGATGAGGCTATAAGACAGAATGGAATTAATGGCACAAAATTAGTGACTGTAATATAGACAATTGAACAAAGAACCATTTGAGTTCTGGGGCAGTTAGATTAGAAATGTAGTCTTTCATTTCATTTCAGTCTTTCATTACTGTGACATCTCATTCCCCTCACATTTGTAGTTTGGATTTGAAAATGAGTAAAGAGAGGAACTTAAAAACATGTGAGAGGAAAACAAAAGAGTAAAATAAATGGAGAAAGGTACTGCTAATACTTTATGCATTCTCAGAACTTGAGCAGATGAGAAGCCACTCTCCCCAAAGTAGAAACACTAGCCCTTACTTTTGCTTTCACGCCTCTTAAGCACTAAATACTCCATACTTCAACTTTGCATTTATCAGCAGAGCATTTACTTAATCTTCTTAAGCAAATTTAGCTGGAGAACTCTTTTCAAATTCACTTTAAGTCCTCCCAAAATTCAAGGGAAAAAAATGTTTTTCAAAGGTCAGCCATCAATATTAGAATGCATATATACTTATTTAAAGAATCACAGAATGCCACCATATAGCAAATGGCTTCATCTGTGATTCCAGAATGGCAATTGCATTGTGTGAATATTTAAAAGTAAGGCATTCTGCTAGTTCATGCCAAAATATATAAATCATTTTTTGATAAAATGTTGAATGCATTCAAACTTGATAGATTTAGGTGTATGTTTCTGATGGATTATTCAACCTAATCCTATTTAATCTAACTCCTAAATAGCATTTGAATGTGACTACAGGCTACGATTTCTGGAATATATCACATACCTCTTGTCAGCCCTACTCCCACTGCCCCCTGTACCTAAATGCCAACTCTACACAGTTGAAATCCTTAACATGGTGTACAAAAGCCCCAAGGACCTTTCCAGTTTTATGTCCTGTCACTGCACACTTTATACTTTACAGTGCTTGCAGTCCTTTACTTGTATTCCCAGTAGTAAAGTGCAGCTTGCTTTTTTGCAACACGTGCCACAGAACCTCACTCTTAAAAAATGCTCCACAAGAAAACCAAAAAAAGGTTATGTAATTAGAAAAAAAAGAAATATTACTTATTATATCTTCTTCCTGAAAACTCACACTGCATATCAGCAAATAAAGTTTCCAAAAAGCTTAAATTAACATGACGCAAAATTTTTAGACTATGAACATTTTACAGCACTCTTTAACTTTAGAAAATGCTGACTTAGCAGTCCCCTCACCCCTCTCCACCGCAAAAAAATTAGAAACCAGTTCTCACACATCAATATTTAAATTGGAAAATGTCGCTGAAAACAAATCTTTCCAAGATTACTTTAGAAAGAATTGTTGGAAGAAGTTATTTTGTACAAATCACAAATGTATACCAATGAAAAATGGTTTTTCTCTGTAATATTCAAATAGAACACCTTCAATTAAGACGTTTATTTTCAGTAAATTCAAAAATGTGTTGTGTCTCAAATGACTTAGACTGAAATGGTGAATGTATGCTTTAGAAAATTGTGTTGAAGGATACAGAAAAGGGATCAAGGAGATGAGAGGACACTGATGTTGGAGTTAGAGTTGAAGCATTTTAAGATAATCATGTCATTAAGTGTGAGTGGAATACAGAAATGCCTCAAAATTATAATATTATTTATGATACTTAAATACATGCAACTTAATAAAATTAAAATATAAATATTTGACTTCTATCTTTATCTAAGGTTTTGTATTTAAATTGACTGAAATACTTATACATGAATGTATGCATGTGTGTGTGTTTTTCTCATTGAGATAATGGAGGACTGACTTATATTTGTACTTATATAGTATACTTCAATATTCACTACCATTGTGAAGCTCTCTCTTAACTCCTGTCCTTGTTTTCCTTATCTCTTTACCTGGGTTCCTGAGTTTATGTGGTTACAGGAATAAAGATCACCGAGTTTTGCAAATCTCTTCTCTACCTATTCAAATCCTTAGGTTTTATACATATTTGGATCTACCCACTGGGGAGCAAGCACAGTGTCTCACTGGATTATTTATTCCCAAGGATTATTACCTTGTCTGGCGTAATGCTCAAGGAATACTTGTTAAATTTATTTATTTATTTATTTATTTATTTATTTATTTATTTATTTTTGAGACGGAGTTTCACTCTTGTTGCCCAGGCTGGAGTGCAATGGCGCAATCTTGGCTCACTGCAACCTCTGCCTCCTGGGTTCAAGTGATTCTCCTGCCTCAGCCTCCAGAGTAGCTGGGATTATAGGCGCATGCCACCACACCCAGCTAATTTTGTAGGATTGCTTGTTAAATTAAATAATAATATTACTTTTCAAATTAACTAATTTATTAACCCCAGATTTCACTTTCTTTTGTTTCAAATCTGGTTGAGTGCATACATTATTTATTCAGTAAGTCAATTCATATGCTAAAAACTATTCAGTAAATTGTTCCATATGCTCAAAACTATTATTTATTATGTTTTAATAATGAGAACATTATTTATTCAGTAAGTTGATTCATAGGCTAAAAGTCCTAAGATGAAAGGTAGTATAAAACAGCCTTGTAGATGAGAATAATCCTTTATCCTACAAACTTCCACTAGTTCTTTTGATACATCCCAGTTTCAGAAAAAAAAATCAATAAATTTTTGTGATATCAGTAAAAATCTGAACCTGTAAAGGATATTCATTTTTGTTTCATTTCTATGAAAATATTTTTGCTACAAACTCAGTTTTGTGTACACATTACATTCTTTCAGATCCTCAACAGAAATCATTCTATGCCATTGCTATAAACTTGCAAATTTATTGTTCTTTATCATCAATGTAGTAAATTTCAGAATAATTAAAAATTAGTTGGGGATAAAAAACTGTTAGCCTTTCACTCTGTCAATTTACATATTACAAAAGTTATGATTAAGATTTTAGCATGTGGAAAGAGCTCTAGTAACTGTACTAACCATTAATTTATGTAATTTATGAGCTTGATTCAGCATTGAATTTAGTGACTATAAAGGGAAAATAAACCTTCAGAGAAATATTGTAAATGGTCTGTTCATGGTCTGTATAAATCAGCCAGGTATAAAGCATTATAAAAATTTAAACTTGTATAATGTAACTGGCTCTGTTATCTAAAAACATGATCATAAAATTGAATACATTTCTTGAACTCAAATATAAAATCCACTAAAATATTTACAATTTTTTGGGTAAATTAAGAAAGCAAATAACAAAGCAATTTCTATAAATTTCACCATTAAAAGATACCATATTTTCAATTTAAATGCTTGCTTTTACACAAGATAGAATTTTATTGCTTAAGCACAACTTTGCTGGATTTTAAATGTCCTCATTGACTAATACTTTTTTAACACTAGAAACTTTGCCTTACATTTTAAAATTATTTTATTTTAGTTCATCAATAGCATTATTATTGTTATTTAATATTTTAAACTCTTTCTTTCCCAATAACTGATTTATACTTCAACTTATCGTGTTCGATTATCTTGAAACAATAACTGCAAATAATTAGTATTCATAACCCTCAGCTAAGAGTCAGGCAATAAAGACACTGAGGTTTCCATCAGAATTTAATTAAATTTAGCAAGTTATATCTTGGTGCTTCTCAGCATATAAAGAAGAGCTGACAAATATCATCTTAATTACTTCCTCTCTCTCCTCCATGATGGTTCAATAATTTGTTACAAAACCTCATTACCAAGTATCAGTCATTAATTTTGACATAAATTTATTAAAATCTGTATTGTTTTGTAATATTTTCTGTTATTGGTGCAGGAGAATGAGTGGGGGCTAGGCACTCCTTTGTACCTCATTCCTTTGAAATTATATCGTTTTCTTCTTTTGTAAAGTTATCTATATTTTGTGTATGATGCAACCCACATTTAATACATTGCCTTGACACCTGGCCTATGTTCTTCCAAAAACAAAACAAAATACTGTGCTTTACCAACAGATTGTAGTATCAATTTCATTAGACACATTCAGTTGATATCAGTGACATTGCAGAGAAAGAAAACAAAATTTTGTTCTGCAATGACATGTTAATAAGCCCTTAGTATTTATTTTATATTTATGTAAAATAGACTTAAAATTGTCCACATCTAACTGAAGGCCAGGTCTTCAATGTTTAGTAGTGCAGCAGCTCCCTCTATAGGAGACTTGGAACTGTGTGTTGCTGTGCTGATCCAGAGTAGCAAAGCAGGTTGTTAGGATTTTCCTTTTTTCCTAAGCATCTTAAGTGATCATTTTATTCAGCTATCTGTTGATTTATTTTCACCAATATATCTTTAAAGTAATTTTCCTTTTAAAATAGAATAAGGGAGGGAGGGAGAAAGAAATAGAAAAAGAGAATGAATAGTGTGTGTGCACCAATGGCAGAGCTTTTAAGAAAAAACATTCATATCTGTCACCCCTAAAAGAGAAATCTAAATAAAAAGTAGTGTCTGTGAAATGTAATTTTTGCCTTTCTAGTTTTCTTTTGTTAGTCAAAATTATATGCAAATTTACACTGACAACAGGCAAGCTACAACTTCATGTACATATATGTTCGGTTCAAAAGGCTATACAGTAGTGGTAGATACCAATGACTACAAATCTCTTATGAATGGATTTAGATGTCAGAATGTTTTGGTAAATGTGACGTACACATCTTAGATTAATTTAAAAATGAAATTGTGAATTAGAGGAAAGTTTAAATTAACATAAATAACTACTGTCAGAAATATAATATTACATCCCCAGCTCACACATTTAAGAAACAAACTTTGATATTACTGCTAAGTTATAATATTATTGGACACAATTAACAGACTAATTAGCGTGTGTTTCTTATTTGACACTGTGCCAATATAAGATGGTTCTTCCTTTATAGAAGTCAGTTATTCCGAACTCTTGCATGGTGATTTTACTATCTTGATAAATAGTGCAGAAGCCCAGCTCAATTCGGTGCAGCATAATTCAAATTATCATTAATTTCCAATGACTGAGGTTCAAATGAATTGGGATTTTGCTATAATAATAATATGCTCTGGTACTCACAGTAAGTTTACATTACCAGAAAATCAAAGTATTTTATAAAATAGTACTAGTAGCCTGATTTATGTATTCAGCTTCTTAATCCAACCTAAGTACTTTATGAATACCCATGCATGATATCACTTAGAATTACCTCAATTCAGATACCAATTACTCATTCTCTCATTATCTTAAGAAGTAAAGAGATGATGAGTTAGTCTCACCCCAGTTTGAGTATGTGGTTCGAATACAGTATGTATAAAAACGTAATATGCATGAATCAATGTCATTTTGCCTTGATAAGCTCGTGTCATGAGCATTTGCTGCCCAATATTTGCAAACATTCATGGCAGTGATAGGATATGAAGAGAAAATGTATCATCTGTATGGTTGTTTACTCAATTTCTCTTCTTAAATGTGTTTGTGTGTATGGATATGGATTAACAACTATTTCTTTTGGTCAAACATGTTGATATCTCAAAAACCCTTCTGAATAGGCTTTTCTATGAGAAACAATAAAATAACTCTTCAAATTATACCAGGTTATGCTGTATAAAACATTTCTGCCAAGGTAACACTAGTGACAGAAGGGAATGGCCATGTTCCCCTGGCAGCAAAGGGTTATTATACATAGGGGCTCACCAGCAGAATGGAATAATTTTGAAGTCACATGTCTCATCAAAAAGACTTTTATTCAATAATACGTTGATATTTAACATGTTCTAATTTAAAATAAATATAAAATTATTTGCAATTAAGTTACTTGATTTTCTTCTCTTCATAGCTTTAAGTAGAATGGAATTGACACAAGATGTGTCATACTTATCTTGAACTTTTTATCCATTTGGTACTCCCTGAGATATACCTTCAGAGCTCCAATCTGAGAAGGATAGCCAAAATAAGAATTCTTCTATAAACCTCACATCTATCCCTTAATAAGGGGACTCATAAAGTAGGTTAAAGCCTGTGTTCAACTTTTAGAATGCCTTTCTGAAGTCCTCCATATTCTGCTCTTAGAAATTGTATATTCTGAAATATATAGTAAAGTTTTTGCCTCTAAATAGGAAGAAACTTGACCCAAATAGCTTACAATATGATTCACAATTTCGTTTTACTTGCTATGTACTGCAGAAGGATAATCCTATATTATTCATGGAATCATTTACTAGTTTTCAAAAAGTAGGGATAGGGGATAAAGTATTCTATTAAACTGTCTCTTCTGTGGAAAAACAATGACAAAAAGTTCTCCTGACAGACCTTTTCAGAAATCTCTTAACCAAGAATATCACGTTGGTCCAAAGCAATGTGACCATTTAGATAATTCTATCTTCACCATGTACACCAGCCAGTTCTTCAGGAGCATATACAGATAATGTGGATGTTTCAGCATTGGAAGAGACGGTCAAAATCAATCTTAAAGTAAATATTGAGAGTGCTGATATTAATGAAAGTATCAAGTTAATCAGATATTCCCAAGGTTTATTATAACCTTTGATCACTTTGCTAACACTTCATCACCAGTCACATAGCCATTATTTGGGTGCTTTAAGTCTGTTCCTCAACTAAGCTAAATGACACAAATAAAAGAAAGATGATATAATTGGAGGAAACGAAGACTCTGAGAACTCTTCTGCAGCAAGAAAGGGAGGATGGTTTTCTTCAACCACATTGAGATATAAATGGCCATATCCTTAGAATTGCAAACTTAGAGTAAGATGGACAACTTGGAAACTTTTCACATTCTCTCAGAACAGACTGTTTTTTTTTTTTTTTT